>NW_028319051.1:600000-947500 GCF_062004578.1 Staurois parvus
GATATGATCTCCATGTATAATACATAAGGGGGGA
Organism: Staurois parvus; assembly: GCF_062004578.1. Lineage (NCBI taxonomy): Eukaryota > Metazoa > Chordata > Amphibia > Anura > Ranidae > Staurois > Staurois parvus. The sequence continues at coordinate 600,035 of NW_028319051.1, forward strand.
TATGATCAACATGTATAATACATAAGGGGGGACATGATCTCCATGTATAATACATAAGGGGGGACATGATCTCCATGTATAATACATAAGGGGGATATGATCAACATGTATAATACATAAGGGGGGATATGATCAACATGTATAATACATAAGGGGGGATATGATCTCCATGTATAAGACATAAAGGGGGATATGATCTCCATGTGTAATACATAAGGGAGGATATGATCTCCATGTGTAATACATAAGGGGGTATATGATCACCATGTATAATACATAAGGGGGATATGATCTCCATGTATAATACATCAGGGGGATATGATCTTCATGTATAATACATCAGGGGGATATGATCTCCATGTATAATACATAAGGAGGGATATGATCTCCATGTATAATACATAAGGGGGGATATGATCTCCATGTGTAATACATAAGGGGGGATATGATCTCCATGTATAATACATAAGGGGGGATATGATCTCCATGTATAATACATAAGGGGGGATATGATCTCCATGTATAATACATAAGGGAGGATATGATCTCCATGTATAATACATAAGGGGGATATGATCTCCATGTATAATACATAAGGGGGGATATGATCTCCATGTATAATACATAAGGGGGGATATGATCTCCATGTATAATACATAAGGGGGGATATGATCAACATGTATAATACATAAGGGAGGATATGATCTCCATGTATAATACATAAGGGGGATATGATCTCCATGTGTAATACATAAGGGGGGATATGATCTCCATGTATAATACATAAGGGGGGATATGATCTCCATGTATAATACATAAGGGGGGATATGATCAACATGTATAATACATCAGGGGGATATGATCTCCATGTATAATACATAAGGAGGGATATGATCTCCATGTATAATACATAAGGGGGGATATGATCTCCATGTGTAATACATAAGGGGGGATATGATCTCCATGTATAATACATAAGGGGGGATATGATCTCCATGTATAATACATAAGGGGGGATATGATCAACATGTATAATACATAAGGGAGGATATGATCTCCATGTATAATACATAAGGGGGATATGATCTCCATGTATAATACATAAGGGGGGATATGATCTCCATGTATAATACATAAGGGGGGATATGATCTCCATGTATAATACATAAGGGGGATATGATCTCCATGTATAATACATAAGGGGGGATATGATCTCCATGTATAATACATAAGGAGGGATATGATCTCCATGGATAATACATAAGGGGGGATATGATCTCCATGTATAATACATAAGGGGGGATATGATCACCATGTATAATACATAAGGGGGGGGGGGTATGATCTCCATGTATAATACATAAGGGGGGAATATGATCTCCATGGATAATACATAAGGGGGGATATGATCACCATGTATAATACATAAGGGGGGATATGATCACCATGTATAATACATAAGGGGGAATAAGATCTCCATGTATAATACATAAGGGGGATATGATCTCCATGTATAATACATAAGGGGGGGATATGATCACCATGTATAATACATAAGGGGGGATATGATCTCCATGTATAATACATAAGAGGGGATATGATCTCCATGTATAATACATAAGGGGGGATATGATCTCCATGTATAATACATAAGGGGGGATATGACCTCCATGTATAATACATAATGGGGGATATGATCTCCATGTAGAGTACATAAGGGGGGATATGATCTCCATGTATAATACATAAGGGGGGATAGGATCTCCATTTATAATACATAAGGGATATATGATCTCCATGTATAATACATAAGGGGGGATATGATCACCATGTATAATACATAAGGGGGGATATGATCTCCATGTATAATACATAAGGGGGGATGTGATCTCCATGTATAATACATCAGGGGGATATGATCTCCATGTATAATACATAAGGAGGGATATGATCTCCATGTATAATACATAAGGGGGGATATGATCTCCATGTGTAATACATAAGGGGGGATATGATCTCCATGTATAATACATAAGGGGGGATATGATCTCCATGTATAATACATAAGGGGGGATATGATCAACATGTATAATACATAAGGGGGATATGATCACCATGTATAATACATAAGGGGGATATGATCACCATGTATAAAACATAAGGGGGTATATGATCTCAATGTATAATACATAAGGAGGGATATGATCTCCATGGATAATACATAAGGGGGGATATGATCTCCATGTATAATACATAAGGGGGGATATGATCACCATGTATAATACATAAGGGGGGGTATGATCTCCATGTATAATACATAAGGGGGGAATATGATCTCCATGGATAATACATAAGGGGGGATATGATCACCATGTATAATACATAAGGGGGATATGATCACCATGTATAATACATAAGGGGGAATAAGATCTCCATGTATAATACATAAGGGGGATATGATCTCCATGTATAATACATATGATCACCATGTATAATACATAAGGGGGGATATGATCTCCATGTATAATACATAAGGGGGGATATGATCTCCATGTATAATACATAAGGGGGGATATGACCTCCATGTATAATACATAATGGGGGATATGATCTCCATGTATAGAACATAAGGGGGGATATGATCTCCATGTATAATACATAAGGGGGGATAGGATCACCATGTATAATACATAAGGGGGGATGTGATCACCATGTATACTACATAAGGGGGATAGGATCACCATGTATAATACATAAGGGGGGATACGATCTCCATGTATAATACATAAGGGGGATATGACCTCCATGTATAATACATAATGGGGGATATGATCTCCATGTAGAGTACATAAGGGGGGATATGATCTCCATGTATAATACATAAGGGGGGATAGGATCTCCATTTATAATACATAAGGGATATATGATCTCCATGTATAATACATAAGGGGGGATATGATCACCATGTATAATACATAAGGGGGGATATGATCTCCATGTATAATACATAAGGGGGGATGTGATCTCCATGTATAATACATCAGGGGGATATGATCTCCATGTATAATACATAAGGAGGGATATGATCTCCATGTATAATACATAAGGGGGGATATGATCTCCATGTGTAATACATAAGGGGGGATATGATCTCCATGTATAATACATAAGGGGGGATATGATCTCCATGTATAATACATAAGGGGGGATATGATCAACATGTATAATACATAAGGGGGATATGATCACCATGTATAATACATAAGGGGGATATGATCACCATGTATAAAACATAAGGGGGTATATGATCTCAATGTATAATACATAAGGAGGGATATGATCTCCATGGATAATACATAAGGGGGGATATGATCTCCATGTATAATACATAAGGGGGGATATGATCACCATGTATAATACATAAGGGGGGGTATGATCTCCATGTATAATACATAAGGGGGGAATATGATCTCCATGGATAATACATAAGGGGGGATATGATCACCATGTATAATACATAAGGGGGATATGATCACCATGTATAATACATAAGGGGGAATAAGATCTCCATGTATAATACATAAGGGGGATATGATCTCCATGTATAATACATATGATCACCATGTATAATACATAAGGGGGGATATGATCTCCATGTATAATACATAAGGGGGGATATGATCTCCATGTATAATACATAAGGGGGGATATGACCTCCATGTATAATACATAATGGGGGATATGATCTCCATGTATAGAACATAAGGGGGGATATGATCTCCATGTATAATACATAAGGGGGGATAGGATCACCATGTATAATACATAAGGGGGGATGTGATCACCATGTATACTACATAAGGGGGATAGGATCACCATGTATAATACATAAGGGGGGATACGATCTCCATGTATAATACATAAGGGGGGCTACGATCACCATGTATAATACATAAGGGGGGATACGATCACCATGTATAATACATAAGGGGGGCAACGATCACCATGTATATTACATAAGGGGGGATATGATCACCATGTATAATACATAAGGGGGGATATGATCACCATATATAATACATAAGGGGGGATATGATCGCCATGTATAATACATAAGGGGGATATGATTGCCACGTATAATACATAAGGGGGGGATATGATCACCATGTATAATACATAAGGGGGGGATATGATCACCATGTATAATACATAAGGGGGGGATATGATCTCCATGTATAATACATAAGGGGGGATATGATCTCCATGTATAATACATAAGGAAGATATGATCTCCATGTAAAATACATAAGGGGGGATATGATCTCCATGTATAATACATAAGGGGGATATGATCTCCATGTATAATACATAAGGGGGGATATGATCAACATGTATAATACATAAGGAGGGATATGATCTCCATGTATAATACATAAGGGGGGATATGATCTCCATGTGTAATATATAAGGGAGGATATGATCTCCATGTGTAATACATAAGGGGGGATATGATCTCCATGTATAATACATAAGGGGGGATATGATCAACATGTATAATACATAAGGGAGGATATGATCTCCATGTATAATACATAAGGGGGATATGATCACCATGTATAATACATAAGGGGGATATGATCTCCATGTATAATACATAAGGGGGAATAAGATCTCCATGTATAATACATAAGGGGGATATGATCTCCATGTATAATACATATGATCACCATGTATAATACATAAGGGGGGATATGATCACCATGTATAATACATAAGGGGGGATATGATCACCATGTATAATACATAAGGGGGAATAAGATTTCCATGTATAATACATAAGGGGGATATGATCTCCATGTATAATACATATGATCACCATGTATAATACATAAGGGGGGATATGATCTCCATGTATAATACATAAGAGGGGATATGATCTCCATGTATAATACATAAGGGGGGATATGATCTCCATGTATAATACATAAGGGGGATATGATCTCCATGTATAATACATAATGGGGGATATGATCTCCATGTATAGTACATAAGGGGGGATATGATCTCCATGTATAATACATAAGGGGGGATAGGATCACCATGTATAATACATAAGGGGGGATGTGATCACCATGTATACTACATAAGGGGGATAGGATCACCATGTATAATACATAAGGGGGGATATGATCTCCATGTATAATACATAAGGGGGGCTACGATCACCATGTATATTACATAAGGGGGGATATGATCACCATGTATAATACATAAGGGGGGATATGATCGCCATGTATAATACATAAGGGGGGATATGATCGCCATGTATAATACATAAGAGGGGATATGATCTCCATGTATAATACATAAGGGGGTTTATGATCTCCATGTATAATACATAAGGGGGGATATGATCTCCATGTATAATACATAAGGGGGATATGATCTCCATGTATAATACATAAGAGGGGATATGATCTCCATGTATAATACATAAGGGGGGATATGATCTCCATGTATAATACATAAGGGGGGATATGATCTCCATGTATAATACATAAGGGGGGATATGATCTACATGTATAATACATAAGGGGGGATATGATCTCCATGTATAATACATAAGGGGGGATATGATCGCCACGTATAATACATAAGGGGGATATGATCGCCACGTATAATACATAAGGGGGATATGATCGCCACGTATAATACATAAGGGGGGATATGATCTCCATGTATAATACATAAGGGGGATATGATCTCCATGTATAATACATAAGGGGGGATATGATCTCCATGTATGATACATAAGGGGGGGTATGATCTCCATGTATAATACATAAGGGGGGATATGATCTCCATGTATAATACATAAGGGGGGACATGATCTCCATGTATAATACATAAGGGGGGACATGATCTCCATGTATAATACATAAGGGGGATATGATCAACATGTATAATACATAAGGGGGGATATGATCTCCATGTATAACACATAAGGGGGGATATGATCTCCATGTGTAATACATAAGGGAGGATATGATCTCCATGTGTAATACATAAGGGGGGATATGATCTCCATGTATGATACATAAGGGGGGATATGATCAACATGTATAATACATAAGGGAGGATATGATCTCCATGTATAATACATAAGGGGGGATATGATCTCCATGTATAATACATAAGGGGGATATGATCTCCATGTATAATACATATGATCACCATGTATAATACATAAGGGGGGATATGATCTCCATGGATAATACATAAGGGGGGATATGATCTCCATGTATAATACATAAGAGGGGATATGATCACCATGTATAATACATAAGGGGGGGTATGATCTCCATGTATAATACATAAGGGGGGATATGATCTCCATGGATAATACATAAGGGGGGATATGATCACCATGTATAATACATAAGGGGGGATATGATCACCATGTATAATACATAAGGGGGAAAAAGATCTCCATGTATAATACATAAGGGGGATATGATCTCCATGTATAATACATATGATCACCATGTATAATACATAAGGGGGGATATGATCTCCATGTATAATACATAAGAGGGGATATGATCTCCATGTATAATACATAAAGGGGGATATGATCTCCATGTATAATACATAAGGGGGGATATGATCTCCATGTATAATACATAATGGGGGATATGATCTCCATGTATAGTACATAAGGGGGGATATGATCTCCATGTATAATACATAAGGGGGGATAGGATCACCATGTATAATACATAAGGGGGGATGTGATCACCATGTATACTACATAAGGGGGATAGGATCACCATGTATAATACATAAGGGGGGATATGATCTCCATGTATAATACATAAGGGGCAACGATCACCATGTATATTACATAAGGGGGGATATGATCACCATGTATAATACATAAGGGGGGATATGATCACCATGTATAATACATAAGGGGGGGATATGATCACCATGTATAATACATAAGGGGGGGATATGATCTCCATGTATAATACATAAGGGGGGATATGATCTCCATGTATAATACATAAGGGGGATATGATCTCCATGTATAATACATAAGGGGGATATGATCTCCATGTATAATACATAAGGAAGATATGATCTCCATGTAAAATACATAAGGGGGGGATATGATCTCCATGTATAATACATAAGGGGGATATGATCTCCATGTATAATACATAAGGGGGGATATGATCTCCATGTGTAATATATAAGGGAGGATATGATCTCCATGTGTAATACATAAGGGGGGATATGATCTCCATGTATAATACATAAGGGGGGATATTATCAACATGTATAATACATAAGGGAGGATATGATCTCCATGTATAATACATAAGGGGGGATATGATCTCCATGTATAATACATAAGGGGGGATATGATCTCCATGTATAATACATAAGGGGGATATGATCACCATGTATAATACATAAGGGGGATATGATCTCCATGTATAATACATAAGGGGGATATGATCACCATGTATAATACATAAGGGGGAATAAGATCTCCATGTATAATACATAAGGGGGATATGATCTCCATGTATAATACATATGATCACCATGTATAATACATAAGGGGGGATATGATCACCATGTATAATACATAAGGGGGGATATGATCACCATGTATAATACATAAGGGGGAATAAGATTTCCATGTATAATACATAAGGGGGATATGATCTCCATGTATAATACATATGATCACCATGTATAATACATAAGGGGGGATATGATCTCCATGTATAATACATAAGAGGGGATATGATCTCCATGTATAATACATAAGGGGGGATATGATCTCCATGTATAATACATAAGGGGGATATGATCTCCATGTATAATACATAAGGGGGGATATGATCTCCATGGATAATACATAAGGGGGGATATGATCGCCATGTATAATACATAAGGGGGGATATGATCACCATGTATAATACATAAGGGGGAATAAGATCTCCATGTATAATACATAAGGGGGATATGATCTCCATGTATAATACATATGATCACCATGTATAATACATAAGGGGGGATATGATCTCCATGTATAATACATAAGAGGGGATATGATCTCCATGTATAATACATAAAGGGGGATATGATCTCCATGTATAATACATAAGGGGGGATATGATCTCCATGTATAATACATAATGGGGGATATGATCTCCATGTATAGTACATAAGGGGGGATATGATCTCCATGTATAATACATAAGGGGGGATAGGATCACCATGTATAATACATAAGGGGGGATGTGATCACCATGTATACTACATAAGGGGGATAGGATCACCATGTATAATACATAAGGGGGGATATGATCTCCATGTATAATACATAAGGGGCAACGATCACCATGTATATTACATAAGGGGGGATATGATCACCATGTATAATACATAAGGGGGGATATGATCACCATGTATAATACATAAGGGGGGATATGATCGCCATGTATAATACATAAGGGGGATATGATTGCCACGTATAATACATAAGGGGGGGATATGATCACCATGTATAATACATAAGGGGGGGATATGATCTCCATGTATAATACATAAGGGGGGATATGATCTCCATGTATAATACATAAGGGGGATATGATCTCCATGTATAATACATAAGGAAGATATGATCTCCATGTAAAATACATAAGGGGGGGATATGATCTCCATGTATAATACATAAGGGGGATATGATCTCCATGTATAATACATAAGGGGGGATATGATCAACATGTATAATACATAAGGAGGGATATGATCTCCATGTATAATACATAAGGGGGGATATGATCTCCATGTGTAATATATAAGGGAGGATATGATCTCCATGTGTAATACATAAGGGGGGATATGATCTCCATGTATAATACATAAGGGGGGATATGATCAACATGTATAATACATAAGGGAGGATATGATCTCCATGTATAATACATAAGGGGGGATATGATCTCCATGTATAATACATAAGGGGGATATGATCACCATGTATAATACATAAGGGGGATATGATCTCCATGTATAATACATAAGGGGGAATAAGATCTCCATGTATAATACATAAGGGGGGATATGATCTCCATGTATAATACATATGATCACCATGTATAATACATAAGGGGGGATATGATCACCATGTATAATACATAAGGGGGGATATGATCACCATGTATAATACATAAGGGGGAATAAGATTTCCATGTATAATACATAAGGGGGATATGATCTCCATGTATAATACATATGATCACCATGTATAATACATAAGGGGGGATATGATCTCCATGTATAATACATAAGAGGGGATATGATCTCCATGTATAATACATAAGGGGGGATATGATCTCCATGTATAATACATAAGGGGGATATGATCTCCATGTATAATACATAATGGGGGATATGATCTCCATGTATAGTACATAAGGGGGGATATGATCTCCATGTATAATACATAAGGGGGGATAGGATCACCATGTATAATACATAAGGGGGGATGTGATCACCATGTATACTACATAAGGGGGATAGGATCACCATGTATAATACATAAGGGGGGATATGATCTCCATTTATAATACATAAGGGGGGCTACGATCACCATGTATATTACATAAGGGGGGATATGATCGCCATGTATAATACATAAGGGGGGATATGATCGCCATGTATAATACATAAGAGGGGATATGATCTCCATGTATAATACATAAGGGGGGATATGATCTCCATGTATAATACATAAGGGGGGATATGATCTCCATGTATAATACATAAGGGGGATATGATCTCCATGTATAATACATAAGAGGGGATATGATCTCCATGTATAATACATAAGGGGGGATATGATCTCCATGTATAATACATAAGGGGGGATATGATCTCCATGTATAATACATAAGGGGGGATATGATCGCCACGTATAATACATAAGGGGGATATGATCGCCACGTATAATACATAAGGGGGATATGATCGCCACGTATAATACATAAGGGGGGGATATGATCACCATGTATAATACATAAGGGGGGGATATGATCACCATGTATAATACATAAGGGGGGGATATGATCTCCATGTATAATACATAAGGGGGGATATGATCTCCATGTATAATACATAAGGGGGATATGATCTCCATGTATAATACATAAGGGGGATATGATCTCCATGTAAAATACATAAGGGGGGGATATGATCTCCATGTATAATACATAAGGGGGATATGATCTCCATGTATAATACATAAGGGGGGATATGATCTCCATGTATAATACATAAGGGGGGATATGAACTCCATGTATAATACATAAGGGGGGGGATATGATCTCCATGTATAATACATAAGGGGGGGGGATATGATCTCCATGTATAATACATAAGGGGGGATATGATCTCCATGTATAATACATAAGGGGGGATATGATCTCCATGTATAATACATAAGGGGGATATGATCACCATGTATAATACATAAGGGGGATATGATCTCCATGTATAATACATAAGGGGGATATGATCACCATGTATAATACATAAGGGGGAATAAGATCTCCATGTATAATACATAAGGGGGATATGATCTCCATGTATAATACATATGATCACCATGTATAATACATAAGGGGGGATATGATCACCATGTATAATACATAAGGGGGGATATGATCACCATGTATAATACATAAGGGGGAATAAGATTTCCATGTATAATACATAAGGGGGATATGATCTCCATGTATAATACATATGATCACCATGTATAATACATAAGGGGGGATATGATCTCCATGTATAATACATAAGAGGGGATATGATCTCCATGTATAATACATAAGGGGGGATATGATCTCCATGTATAATACATAAGGGGGATATGATCTCCATGTATAATACATAAGGGGGGATATGATCTCCATGGATAATACATAAGGGGGGATATGATCGCCATGTATAATACATAAGGGGGGATATGATCACCATGTATAATACATAAGGGGGAATAAGATCTCCATGTATAATACATAAGGGGGATATGATCTCCATGTATAATACATATGATCACCATGTATAATACATAAGGGGGGATATGATCTCCATGTATAATACATAAGAGGGGATATGATCTCCATGTATAATACATAAAGGGGGATATGATCTCCATGTATAATACATAAGGGGGGATATGATCTCCATGTATAATACATAATGGGGGATATGATCTCCATGTATAGTACATAAGGGGGGATATGATCTCCATGTATAATACATAAGGGGGGATAGGATCACCATGTATAATACATAAGGGGGGATGTGATCACCATGTATACTACATAAGGGGGATAGGATCACCATGTATAATACATAAGGGGGGATATGATCTCCATGTATAATACATAAGGGGCAACGATCACCATGTATATTACATAAGGGGGGATATGATCACCATGTATAATACATAAGGGGGGATATGATCACCATGTATAATACATAAGGGGGGATATGATCGCCATGTATAATACATAAGGGGGATATGATTGCCACGTATAATACATAAGGGGGGGATATGATCACCATGTATAATACATAAGGGGGGGATATGATCTCCATGTATAATACATAAGGGGGGATATGATCTCCATGTATAATACATAAGGGGGATATGATCTCCATGTATAATACATAAGGAAGATATGATCTCCATGTAAAATACATAAGGGGGGGATATGATCTCCATGTATAATACATAAGGGGGATATGATCTCCATGTATAATACATAAGGGGGGATATGATCAACATGTATAATACATAAGGAGGGATATGATCTCCATGTATAATACATAAGGGGGGATATGATCTCCATGTGTAATATATAAGGGAGGATATGATCTCCATGTGTAATACATAAGGGGGGATATGATCTCCATGTATAATACATAAGGGGGGATATGATCAACATGTATAATACATAAGGGAGGATATGATCTCCATGTATAATACATAAGGGGGATATGATCTCCATGTATAATACATAAGGGGGATATGATCACCATGTATAATACATAAGGGGGATATGATCTCCATGTATAATACATAAGGGGGAATAAGATCTCCATGTATAATACATAAGGGGGGATATGATCTCCATGTATAATACATATGATCACCATGTATAATACATAAGGGGGGATATGATCACCATGTATAATACATAAGGGGGGATATGATCACCATGTATAATACATAAGGGGGAATAAGATTTCCATGTATAATACATAAGGGGGATATGATCTCCATGTATAATACATATGATCACCATGTATAATACATAAGGGGGGATATGATCTCCATGTATAATACATAAGAGGGGATATGATCTCCATGTATAATACATAAGGGGGGATATGATCTCCATGTATAATACATAAGGGGGATATGATCTCCATGTATAATACATAATGGGGGATATGATCTCCATGTATAGTACATAAGGGGGGATATGATCTCCATGTATAATACATAAGGGGGGATAGGATCACCATGTATAATACATAAGGGGGGATGTGATCACCATGTATACTACATAAGGGGGATAGGATCACCATGTATAATACATAAGGGGGGATATGATCTCCATTTATAATACATAAGGGGGGCTACGATCACCATGTATATTACATAAGGGGGGATATGATCGCCATGTATAATACATAAGGGGGGATATGATCGCCATGTATAATACATAAGAGGGGATATGATCTCCATGTATAATACATAAGGGGGGATATGATCTCCATGTATAATACATAAGGGGGGATATGATCTCCATGTATAATACATAAGGGGGATATGATCTCCATGTATAATACATAAGAGGGGATATGATCTCCATGTATAATACATAAGGGGGGATATGATCTCCATGTATAATACATAAGGGGGGATATGATCTCCATGTATAATACATAAGGGGGGATATGATCGCCACGTATAATACATAAGGGGGATATGATCGCCACGTATAATACATAAGGGGGATATGATCGCCACGTATAATACATAAGGGGGGGATATGATCACCATGTATAATACATAAGGGGGGGATATGATCACCATGTATAATACATAAGGGGGGGATATGATCTCCATGTATAATACATAAGGGGGGATATGATCTCCATGTATAATACATAAGGGGGATATGATCTCCATGTATAATACATAAGGGGGATATGATCTCCATGTAAAATACATAAGGGGGGGATATGATCTCCATGTATAATACATAAGGGGGATATGATCTCCATGTATAATACATAAGGGGGGATATGATCTCCATGTATAATACATAAGGGGGGATATGAACTCCATGTATAATACATAAGGGGGGGGATATGATCTCCATGTATAATACATAAGGGGGGGGGGATATGATCTCCATGTATAATACATAAGGGGGGGGGGATATGATCTCCATGTATAATACATAAGGGAGGATATGATCTCCATGTATAATACATAAGGGGGGGATATGATCTCCATGTATAATGCATAAGGGGGATATGATCTCCATATATAATACATAAGGGAGGATATGATCTCCATGTATAATACATAAGGGGGGATATGATCTCCATTTATAATACATAAGGGATATATGATCTCCATGTATAATACATAAGGGGGGATATGATCACCATGTATAATACATAAGGGGGGGATATGATCTCCATGTATAATACATAAGGGGGGATATGATCTCCATGTATAATACATAAGGGGGGATATGATCTCCATGTATAATACATAAGGGGGGATATGATCACCATGTATAATACATAAGGGGGATATGATCACCATGTATAATACATAAGGGGGATATGATCTCCATGTATAATACATAAGGGGGGATATGATCTCCATGTATAATACATAAGGGGGGATATGATCTCCATGTATAATACATAAGGGGGGATATGATCTCCATGTATAATACATAAGGGGGGATAGGATCTCCATGTATAAATACATAAGGGGGGATATGATCACCATGTATAATACATAAGGGGGGATATGATCTCCATGTATAATACATAAGGGGGGATATGATCACCATGTATAATACATAAGGGGGGATATGATCTCCATGTATAATATATAAGGGGGATATGATCTCCATGTATAATACATAAGGGGGGATATGATCTCCATGTATAATACATAAGGGGGGATATGATCACCATGCATAATACATAAGGGGGGATATGATCTCCATGTATAATATATAAGGGGGATATGATCTCCATGTATAATACATAAGGGGGGATATGATCATCATGTATAAATACATCAGTGGTTCATATAGTGAACTCGGGGTAGAGTTATTCACCCTGAGGGCATCACAGAGGCCAAGGTGGCACTCTTTACGTCTGGAGGAAAAGAAATGTAATCTCCAAATACGGAAAGGTTTCTTTATAGTAAGAGCTGTGAAAATGTGGAATAGACTCCCTCAATAGTTGGTTCTGGCCAGCTCAGTGGATTGCTTTAAAAAAAGTCCTGGATTTTTTCCTAGATACACAGAATATAACTGGATACTAACATTTATAGGTAAAGTTGATCCAGGGAATATCTGATTGCCTCTCTGGGGATCAGGAAGGAGTTTGTTTCCCCTGCAGGAGCTTTGCTGGTTTTTTTTGCCTTCCTCTGGATCAACAGTGGGTATAGGATTATAACTTTTTTTTTTATGGTTGTACTAGATGGACTTTTGTCTTTTTTCAGCCAGACTAACTATGTACCTGTGTAACTATGTAAAGTTCCTAAAAGTTTCACTGTAAAGAGAGTGCCTAGAAGGGGCAAAGTGACAGTTCCTTTAAATCTCCTCCCCTCCGACATTCTTAGTTCCCGAGAAGTTGCCCTGGAGTCTGGAAAGCACCGTCTTATGTTTGCGGCAGGGGCGGACTGACCATTTGGAAACTCGGTCACTGCCCGAGGGCCCGGGGTCAGTAGGGGACCCATGAGATGCTCCTGGTACCTTTTTCATAGGCTTTTTTGAGTTTGGGCAAGGACACAGGGGCCTCATGATCCCCTTTTGCCCGGGGACCCCATGAGTTGTCAGTCTGAATGTGAATGGGACTACAACGGCTCTGCACTTCGTGATCTCCATTTTAAATATATTTTGTTCTGATAAGTTCCCGGAACTTTGAAATATCTATTCATAAGTGTTATTAAAAATCCTTTATGTAATCCAATTTGTAATTTATGCCGAATGGCCTTCTAATTACTTTTTAAGACACTTTTAAACCAGCCTCCTCTGAATCTAGTTAAGAGAAATGGAAGTTTTATGGAGCTGGAGAACCCGGCGCTCATTGAGCAGCGTTGGGCTGGAAGGAGATTAGTTCATAAATTAAAGAAAGATTTAAGCCTCTGGATCTCCGAAGCGGAGTTGCTGTGCCAGGACAGTAATTCTCCCCTCGGGGGCTGGAGCTGTATATCTGTCTCCTGCAGACTTTTCCGGGACTCCCGAGACAACAAGTGAGGAAGGCCTTGCAGTGTCTGTGCTGTACTGAAACATGAAGTTTAATCTGCTTATTTTTTTGCCTTCCCTGATTCCTCCCTATCCCCTCCTTAATACGCTAATTAAATGTTCCCCAAAAAACTTTTCATTTTCCTTATATACCTTATTTTAGTTACAGTGATATCATGACTGGGTCTCTGTGCTTCTAAATGCAATGTAGGCAGATCATCGCTAGTGGGGGGGGGGGGCCAGCAAGCTACTATAGAAAGCTTTCTGAAAACATCACAGCACCTTGCCTCAGTACTTCTCTCAAGACCCCTTAGTCCTGATACAAGCACTGGGTTTGCTCTTGGGAAGGATTTTGCAAATGCCAAAATGTCTTGATGGGTGGATATCAGTCTGGAGGAGTGGGTGTTCCTAGGAAGGAAATGTTTGCTTGCTAGGTAGAGTCTCCATGCAATGCTGAGCCACCATGATTGAAAGACCTGAAATTCAATGAAGGAAAGGGAACTACGAGTACTTCTGCTGTGGTGGAAGATGGGATTTGTAGTTTTTTCCCTTACAATGCCTTGTAAATGAATGAAGTGGCTGTGTGGGCAGATTGTACCTGTGGCTAAAGTGCCTCCACACTCCATGCAATAGTTAAACAGTCTTGAATCAAGCCAGCAACTTGGTGTAACCCAGGAATGAATCTTTGTTGGCTACATGGTAAGAATACAGTAAGGAACACACAAGGAACTAACGCGTTTCGGCTTTAGAGGCTGGAACGCGTTAGATATCTCCTTGCTGTATTCATACCATGTAGCCTACAAAAAAAATTATTCACGGATTACACTGAGTTGCCGGTTTGATTCAAGACTGTTTTGGTATCGCAAGAAGAACCTTAACCTGAGCTCTGTGTAATCTGCTGCAGCAAGAAGTGAAAGAGCACCTCACAGGATCACTGAGCGTGTCACATCCTCTCTCTTCAATACCTGTGTCCCCCAGTCACGTTAAGAATTCCAAAGCAAGTTTGAATCTGACTGCCAGCCTGTAAGAAGCATCTTTGTACTGGACCCTGCCATGGGTGTGTCTGTGAATCTCTCTCCTGTATCCTCAGTAGGTGTTCTCAGATAACTGACAAAAGGAAGTGGAGTGGGCTGGAAGTGGAACTGAAGAAGTTGTGAATTGTCCATTGCAACTGGTAAATCTCTATTGTTTGTCTTTATCCAAAAATGTGATGGAATTTGGTTGCTAAAGCTTTTTTTTATTTATTTGTGTTGTATGTCTCTATCCATTGATGGAAACGTGTCTATTTACAGTACATGAAAGGTTTATCTGAAATGAAATATAACAGACACGTAGGGTGTAATGTGACTAGAACTGGCCATTATGGCATTTGATTAATTTACTTAATCTGTAGACTCAACCCTGATCTGCTTGGCAGGTCCGATAATCTGCCGCAAGACGCTGGGATAAAGTGGGCTATTAGGTCAGGGAAAGACTGGGAACAGTCCTGGCTCGTGGGGCAAACACTGCTAACTAGCCCTTTCATGGTGGAGATTAGAGATGAGCTTGGGTCAGGGGCGGACTGACCATTTGGAAACTCGGGCACTGCCCGAGGGCCTGAGGTCAGTAGGGGGCCCCATGAGATGCCCCTGGTACCTTTTTCATAGGCTTTTTTGAGTTTGGGCAAGGACACAGGGGCCCCATGATCTCCTATTGCCCGGGGGCCCCATGAGTTGTCAGTCCGCCCCTGGCTTGGGTGAATCTAGTCCGAACCCACCCGAGTGAACCTGTGTCAGGGTCTGGATCTGAGCCTGTGACCTATGCAGTGTCTAGCTGTAGTTCTTCTCACTGTGCCACTTGATATGCTGTACAGCTCCCTCTCTGATCCCTTAGGACAATCTTGTCTTGTCTCTTTCCTCCATGAAGTTCCTGATTTAAGCCAGGTCTTTGCACTTCCTGTTTTCTATATTATTTTGCTCTCTCCAGCCGATATCTTGCTCCTTTGCGTACCTACAGATGTCCTTATCTTCACTACCACTTATTACCAAGCTTTGGCTTGTTTCTTGACTACACTTCCATCTAATCTCCACCTATAAGCATTCATTATTGACCTTAGGCTTGTTCCCTGACTAAGCTTCTGCTTGATCCCAACCTGCAAACACTTGTTACAGATCTTTGACTGCTTGATCCCTACCTGCTATATCTGCTACTGGACCCCAGCTTGCTCATTTTCTGGTGGGCAGATCGTGAGGATTGAGGACTGCAACCTGGTACTAACATGCAACAAAACCTATTTCCACCATCAGGAGCTCTGGTGAAGATCCAGGGCCGAGTTAGTGGGAGCCTCTCTAATGCTATAGCCTGACCCATGACCATGACAGCCTGTCAGGAAGCAGTCACTGTACTGGGCCAATTATCTGTGACCAGGGCCTTCCACTAGGGATGGGGAACACCTCATTGGCCTATGACTGGCCCTGTACCGGTGGCAGTTTCCTGGTTGGTACACTCAGGTGAGTTCAGTCTAGGTTCACTTGAGATCATCCCTAGTTGAGACTCCAGTATGCTAAAGACTTTCTTCACCCCATGTGCCATGGTGCCTCATAGATTGGTGGGCATGGTGAAAGGTGTGTGTGTGAAAAGGACATGGTGTTCATGGTGACAACACCTTGTATCAGCTACTGTGCAAAGAATTTGGTGTTGGAAGATTTTCCTCTGGCAGGTGTCATGACTGCATGTCTGTAGTGTATGTATGTAGTTATGTGATGTCCAATATGTGCCAATGACTATGGACCTGCTCTGATTAAAATTTTAATGGTGACGTGTTCCCAGTCTTGGCCTAGTCCTCCTGTGCTGTAGGTGCCCTTACAGATCCACTTTCTTATCCTTAGTATTCTTTGCCAGTATACTTTCTGTGTGCATTGTGCAGCAGGTCCCCCCCAGACATACTTTTGGCAAGTGTAGGTTCCCTGAAGTGCATAGCCTTCTGGGTGTGCAACACCAAAATGAGATGGATGACCTAATCTGGACTTAAAGCAGAACTGATGAAGCTTTGCTATGCTATAAGAAACCTTTAGAAATGTTTTTTGTGCCTAGGCAGTGCCCTGAATTACTTTTTATTTTAGGGTACCATCTGAAACCGTACAGTACACTTCCTCTAATGTATGTGTGCCTAGGTACTCCTTTACCAAGAACCTCATAGCTTTATATCAGAAGTGTAAGATCTCAGGCACTGCTGCCTCTGACTGCTAGTCTCGGGAGATGAGTTAGATTGGGTGATGACACTATGGTGCTGCTCACTGTTCTCCTTGCTGGACATGGGGAAGCAAAGCCCTGTCTCTACCAAGATGGCCACCACCACATAGAGACGCAATGCAGAACAAGGCATGGTAAGTCAGTAATGGGGAAAGATCAACTGGATGGAGGTCACATACTGGTGAATAGTCCTTTGCCTTCCGCCTGCCTTTTTTTGAGTAAGGCTTCTAGACTTCGTCATTTAAGACTTGTTCACACTAGGACAGGGGTCTCCAAACTTTCTAAACAAAGGGCCAGTCTACTGTCCTTCAGACTTGGCTAGAGTGGCCAGTGGAAGTAGAAAATGCCCTGGCATCAGTGGAAGTAAAAAAAATTACACAGTGCCTATAATCATTAAAAGGAGGAATAGTGCTTCATCGTTACTATCAGTGGGGGGAATAGTGCCCCATTATTGGTGTCAGTGGGAGGAATAGTGCCCTATCACTAGTGCCAGTAGGAGAAATCGTGCCCCACTGCTGGTGTCAGACAAAGAAATAGTGCCCTGTCATTGATGTTACTCAGGAGAATAGTAGCCCATTACTGGTGTCAGGGGGAGGAATAGTGCCCTGTCATTGGTGTCAGTTGGGGGGATAGCGGCCCGTTGCTGGTGTCAGGGGGATGAATAGTGCTCCATCATTGGTGTCAGTGAGGGAAATAGTTGTCTATTGCTGGTGTCAGTGGGAGGAATAGTGCCCCATCATTGGTGTCAGTGAGGGAAATAGTTGTCTATTGCTGGTGTCAGTGGGAGGAATAGTGCCCCATCATTGGTGTCAGTGAGGGAAATAGTGCCCCATCATTGGTGTCAGTGGAAAAAACTGACATCATTATTGGTGTCAGTGAGAGGAATGGTTCTCCACTGTTGCTGTCAGCAAACGGAATGGTGCCTCCTTGCTGGTGTCAGTAGGAGAAGTAGGATAAAGGCAAGTAAAGGGCCACATTTGGTGCATGAGCTGCAGTTTTGAGACCATTGTGCTATCGGTTGGGGGGTTGTAAAATGCTGCAGTTGAGCTGCACTTTTACTGCCCCCCCCCCCAATGGTTTAGATACAGAAGAATGTACACATGCAGCAGGCACAATGTTTTGCTATGTGGTCACGGCAGAATTTATACCTCCTGTTGCTGTCGTCAAGCTCAACTGTAGATCACTCCTCAGAGAACAACACTAGTGTGAATGAACCCTTACTAAAGCTGGCAATAGATGGAAAGAATTTCAAATTAAAATTCTTAGATAAAGTCTTAGGAAAGTTCTTAGAAAAATTCTCAGAACATTCATTTGTCATTTAAAATATTTCCATTGCTTTTATCATGATTTTTGAAATTAATGGATTTTACTGAACAAAAACCTCATACACTGCTGAAAATGTGTTAATTTGAGAAAACATTTCCATACACTCCTTCAAATTTTCTTGTCACTGCGATCAAAAAGGTGGATCTGACCCACTAATGATTCAAAAAATGAATGAAATTTCGTAGAATTCATTTTCCCAGAATTTTCATTCAAAACTCTACCCATCTATGGCCAGCTTAAGGCCTTTTTTGAACATGGCAGAGTCCGGTTTAAGAATCTATATCATGATGGGCACAAAAAAAAGTTAGTCATCTTTTGGCCAATTAATTTGGTGGGGTTGGGGACCTACACTACCTCCTGAGATGGGAAAGGGGCCAGCTGCTTATTCTGCACATAGGAAAGGAATTGGTCCTAGGTACAAAGGACCCCATGACAGCTCATAAGTCATCCAGAGATCAACGGCAAATGTGTGCCAATTGGTCTGCAGATCCAGGTTCACTCATCCCTAGTAAAACAATAGACAATCACTTGCGGACCAGCAAGGGGTACATCACTGGCTTTTCGGTGGTTATACCGGGATCATTCTGGTATTGTTTTTTTAGACCCGAAGGTCGGCTTTCTTATAAAAGCAATCCAAGTGGCAAATTAGCCTTCCACGGCTTTCTTGGGCTCTCTTGGCTGATCATAGAGGTAACCAGAGGCCGGATTGGCTCTGATCACCACTATGATATAGGAAACTGTAAGCAGATGTAAACAGCGCCATTTTTAAAATGGGAAAGGATCTGATCGCACCAATATTGATGTGATCAGATGCTTTAAAGCAAAGCTCCACCCAAAAGTGGAAGTTCTGCTTTAAGCCTTTGTCCCCCGCTTCCCCATTTAGAATTGGCACTTTTGGGGAGCAGGGGAGGAACGGGTACCCAAATTTGACAGGTACCCTCTCTCACTTCCACTGTGATTGCCTAGGCGATCGGAAGTTGTCCTCCTACCCTCCCTCCCCGTAGTCTTCTGGGACACATGACAGGTCCCAGAAGACTACGGGACCATTCACAAAGCGTAGCGCTTCTTGTAAAGGCGCAGTGGGCACCCGGCTGTGCAGCCACAAATTATCATAGCCAGGTGCCCACACTAAAGATGTCGGCCCAGGGAGAGAAGATGTCTGGTGAAACCAGCGGTGGTGAGGACACCGCTGGACCGAGGGACAGGTAAGTGTCTGTATTTTAAAAGTCAGCAGCTACAGTTTTTGTAGCTGTTGACTTTTAATTTTTTTTCCAGGTGGAACTCCGCTTTAAGGAGCAGAGGAAAGATCTGGGGTCTGATACACCCCAAAACTCTCCGTAAAGAGTACATGTCACTGCCTATTGCTATTACAGGGAATATTTATATTCCCTGTGATAACAATAAACGTGATAAAAAAAATGTAATAATAACTGAAAAAAAAATTAATCAGATAAAAAACTACATTTTTAAAACACCCCCGTGCGAACACACATGCCGGTCTGGCATGCACGCATACAGAGATCGTCCCACACATGTGAGGTATCACCACGAATGTCAGATCATGGGCAGTAATTCTAGCATTAAATCTCCTTTGTAAAGGCTTTTAAAGCATCACCTATGGCTAATAAAATTTACTTCCAAAACATTGTGTTTGAAAAACTGCTGCGTAAGTAGCGTGTGACATAAAAAATTGCAACACCAACCATTTTATTCTCTAGGGCCTCTGCTTTACAAATAAATGTATAATGTTTGGGGGTTCAAAGTAAATTTTCATGCAAAAAAAAACCTCTGCTGTTTACATGTAAACAAAAAGTGTCTGAAGAGGCTTGGTGAAGAGGTTAAACGGTATGCTCGTTTCCCATGCAGGATAGTTGGAAGACAAGACAATAAGGACACACCAAAACACAAGGCACCTCTTAGAGAGCAAATCTGATGGAACTCACCATCCACATACACCTGGAAAGAGCAAGAGTCAGTCCCCACATTGCACTCATACTGTCCGGCATGGTCAGCCTGTGCACTCAACAGGCTCAGCATACACTTTTCACCTTCATCGTCCATGGTCATGTTACCATCTGGTGTCACCCTCTGACCATCCTTTATCCAGCGAATGACATCTGGAGTGCGTGTCAGCTCACAGACTATAGTTAAGGGGTCACCCTCTGTCACATGGAGCACAGACAGGGAGCATCCACTGGGTACAAACTTTGCAGGAGGCTCTGTGTGATACAAGAAGAAGAAATGGATCTCTGTGTTATACTGCAGGATTATCTAAATAATGAGGGTAAGGGTAGAGTGAAGGGAGAGGATTAAACTGGACCTAGCAATTATTCAGGAATTGTAAAGTCAGTGAAAGGTCCCTTTTTTGGGGGTCTATTTATTAAAAATTCACTGTGAATACCCCAACTATTGTGAATAATCCTTGTGTCTAATATGTGTATTTCCTGTGATAGTCAGCTCCACCTAGCGGCCATATTGTGGTATTTTCCTGATTGCGGCATTTCAGGAAAATACCTCATTATGGCCACTAGATGGAGCTGACGATCAAAGGGAATATAAATATTGGGCACATAACTGGGATTTGTTTAAGAGGCATTCACACCCCAAAATTTTTAAAGAATTACTAAACCCTGCATTCACTATAGCTGCTCTCCCACAGTACACACAACATGGAAATGTAATTATTTTAGTAAATATAAACTACTAAATACCTTTTCTCATCAGCAGTATATAGCAGTCGTGTGACTTCTATCAGTGTCCAGCTGAGCATTGGTTAAAGCTTGTAGGAGGAGTTTTCATTCTGCTCTGACAGAGGCTGCATAACCCCTGACCTCTGTCTGGACAGTGCTGATTGGCCCTGTGCTGATAACATGCACCTTCCCAAAGAAAAAAAAACCTCTCTAGCAATACACACTAAACTGAGCATGTGCAGAGTGGCTCCTAGAGCTCTGTACTATCAGCAGATGGATTGGGGACAGTAGAAGAAGGGGAGGATCAGACAAGATAGGATCAAACAGCCTTTTTACATAATATGAAGGATTAACCCCTTATGTTCCACAGTGAGTATAACAAGCATGCTTTACTGCATATAAAGACTGATTTTACTGATATGGGTTTGGTAACATGTTAACTGTTAAGGGTACACTTCAGTGTTAGATTTGAGGATAAAGGCTTAGAGCTTTTCCCATGCAGTCATAACTTTTTCTATTTTCCTTTCTATTGCCTTACCTGATACCTTGACATCAAAAGTGACCGAGTCGCTGTCAGTGTCACAGATATATTCCCCGGAATCATCCCCCGTGGCCTGTTCCAAAACCAAGCGCCGGCGAGGCCCGTCTGTGATCAGCTTCAGATTGTCATCTTCATCTACTTCTAATCCATCTTTAAACCAACGCACAGCGCCATTGGCACGCGACACCTCGACCATCAGCTCCACCCTCTCTCCTGTCAGATATCCCAGCTCCTGTGTGCGGGCCTCTGGAAAGACAATCCTCGTAGGAGGCTCTGAAGGCAAAATGTATATACTGTTACATATCTAACCAATAATGTGTGTTCAGAAAGAATATCTAAAACATTTAACCAAAATTTCTCCCAGAAATGTTGTTTTGGGTAGTGGAGAGAGGTAAGAAGCTCTTTCAGGTTTTTATTCATGTTTGTTTCCATTGGGGAGATTTCCCCTTGCTTCCTGTCCCAGTGACACCGTGGTACGTCCTGGCATGTGAAAAATGAGGGAGAATCTCCCCACTGAGGGTGCATGCAGCAATACATACCTGACAGTTGATATAACTCACCTCCATTACACTAAAAAGATGACTTACTACTGATGACTTTGTATTAGAGAGATTTTCCCCACTTCCTGTAGAATGGCAAATAGGAAGTGAGGCAGTGGAAGCCTGCAAACATAGAAGAAATATAGAGGAGTGATGGCAGAAAGAAGACCAAGTGGTCCATCGAGTCTGCCCCATTTTATTTATACAGTCAGGTCCATAAATATTGGGACTTCGACACATTTCTAACATTTTTGGCTCTATACACCACCACAATGGATTTGAAATGAAACAAACAAGATGTGCTTTAACTGCAGACTGTCAGCTTTAATTTGAGGGTATTTACATCCAAATCAGGTGAACGGTGTAGGAATTACAACAGTTTGCAAATGTGCCTCCACTTGTTAAGGGACCAAAAGTAATGGGACAATTGGCTTCTCAGCTGTTCCATGGCCAGGTGTGTGTTATTCCCTCATTATCCCAATTACAATGAGCAGATAAAAGGTCCAGAGTTCATTTCAAGTGTGCTATTTGCATTTGGAATCTGTTACTGTCAACTCTCAAGATGAGATCCAAAGAGCTGTCACTATCAGTGAAGCAAGCCATCATTAGGCTGAAAAAACAAAACAAACCCATCACAGAGGTAGCAAAAAAATTAGGCGTGGCCAAAACAACTGTTTGGAACATTCTTAAAAAGAAGGAACGCACCGGTGAGCTCAGCAACACCAAAAGACCCGGAAGACCACGGAAAACAACTGTGGTGGATGACCGAAGACTTCTTTCCCTGGTGAAGAAAACACCCTTCACAACAGTTGGCCAGATCAAGAACACTCTCCAGGAGGTAGGTGTATGTGTGTCAAAGTCAGCAATCAAGAGAAGACTTCACCAGAGTGAATACAGAGGGTTCACCACAAGATGGAAACCATTGGTGAGCCTCAAAAACAGGAAGGCCAGATTAGAGTTTGCCAAACGACATCTAAAAAAGCCTTCACAGTTCTGGAACAACATCCTATGGACAGATGAGACCGACATCAACTTGTACCAGAGTGATGGGAAGAGAGAGTATGGAGAAGGAAAGGAACTGCTCATGATCCTAAGCATACCACCTCATCAGTGAAGCATGGTGGTGGTAGTGTCATGGTGTGGGCATGTATGGCTGCCAATGGAACTGGTTCTCTTGTATTTATTGATGATGTGACTGCTGACAAAAGCAGCAGGATGAATTCTGAAGTGTTTCGGGCAATATTATCTGCTCATATTCAGCCAAATGCTTCACAACTCATTGGACGCTTCACAGTGCAGATGGACAATGACCCAAAGCATACTGCAAAAGCAACCAAAGAGTTTTTTAAGGGAAAGAAGTGGAATGTTATGCAATGGCCAAGTCAATCACCTGACATGAATCCGATTGAGCATGCATTTCACTTGCTGAAGACAAAAGTGAAGGGAAAATGCCCCAAGAACAAGCAGGAACTGAAGACAGTTGCAGTAGAGGCCTGGCAGAGCATCACCAGGGATGAAACCCAGCGTCTGGTGATGTCTGTGTTCCAGACTTCAGGCTGTAATTGACTGCAAAGGATTTGCAACCAAGTATTAAAAAGTGAAAGTTTGATTTATGATTATTATTCCATCCCATTACTTTTGGTCCCTTAACAAATGGGAGGCACATATGCAAACTGTTGTAATTCCTACACCGTTCACCTGATTTGGATGTAAATACCCTCAAACTAAAGCTGACAGTCTGCAGTTAAAGCACATCTTGTTCGTTTCATTTCAAATCCATTGTGGTGGTGTATAGAGCCAAAAATGTTAGAATTGTGTCGATGTCCCAATATTTATGGACCTGACTGTATATACATATATATATATTTAAAAAAGAAATACGATACTTGAACAACAATTAACTGCATGGTTGACTTGCCAGAAAGAAGCCTTTAGTGTGCCAATGCCACAAAAAAGCCCGGTTACAATATGCCTAACAACACCCTGACGTTTCGCTGGGCTTTTTTGTGGCATTGGCGCAGTAAAGGCTTTTTTCTAGCAACTCGACCATGCAGCTCATTTTTGTTCAAGTATTGTCATATTGTTCTCCTTGAAACAACCACACTGTCTTTTTCCAGAGCAGCCTTTATTTCTCCTGAGGTTACCTGTGGGTTTTTCTTTGTATCCCATACAATTCTTCTGGCAGTTGTAGCTGCAATCTTTAAAGGTCTACCTGACCTCGGTTTGGTATCAAGAGATCCCCGAATTTTCCACTTCTTAACCACTTCAAGTCCGGAGTCCCGGACACATTTACCCCCTTCCTGTCCAGGCCAATTTTCAGCTTTCAGCGCTGTCACACTTTGAATGAGAATTGCGCGGTTATGCAACACTGTACCCATATACATTTTTTAGCATTTTTTTGAGACAGATAAAACTTTTATTTTGGTGGTATTTATTCACCACTCTGATTTTTTTTTTTTTTGCTATATAAAGGAAAAAGTCCACAAATTTTGAAAAAAAGTGTTTTTCTTATAAAATTTTGCAAATAAATAATCTTTCTTCATAAATCTTGGCCAAAAGGTATTCAGTTATCTTTTTAGTAAAAACAAATAACCCAAATTAGTTTATAACCAAAAATTATAATTTGTTTTAAATTTTTGTTTTACATTTTTATTTTATTTTTTTTTTATTACTATTTATGTTTTTTTTTTTTTCAACATACTGTCACCCAAGCAGTACAGTGTCACTATAGTGACACTGTACTACTTGTGGGGGGTGATGAAGATATTTTTTACACTGATTGCTTTTACACCCATAAAGGCTGTAAAAGCAATCATTTTTCAATCTGTCTGGCTGCATTCTTGCAGCCAATGAGAAATACTGTGTGAGCTGTGATTGGTCACAGCTTGGCACATGGTACAAGGCTGTTGTGAATAGCCTTGTACCATGTGATCCCTGTGATCATTCACAGATATCACATGTAGTAAGCAATGATGTCAGAAGTGACATCTTGCTTACACCTATTCATGGGATCACTGATTTGCTAAGGTCCCGTACAGCGATCGGTGTTTCGCTGTGTCCTCCGCAGCATGCACAATCCAAAATGGCGGGCGCCGTTTATGAACGGCAACCCGCCCCTACACTGCTACCATCCGGACGTTTATATACAGTTGCCAGACGGAAAGTGGTTAATAAATTATTGAACAGTACTGATTGGCATAATCAGAACTTTTGATATCTTTTTGTATCCTTTTCCATCTTTATAAAGTTCCATTACCTTGTTACGCAGGACTTTTGACAGTTCTTTTCTGCTCCCTGTGGCTCAGTATCTAGCCTGCTCAGTGCATCCACATGAGAGAACTCATTGACTATTTATACACAGACAGTTCAATGTAAACTTCAATTTTAAAAAAGCCACAGATGTGGGAAATTAAACCTTGAATTGGCATTTTAACCCGTGTGTGTCACCTTGTGTGTCTGTAGCAAGGCCAGACATTCCAGGGGATATAAACTTTTGATCCGGGCCATTTGGGTGATTTCTGTCATCATTATGATTTAAAAAGGAGTCAAACAACTATGTGATAATAAATGGCTTCATATGATCATCATTCTTCAATAAAAGAGCATTTTTTGGCATGATCAGTCATATTTTCAATATCAATGCCACAATTTCACAATTTTTGCCAGGGTATGCAAACTTTTGAGCACAACTGTCCAAGCTGGACCAATGTAACTATGTATATGTTGCCATACCTAAACTTCAGCTTTAAGACTTACTGTGTTCATCAAATGACATAAAAGTCCATCAGCCCCAACGTTTCTCATTAGGACTGACACAGGAGAAAAAGCCCCCCCTTGCCCTTGTTCCAGTGCTCCCTTGCATTGGGGGGAAATCTCTCTAGTGGGAACACAAACTACAATTAAACCTGACTCCATCCAATACTAAAACAAACATTTTAGGTAAAGTTGGGTTAATAACATTCATAGTCAAACATTATTTTTTATTAAAGCATTAAACCACCTTGAAAGTCCTGAAATACTGAAGTTTCATCAGGACTTGGAGGAGTTTCTTAGGCACGAGAGGCTAATAAAAACTCTTTCAGGTATATATGGTTGTCCCCTAAAATGCAAATCACCCTGTTTAGCTCTCTCCGTATGTACTTGGCAATGAGATATTCCAAGCCTGGCAGAAGAGTTATAGGACGAGGTGCTGAACCCAACTGAGGATGTAAAGTTTCACCTTCGAGTTTTGTGACTTTCCTTATTACACTCGCCCTGTAGCCTCGTCGTTCCAGTCCTCTGTGAATCCTAAAATTCGTATAATTCACAGCTGGGGAGGCATTATTCCATATATAAAATGTGAATGTTTCCCATATGTACGTCAACCCAGTAACACAGATTGGTTGTGTTCAGGATGGTTCTTTAGCAATAAACTAGATGTCTATGTGTGCTGGAAAATGACAGAGAATGAGAGTTTGAACTTCCAGGTATCCCCTGAGGAAGCAAGTCCTGATTTCCAAAACTGCAGCGGAAGCAAGGCTGTCATTGTTAGAATAACACTTGTAGGGCGGTGTCTATAGAGGCATGGTTAGCGGGGGGGGGGGGGGGGGGGAGATCAAACCTCAACATGTACATAGTCATTACTTTTTTCTTATTTTGTTTTCCTCCACTGGCCCCCTCCGGACATTATGGCTGAAATCAGCAAGAGAGATAACAAAGAAAAGGGCAAATCAGGAGATATTGAGAGGAGTCAGAAGACTTTTTTATAGATGTCTGTGAAGCTTCTCACTAAACAAGGGTGGGGGCCTCCAATACCATCTGTCTTCCACATATAAGGCCATTTTAACATTTCTCCTTCTGTTCTGACAACAATTCACACTTGTGGACTTCTTGACACCAAAGATGGGATTATGTACCCCAAGCTCCTATCCTATTTATGGACAGTAACTTCCCCCTTTTTGTGGTGACTGGATTAAAAAAAAAAAAAAAATTATATATATATATATATATATATATATATATATATATATATGTGTGTATGTGTATGTGAAACTCGAAAAATTAGAATATCGTGCAAAAGTTAATTTATTTCAGTAATGCAACTTAAAAGGTGAAATAGACTATGAGATAGACTCATTACATGCAAAGCAAGATAGTTCAAGCCATGATTTGTCATAATTGTGATGATTATGGCTTACAGCTCATGAAAACCCCAAATCCACAATCTCAGAAAATGAGAATATTACATGCAATCAATAAAACAAGGATTGTACATAGAACAATATCGGACCTCTGAAAAGTATAAGCATGCATACAGTCATGGCCGAAATTGTTGGCACCCTTGATATTTCTCCAGGAAATCATGTATTTCTCACGAAACGTATTGCATTAACACATGTTTTGCTATACACATGTTTATTCCCTTTGTGTGTATTGGGACAAAACAAAAAAAGGGAGGAAAGAAAGCAAATTCGACATAATGTCACACAAACCTCCAAAAATGGGCTGGACAAAAGTATTGGCACCCTTTCACAACTGCGGATAAATAAGAATGTTACAAGCATGTGATGCTCCTGTAAACTCACCTGGGGCAAGTAACAGGTGTGGGCAATATAGAAATCACACCTGAAAGCAGATAAAAAGGAGAGACGTTCACTTAACCTTTGCATTGTGTGTCTGTCTGTGCCACACTAAGCATGGACAACAGAAAGAGGAGACGAGAACTGTCTGAGGACCTGAGAACCAAAATTGTGGCAAAATATCAACAATCTCAAGGTTACAAGTCCATCTCCAGAGAACTAGATTTGCCTTTGTCCACAGTGCGCAACATTATCAAGAAGTTTGCAACCCATGGCACTGTAGCTAATCTCCCTGGTCGTGGACGGATGAGGAAAATTGATGAAAGATTGCAACGCAGAATAGTCCGGATGGTGGATAAGCAGCCCCAAACATGTTCCAAAGACATTCAAGCTGTCCTGCAGGCTCAGGGAGCATCAGTGTCAGCGCGAACTATCCGTCGACATTTAAATGAAATGAAACGCTATGGCAGGAGACCCAGGAGGACCCCACTGCTGACACAGAGACATAAAAAAGCAAGACTACAGTTTGCCAAAATGTACTTGAGTAAGCCAAAAGCCTTCTGGGAAAACATCTTGTGGACAGATGAGACCAAGATAGAGCTTTTCGGTAAAGCACATCATTCTACTGTTTACCGAAAACGGAATGAGGCCTACAAAGAACAAAACACAGTACCTACGGTAAAATATGGTGGAGGTTCAATGATGTTTTGGGGTTGTTTTGCTGCCTCTGGCACTGGGTGCCTTGACTGTGTGCAAGGCATCATGAAATCTGAGGATTACCAAAGGATTTTGGGTCGCACTGTAGGGCCCAGTGTCAGAAAGCTGGGTTTGCGTCCAAGATCCTGGGTCTTCCAGCAGGACAATGACCCCAAACATACGTCAAAAAGCACTCAGAAATGGATGGCAAAGAAGCGCTGGAGAGTTCTGAAGTGGCCAGCAATGAGCCCAGATCTAAATCCCATTGAACACCTGTGGAGAGATCTTAAAATTGCTGTTGGGAAAAGGTGTCCTTCCAATAAGAGAGACCTGGAGCTGTTTGCAAAGGAAGAGTGGTCCAAAATTCCGGGTGAGAGGTGTCAGAAGCTTATTGATGGTTATAGGAAGCGACTGATTTCAGTTATGTTTTCCAAAGGGTGTGCAACCAAATATTAAGTTAAGGGTGCCAATACTTTTGTCCAGCCCATTTTTGGGGTTTTGTGTGACATTATGTCATATTTGCTTTTCTGCCTCTGTTTTATATTTGTTCCAATACATACAAAGGGAATAAACATGTGTATAGCAAAACATGTGTTAATGCAATACCTTTTTTGTGTGAAATACTTGATTTTCAGGAAAAATATCAAGGGTGCCAACAATTTCGGCCATGACTGTATGTACTCAGTACTTGGTTTGGGCCCCTTTTGCAGCAATTACTGCCTCAATGCGGCGTGGCATGGAAGCTATCAGCCTGTGGCACTGCTGAGGTGTTATAGAAGACCAGGATACTTCAATACCGGCCTTCAGCTCTTCTGCATTGTTCGGTCTCATGTCTCTCATCTTTCTCTTGGTAATGCGCCATAGATTCTCTATGGGGTTCAGGTCAGGCGAGTTTGCTGGCCAATCAAGCACAGTAATCCCACGGTCATTGAACCAGATTTTGGTGCTTTTGGCAGTGTGGGCAGGTGCCAAGTCCTGCTGGAAAATGAAGTCAGCATCCCCATAAAGCTCGTCTGCGGAAGGAAGCATGAAGTGCTCCAAAATCTCCTGGTAGACGGCTGCGTTGACCCTGGACTTAATGAAGCACAGTGGACCAACACCAGCAGATGACATGGCTCCCCAAATCAACACGGGCTGTGGAAACTTCACATTGGACTTCAAGCATCTTGCAGTGTGTGCCTCTCCATTCTTCCTCCATACTCTGGGTCCTTGATTTCCAAATGAGATGCAAAAGTTGCTCTCATCAGAAAAGAGGACTTTGGACCACTGAGCAACAGACCTGGTCTGTTTTTCTTTAGCCCAGGTAAGACGCTTCTGACGTTGTTTGTTGTTCAGGAGCGGCTTGACAAGAGGAGTACGACATTTGAAGCCCATGTCCAGCATCCATCTGTGTGTGGTGGCTCTTGATGCACTGACTTCAGCCTCAGTCCACTCCTTGTGAAAGTCCCCAACACTTTTGAATGGTCTTTTCCTGACAATCCTCTCCAGGCTGCGGTCATCCCTGCTGCTTGTGCACCTTTTTCTTCCACACTTTTCCCTTCCACATAACTTTCTATTAATGTGCTTTGATGCAGCACTTTGGGAACATCCAACTTCTTTTGCAATTACCTTTTGAGGCTTTCCCTCCTTATGGAGGGTGTCAATGATGGTTTTCTGCACAACTGTCAGGTCAGCAGTCTTTCCCATGATTGTGATTCCTACTGAACCAGACTGAGAGACCATTTAAAGGCTCAGGAACCCTTTGCAGGTGTTATGGCTTAATTAGCTGATTAGAGTGGGACACTTTGAGCCGAGAATATTGCACCTTTTCACAATATTCTCATTTTCTGAGATTGTGAATTTGGGGTTTTCATGAGCTGTAAGCCATAATCATCACAATTATGACAAATCACGGCTTGAACTATCTTGCTTTGCATGTAATGAGACTATCTCATGTATTAGTTTCACCTTTTAAGTTGCATTACTGAAATAAATGAACTTTTGCGTGATATTCAAATTTTTTGAGTTTCACCTGTGTGTGTGTATATATATATATATATATATATATATATACACATACACACACACACATATATATATATACATATATATATAGTTGTGCTCAAAAGTTTGCACACCCTGGCAGAAATTGTGAAATGTTGGCATTGATATTGCAAATATGGCTGATCATGCCACAAAATGCTCTTTTATTGAAGGATGATGATCATATGAAGCCATTTATTATCACATAGTTGTTTGGCTCCTTTTTAAATCATAATGATAACAGAAATCACCCAAATGGCCCGGATCAAAAGTTTCCCTCCCCTGGAATGTTTGGCCTTGGTACAGGCACACAAGGTGACACACACGGGTTAAAATGCCAATTAGAGGTTAATCTCCCACATCTGTGGCTTTTTAAATTGCAATTAGTGTCAGTGTATAAATAGTCAATGAGTTTGTTAGCTCTTATGTGGAAGTACTGACTAGGCTAGATACTGATCCATGGGGATCAGAAAAGAACTGTCAAAAGTCCTGCGTAACAAGGTAATGGAACTTTATAAAGATGGAAAAGGACATAAAAAGATGTCCATAGCCTTGAATATGCCAATCAGTACTGTTAAACACCTATTAAGAAGTGGAAAATTCGGGGATCTCTTGATACCAAGCCAAGGTCAGGTAGACCAAGAAAGATTGCAGCCAGGGTATGCAAACTTTTAAGCACAACTGTATATAAACTTTTTAATGTTCTGACCCCTCATAGAATAAACTACATGTAATACTTTGTTCCATGTTTCTAAATGCTTTCTAAAGCCGACCATAAACGGAATGAAATTTGGCCTGTTCAGCATGAATATTCATCCATTTATGGGCAAGCTTGTTGTACTGAAGTCGATCTGTCAATTGACTTCAGTACAACCAGCCTGTCGCTTTTTTTTTTTTGTGATCACTGCTGGCGGATTTAGCTGTATTCTGATGGCGGGGACCTCCTGCTGTCACAATACAATGGCACAGCGTGAGGGAGACTTAAACTAAGACTGATGAGCCAGCCAACATTTGCTCAATGGGTGGTCCTGTCTTTCCTGATTTTTCAGCCAGTGGCTGAAAAAAGGAAAATTGCATAATCTATGTCCAGCTTAACCCTAGTTATGAAGTCTAATTTACCCCCTTCCCCTTCTGTCACGGCCAATTCGACAACAGCTATGAAAGAGTCAGCTCCGGAGACAAGCAAGGACAAGAAGCATGCTACAAGGCTAGGTTCACACCTAAGTGATCTGCAGGCAGCATATGCATGGACATGGTAACTAATTCATATGAATAGGCTGCTGTGCCTGGGTTTCATCCAGGAAAAAGGTTCCATAGGAATATTGCATGATACTTTTCCACCATTTCCCGATACCAAAAACACTCTCTGCTTTCAGATGCATGGGGATACCTTTAAGGATGAATGGCAGCCCCGTGCATCTGCAAAGGAGCAGAGTAGTTTGGTTGAAGTCGGTTTTGGGTGTGATTTATACACTGTCCTGCATTGGCAACCACTTGCACAAGTGTGATCCTAGCCGAAGGGGGGGACGTGTCAGCCTCTGCATTCCTCTTGCCATTGCTTGTCTCGGAAATTGCTCACAGCCAAGACAAGCTGCCTGAATGTTCTTAAAATGAAAAATTTGAACAAAACTCTACTTTCGTATAGCCAGCTTTAGAATTTTGTTAGTTCAAATGACAGGACAAGTTTGCTTTCCTTCTTCGATTTTTCTTTTCTTTGTGATCCAAACCATCATTGAATTGTCCCTGTTAACCATTTGAAAATCAAATTCTCACCGTGAATGGTTAGCTTTACAATAAAGAGATTTCAGGATTGCAAGAATTTTGGAGAGCAGACATAAAAGTGGAGTTTGTTCTTTTTGATGGCCTTGTATGTCAGCAGGAACAGTTTAGAAATGAAGTCAGTACAAACAGATGAGTTTCCAGCCCATTAAATCATAAAAGAGATCGCTCCGTCTTGTGTGCGCAATAAATGAAAACCGCTTCTCCATTATCGTTCAGAGTCAAGGCAAAGATTGGGAGCAGTTGGTACAGACTCCATGCCTTGTTACCCGCACTTACCGAGGAGGACAATACCAACAATACAATCATTATAACATTTGGAACTCTTTTCTCATATACCTCCACTTACATAAATACCATTTAAATGTAATGGTACAAAAAAACACATTTTTCAGGATGTACTGATGCAGCAAGTTCAAGGGCTATACTCTGAAAAATTTCTGCTCCATTCTTCTCTAATTATAAATCTATTTACTGAACATTGCTTTCAAATAATTTATTTTATTCTAGAAATTATATTGAAAAAAAATTGGTTCAGAGGAAAGAGCAACAATGTGCAAAAAATGAATCTTTCCCTTTCCTGAGCTCAGCGGAAGATGAATACTGATTGGTCGTTATATATTGTGATATGTTCCTTGCAGGGGCGGACTGACCATTCGAGGACTCGGGCACTGCCCAAGGGCCCGGGGTCAGTAGAGGGCCCCATGAAATGACCCTTGTACCTTTTATAGGCTTTTTTTGGATGTGCTTTGAGTGTGGGCAAGGACACAGGGGCCCCATGATCCCTTATTGCCCGGGGGCCCCATGAGTTGTCAGTCCACCCCTGGTTCCTTGTATTACGCTGTGCTTTGTCTATTACAAAATAAGGCAAAAAACAAACCCCTGGGGTGCAGTATGCCCAAAAATGAAAAGGACATTGAAGAGAATGCATGGTCCTTTTCTTTATATGTTCTTCATTTCTTTATTATGCTTATATATATATATATATATATATATATATATGGTTAAAGACTAAATATATATATTATGGTTTAAGACTAATATATACTAATATGTATATTTTTAATACTTTTATCTAAGCCAGCCATAGGTGGATCAAAATCTGGTTGGTCCAGCAAGAACCACCTATGGGCAGACTGGTTGTACTGAAATTGATCTATCGATTGACTTCAGTACATCCAGTCTGTTGGTTTTTTTCCATAAGATCCCTGCCAGAGGCTATAGCCACGAGCGATGATCATTGTATTCTGATGGTGGGGAAACCTCCCCCTGTCAAAATACAATAGTGCAATAGAAGGGATTCCTCCATCAGCACTGTCAGTAGTGATCATTATATTCTGATGGCTGGGAAACCTCCTACTGTCAGAATACAATATCGGCACAGAAAAGATTCCTCCATCAACACTGTGTTGATGTGGGAATCGAGTGATTTTCTTTACTTCAACCCATGGTTGAAGAAAAGAAAATTGCATAATGTATGGCCAGCCTGTAACCTTGCTTACATTTATTTTGTATTCTCATTTTCAGCCAGTAGTTGGAGCTCTAGGCTCCTTTTCATATCAGTTTTTCCTGATCTTATTTGCTAAGTAAATAAAAAAAAAGCTGGTTATTTACAGACCTCCAAAGCTCAAGTTGCAATTTGTACACATGTGAGTAAGTCTGATCAGTGACCCCTTCCCCTCCTTTACCTTTCCCCTGGTTGTGTACAGACTTCCTCATCTGAAGTTTCCATTAGAGAAAGACATTCAAATAGCCTATGCTGTCACAATCTGTAGTTGTAACAATCAGGAATGAAACATGAACAAAGCATATCCTTATATAGTGTGTACTAGCCTTGATCCAAAGCACCGAGTGATATTTCTGTCTCCTCTTTGTCTCCTCCCTCAGCTATCTGTATGAATTACTTCTGACAGTATATCATCCCTCCAAACTGCCCCAGATTCACCGGGACCATGCCGGGGTTTGATGTAAGTTCCGTGTCCCGGCAAATCAAGGCCCGGGTCTCTTCCTTCCTCCAGTGTCCCTCATTCTGAGGTTCAAAAGTTGGGAGGTATGGTCTATACTGACACCAAACAATCCTGGAGGATGCCCCCCCCCCACCCCCAGCACACAGAAGCTGATTGACAGCTTCAGCTATGCATGTTTCCCTCTGAGACTGTGTAGAGAGAGGAGGGTGTCCCTCCACTCAGATGGAGGCTGCCTTTTGGAGCTAAGGGATGC
Organism: Staurois parvus; assembly: GCF_062004578.1. NCBI lineage: Eukaryota > Metazoa > Chordata > Amphibia > Anura > Ranidae > Staurois > Staurois parvus. Next base: position 636,239 of record NW_028319051.1, read on the forward strand.
TGTGTAAAATGTGTGCTTTAGAAGGCTGTAGAGGAGACAGGGCTACAGATAAATAGATACAACTTATGTATAAGGACTTGTTTCTTCCCTGAGGCTAGTTACTTCTCTTATTGCAATAAATTAATATTTGAATGTCTGTCTATGCCACCCAGTAACAACGTTCCATTGTACTTTCCACTTATTATTATAATATACAGGATTTAGCGCCAACAGTTTGCTCAACGCTTTACAATATAACTTATGTAAATTTTGCTATGAAATGTTCTATCTGATCTTTTTTGTACACCTTTGCAAAAAACAAAAACTTTTGTATCTGAAAAGTATCCAAATACTTTATCTCTCTGTAGTTGGGGAGTAGGACCCAAAGTACTGAAGCCAAAGGATCACCAAGATAGCCAAGAATGAACCTTCTTACAAAGAGAGGTGAGCGATGGCAGCCCACATCATTTATTAGGACAGACACACCAACAATCCATTTGGTATTCAGGCAGACATTAGGTGACGGTGTCCCACATAGTAGAGAACAATAGTGTTAGTGACGACATGCACACCCAGTTGCACTCACCAGTCACTAATAAGCTATAGAACACGGCGTCATCCCCCGCATCGCAGACAAACTCCCCGGAATCCTGTGTCTGGGCTGATTTTATGACCAGCCTGCGGATCTGGCCGTTGGATTCCAGCCTGATGTTGTTGCTCTCCTCAAGTTCCACGCCATCCCGGTACCAGCGCACCTTGGCGTTCTCCCTGGACACCTCGCAGGTCAGCACCACCGCTTCTCCGCTCACACCTGCGAGATCCGTGTCTTCACTTGTGTTCACAAACTTCACAGGAGGCTCTGGAGGAAAAACAGCCAACAACCGAACACATTATTTATAGTATAGAGCAGGGGAGGACTGACAACTCATAGGGCCCCCGGGCAATAGGGGATCATGGGGCCCCTGTGTCCTTGCCCACACTCAAAAAAAGCCTATAAAAAGGTACCAGGGGCATTTCATGGGGCCCCCTACTGACCCCGGGCCTTTGGGCAGTGCCCGAGTTATCTAATGGTCAGTCCGCCCCTGGTATAGAGCAGGGGCGGACTGACCATTTGGAAACTCGGGCACTACCCGAAGGCCCGGGGTCAGTAAGGGGCCCCATGAGATGCCCCTGGTACTTTTTTCATAGGCTTTTTTGAGTTTGGGCAAAGACACAGGGACCCCATGATCCCCTATTGCCCGGGGGCCCCATGAGTTGTCAGTCCGCCCCTGGTATAGAGCATCTATATCGTGTACTCCAGGCAGACGGATAAATATCCAGATGAAATAGATGTTAGGGAGCTGCTTTACCCAATGAAGGATTTGTATTTCCGCTCATCCAGTCCTGAGTTTTACACAGCTCTGCCACACAGCACAGCAAAGAACATGACACCACAATTATAGTTACAAATGAGGTATACGGCGGTGTCATCTTCCACCTGTGGGCCTGGTTCACACCTACAGTATATGTTTTTTAGTACATTTTCAGTTTTGCAGAAATGCACTATATGAGAAATGAAAATGGGCATTTTGTGGTGTCTGGGAGGCACAGGTGGTGCACAAAATCAGTGATAGGCTACAATATGCCTTGGCTGCACACAGCTGTAAGAAGGTCCAAGCATTACAGGGCTGTATGCATACAGGGAAATACACCCCGAATGAACACATTCTGCATTTGGAGCATATGTCCTTGTACACATACAGCCCCGTTCACGAATACCAATCAGATGGCCTTACAGCCACATACTGCCAAAGCGTATTTCAGCCTGTCATTGATTTTGACAAGCTGCTGGTGGTGATCTGTATGCACTACCTGTGACTACCTCTCACATGATGATCTGGGGCCGTGGTAAAGCTGCTGAACCATCATGGCTGCCCACCAGTATTCACACGATGATCTAGCACCATAGTTAAGATGCTGAACCATCATGGCTGCACCAGTAGTCCCATTATGATCAGGTGCCATAGTAAAGCTGCTGGACCGTCATAATTTTTTCCAAACAACCTGGCACCATGGAAAAGCTGCTGACCCATCGTGGTTCCCACCAGTAGTCATGTGATGATCTGGTTCCATAGTAAGGCTGCTGAACCATTATGGCTACCCACCAGTAGTCACATGATGATCTGGTGCCACTTTAGAGATGCTGAACCATCGACTGCCCCAGTAGTCACATGATGATCCGGTGCCATGTGTAAATGGCTGAACAATCATAATTTCTCCCAGAAGACTGGGTACCACGGTAAAGCTGCTAAACCATCATAGTGCCCTCGAGTAGTCACCATAGTTAAGCTGTTAAACCATTATGGCTGCCCACCACTAGTCACATGATGATCTGATGCCATAGTTAGGCAGCTGAACCACCATGGCTGCCCCCAGAAGTCACATGATTATCTGATGCCCCAGTAGTTACACAATGATTCAGTGTTATGTCTAAGCTGCCGAACTATCATAATTTCTCCCAGAAGACCTGGTACCATGGTAGGGCTGCAGAGCCATCATGGTACCCTCAAGTAGTCACACAAAGATCTAGCACCATAGTTAAGCTGCTAAACCATCATAGCTGCCCACCAGTAGTCACATGATGATCTGGTGCCACAGTTAAGCTGCTGAACCATCATGGCTGCCCCCCAGAAGTCACATGATTATCTGATGCCATAGCTAAGATGTTAAACCATCAAGGCTGCCAACCAGAAGTCACACATTGATTTGGCGCCATATTTAAGCTGCTGAACCAGCAAGGCTGCCCACAAGAAGTCACATGATGATCTGACACCATAGTTAAGCTGCTGAACCATCATGGTTGCCCACCAGTAGTCATGTGATGATCTGACACCATAGTTAAGCTGCTGAACCATTGAGGCTGCTCACCAGAAGTCACACAAAGATCTAGTGTCATAGTTAGGCTGCCAAACCATCAAGGCTGCCCACCAGTAGTCACATGATGATCTGGTGCCACAGTTAAGCTGCTGAACCATCATGGCTGCCCACCAGTAGTCACATGATTATCTGATGCCTTAGCTAAGATGTTAAACCATCAAGGCTGCCCACCAGAAGTCACACAATTATCTGGCGCCATATTTAAGCTACTAAACCATCACAGCTGCCCACCAGAAGTCACACAATGATCTGACATCATAGTTAAGCTGCTGAACCATCATGGTTGACCACCAGTAGTCATGCGATGATCTGGTGCCATAGTTAAGCTGCTGAACCATCATGGCTGCCCACCAGAAGTCACACAAAGATCTTACACCATAGTTAAGCTACTGAACCATTGAGGCTGCCCACTAGAAGTCACACAATGATCTAGTGCCATAGTTAAGCATCTGAACCATCAAGGCTGCCCACCAGTAGTCACATGATGATCTGGTGCCATAGTTAAGCTGCTGAACCATCATGGTTGACCACCAGTAGTCATGCGATGATCTGGTGCCATAGTTAAGCTGCTGAACCATCATGGCTGCCCACCAGAAGTCCAACAAAGATTTTAAACCATAGTTAAGCTACTGAACCATTAAGGCTGCCCACTAGAAGTCACACAATGATCTAGTGCCATAGTTAAGCTGCTGAACCATCAAGGCTGCCCACCAGTAGTCACATGAAGATCTGGTGCCATAGCTAAGCTGCTGAACCATCATGGCTACCCACCAGTAGTCACGCGATGATCTGGTGCCATGATAAAACTGTTGAACCATCAAGCTGCCTCCAGTAATCACATTATGATCAGGTGAGATATTTAAGCTGCTGAATCATCATATTTTTTTCCAGATGAGCTGTTACCATGGTAAAGCTGCTGATTCATCATGGTTCCCCCCAGTAGTCACATTATGATCTGATGCCATAGTTAAGCTTCTAAACCACCATGGCTGCCCACCAGAAGTCACACGATGATCTGACACCATGGTTAAGCTGCTGGAACATCACAGTAGTCAAGCAATTATCAGGTGCCATAGTTAATCTGCTGAACCAGCATGGCTGGCCCCTCGTAATCACAGGATGATCTGGTGCCATGTTTAGGCTGCTGAACCATCATGGTTCCTCCTCAGTAGTCACACAATGAAATGGTGCCATGGTCAAACTGCAGCTAAAAGGAAGCTGGATGGAATAATACATACTGTGTAAACTGAATGGAGTGAGCCTTTAATAGCAAATTACCAAACAAGAAAGGAGACACTCGGCTTTTGTGGCTCACCTGTGACTCTGACATAGTAGAACACAGAATCGTCAACAGCGTCGCAGACAAATTCTCCCGAATCCTCAATCTGAGCAGAAGGAATGAGAAGCCTGCGATATTTCCCATCTGATTCCACCCGGATGTTCTCCATCTCCTCCACCTCAACTCCATCCTTATACCAGCGCACCACGGCGTTTTCCCGCGACACCTCGCAGCTCAGCTCCACCTCTTCTCCGGTCAGGTAGGCCAGTTCTGTGTCATCACTGGTGTTTATTATCTTCACTGGGGGCTCTGCGGGACACACATTACCACAATACAGAAGACAATGTGGACAGGAGCTTGCAATACGTTTTAAAGCAGAACTCCAGGCAGAAATAAATGACGCCAATTACCACAGCTGTGTAATCATTACTACTGTACATCATCATTTTTAAACCCTAGCGGTGTAAATACCTGAATATGACCTGGTACCAGCCTCTTACAGTCTATGTGCAGCAGAAATCAGACTGGGGGAGGGAGAAGCAGCACAAGGAGCCAATCAATTGTGCTGCAGTACAAGGAACATGCAGACTGGAAGAGAGAGCAGAGTGACAGAAAATGAAGAGGTTATCAGTCTGCTGCTTCTCCTTTCCCTGTTCAATCACAAGAAGGGGTGGGGAGGAGACCAGTGAATGTTACTTCAAGTAGTTGTAAACCTCAGACATGAAATATGAACATAGCATATCTCACTATAGTGTGTAATTGTCTCAGTCCAGAGCACTGAGTGTCATTTCTGTCTGCTGACTCATTCCTCTGCTATCTGCACTTCTGACAAGTTTTCCTGACACCAAGAAAAAACCGTGACAGGGAAATATCTCCAGCACACAGCCTGTGATTGACAGCCTCAGCTCTGTTCCTGTATGCTGTGTGAAGAGGGGGGGAGGGGTGTCCCTTCCCTCCAATCACCTCTCACTGAGGTCTGCAGAGTGTAACTTCAGCTCCGAGTCCCCTGCTTTCTGAAAGCTCAGACAAGCTGTATAAATTCCATACTTTGAACAGCTATAGAGAAGAGAGAGCTACAGGTAAACAGGTACAACTTATGTAGGAGGATTTGTTTCATCTCTGTGTATCACCTGAGACCAGTCATTTCACTGGGTATATGTAAGGCTTTAAAACCACTGTAACTGTAGAAGATCAAAATAAGGTTTTCTGCTGTAAGGCAGAGCTGTATTAACCTGAGAACTGGATGGACATAATTTCAAATACTTTGGCTGTAGATTTAGTGGTTTGCATGGAGTTCAGCTTCAAAGTGAGGCTCTTTTATTCCCTCCCCCACATACCTTTCACTGCTACATTATAGAAGACACAGTCATCTTTGGCATCACAGACGTACTCTCCCGAATCCTCCACTTGTGCATTTGGGATGACCAGCCTGCGGTGCTTTCCATCGGACTCCAGAATGACGTCCTCATCTTCTTCCACCTCCACCCCGTCCTTGTACCAGAACACCTTGGCGTTTTCCCTGGACACCTCACAGCTCAGCACCACCCGTCCTCCACTGACACATCTGTGCTCCACATCATCGCTCGTGTTCACAATCTTCACAGGAGGATCTGGAAGGATGGAGACGTTTGTCACTCATGCAGGTCTATGTCATAAGAGCAATCCTGAGGTGCAACGTGCAGGCAGAAATCATAGGGGATGGAGTCAGGGCTGCTGTTAGAAACCATGGGGCCCCATACAGCCAACCTGGCAGGGCCCCCCCCTTCCAAAAAAAACATAGTTTACTATGCTTCAGTTATGAATGTACCCAGTTAGGGATTGGTACCGATCAGTCATTGTGTTCATTTGGAAAAGGAAGGGCTAGTAAATGTGATGGATTTACCAGACCATTCCCCTACTTTCCATCCTGAAAGATCTTATTGTGTGCTTGCAGCTGCTGAAAAGAGACGAGAATATTTGCCTTTAGTAAATTACCCTCATAGTGCATCTCAGGCATCATTAAATGGCGGACCACGGTCCGGACCTGGACCGAGTCACTGTCCCATCCGGACTGTTTAGGAGCCGGCTCTTCCTCTCAGCCACCGCTAGCACTGTCATCTTTGCAGAGCTGAAATCTGGAGGAAACACAGCACTGGACAGGGGGCGGGAGGTGCCCAGTTTACCGACTGGTTGCTAGGATGCAGAGCAGACCTAGCAACCAATCACAAGCTGGTTAACAGGAAAAGTCGTGCAACTCCGACCTTCCATCCAGAACTCTCCTGCCTCCCAATGTCAGCTCTAGAGCTGCTGTACCTCCCACCCTCTGCCCTGTGTAAGGTAGGACAGGGAAGAGGGCTATGTCACTGCTATGAAGGATGGGGGAGGGGGATGACGGAGATAATATTATAGGGGGCTAGAGATTGCAATGGGAAGGGGGGGTGATATAAAATGGGAGGGAGGACAGAAATATAATGTGAAAGGGGGGAAGGTGATATGAAGGAGGGTTGAGGACTGTAATGGGGGGGCAGAGGACAAGAATGTGAGGGGGAGCTGGGGACTGCAGTGTGAACGGGGGTGCTATAAAGGGGGTGAGGGCAGGAATGTGAAGGGGGGGTGATATGAAGGGGGGCCGAGGACTGTAGTGTGAAGGGAGGGTGATATGAAGGGGGCTGAGGACTCTAATGTGAAGGAGGAGCCAAGGACAAGAATGCGAGGGGGGACTGGGGACTGCAGTGTGAAGGGGGGTGCTATAAAGGGGGTGAGGGCAGGAATGTGAAGGGGGGTGATAAGAAGGAGAGCTGAGGACTGTAATGTAAAGGGGTTTAGGACAAGACTGTGAGGGGGGGCTGGGGACTGCAGTGTGAAGGGGGGTGCTATAACAGGGTTCAGGACAGGAATGTTAAGGGGTGGGGTGATATTTCTCCAACGGGCACACAGATCAAACGCTGACAGAGGTTCTCCCCATCTCCACTGTACCCAAAGCTAAAAAAGGAAAGAATAACAGGAGTTACGAAGGGTCCTTAAAATGTTTTTTGCATATATGTATATATATATATATACACTCTATTGCCAAAAGTATTGGTCCAGCCCTCCAAATCATTGGGTTCAGGTGTTCCAATCACCTCCATGGTCACAGGTGTATAAAATCATCACCTAGGCATGCAGACTGCTTCTACAAACATTTGTGAAAGAATGGGTCGCTCTCAGGAGCTCAGTGACTCCAAGCGTGGTCCCGTGATAGGTTGTCACCTGTGTAATAAGTCCATCCGTGACATTTCCTGGCTACTAAATATTCCACGCTCAACTGTTAGTGGGATTATAACAAAGTGGAAGCAACTGGGAACAACAGCAACTCAGCCACCAAGTGGTAGGCCACGTCACATGATAGAGCGGGGTCAGCGCATGCTGAAGCGCACAGTGCGGAGAAGTCGCCAACTGTCTGCAGAGTCAATAGCTAAAGACCTCCATACTTGGTGTGGCATTCAGATTAGCACAGCAACAGTGTGTAGAGAGCTTCATGGAATGGGTTTCCATGGCCGAGCAGCTGCATACAAGCCTTACATCAGCAAGTGCAATGCAAAGCGTCGGATGCAGTGGTGTAAAGCATGCTGCCACTGAACTGTAGAGCAGTGGAGACATGTTCTCTGGAGTGACCAATCACTCTTCTCTGTCTGGCAATCTGATGGATGTGTATGGGTTTGGTGGTTGCCAGGAGAATGGTACTTGCCTGACTGCATTGTGCCAAGTGTAAAGTTTGGTGAAGTGGAGATTATGGTGTGGGGTAGTTTTTGAAAACCCCCCGTACATGCAAACTCTTTCAGTTTTTCCTTTGTTCTGTGGCTTGGTTGCCAACCCCACACGACCCCTCTGACAATCATGCTTGGTATGTGGCACGGTTCTTCAGTCTGACGCATCAGAATTTCGTATTGTGCCCCCTATTGCCCGATTCTTTTCTTCCATGTTTTACAATACTCTTCTAACCTCTTCTCTGTCTTTACCCCTTGGTGATATTTAAGGACGCCCATTAAAAATGGCCATTAATGTATTATAAGGGTCAGTGAAAGAAATGAATGCAGCTAATACCAGATGAGTCAGGACAGTTTGGGAACAGGCGGCGATAATGGTGGGGTAACCTTCCAGCACTGTCAAGTAAAGAATGGTCACAGCCAAATACAACCATTTAAATTCTATTTCCTCATACATTAAACCTCCTGGAATTCCTATAAATAAAGGGCGTATGGAGATTTAACACTGAGATGGTGATGAGCTACTCAATCCTTGTAAAGGTGTTCTATAAACATTTGTATCTGTGATAGTTTTGCGCAATCTGCTTTGGCAAGCATCAAAATGTGGTATGAATACAATAAATTAGGATTTAAAAAGGGTTCTGAACTGAAAAATGTACATCATAAAAAGGTCTACTGAGTATGGAAGTATAAGAGAGCTGGGGCCTAATAGAGGAAACAAAAATCGGTGACCAGTGACTGTATGTTACATTAACATGTGGTAATATGCGTGGTTTACAACGCAAGTTATCACATGATCAATGGTGTGTCGTGGTGCAATTTATTTTGGATTGCGCTCCAGTGCATTAATACAGTAGCGGGCAATACACCCACACAGTGGGACGCCACAATGTACATACCGGGGTGGATTTACTAAAGGTAAATAGACTGTGCACTTTACAAGTACTGTTGCACTCATTTTCCTTAGTAAATGTAGTGTGGTTCCACTTTGTAAAGAATACCTAATCAAGTGCAGGGAAAATAAGAAGAAAGCATTTTTTTTCTACATGATTGAAACATGATAATCAGCAGAGCTTTACCACATTCACTAAGATCTGCGGAAAATGAGTGCACAGTCTATTTGTGTGTCATGCCTGTTTTTTTGTTTTGTTTTTAAGGTGCATGGAAGGAAGGAAGAACAAAGGAGAGGAGAAGAAGGGAAGGCGGGAGGAGGGAAAGAAAGAAACGAAAGAAAGAAAGAAAGAAAGAAAGAAAGAAAGAAAGAAAGAAAGAAAGAAAGAAAAAAAGAAAGAAAGAAAGAAAGGCAAGGGATAGAGAGGTGCAGAAGGAAGGAAAGGCAAGAGATAGAAAGGTTGAGAAGGAAGGGATGGAAAGGTGGAAAAGGAAGGAAAGGCAAGGGATGGAAACGTGGAGACGGAAGGGATGGAAAGGTGGAGAAGGAAGGGATGGAAAGGTGGAGAAGGAAGGGTTGGAAAGGTGGAAAAGGAAGGAAAGGAAAGGGATGGAAAGGTGGAGATGGAAGGAATGGAAAGGTGGAAAAGGAAGGAAAGGCAAGGGATGGAAAGGTGGAGACGGAAGGAAAGGCAAGAGATAGAAAGGTGGAGAAGGAAGGGATGGAAAAGTGGAAAAGGAAGGAAAGGCAAGGGATGGAAAGGTAGAGACGGAAGGGATGGAAAGGTGGAGAAGGAAGGGATGGAAAAGTGGAGAAGGAAGGGATGGAAAAGTGGAGAAGGAAGGGATGGAAAGGTGGAAAAGGAAGGAAAGTCAAGGGATGGAAAAGTGGAGACGGAAGGGATGGAAAGGTGGAGAAGGAAGGGATGGAAAGGTGGAGAAGGAAGGGATGGAAAGGTGGAGAAGGAAGGGTTGGAAAGGTGGAAAAGGAAGGAAAGGAAAGGGATGGAAAGGTGGAGATGGAAGGAATGGAAAGGTGGAAAAGGAAGGAAAGGCAAGGGATGGAAAGGTGGAGACGGAAGGGATGGAAAGGTGGAGAAGGAAGGGATGGAAAGGTGGAAAGGGAAGTAAAGGCAAGGGATGGAAAAGTGGAGACGGAAGGGATGGAAAGGTGGAGAAGGAAGGGATGGAAAGGTGGAGAAGGAAGGGTTGGAAAGGTGGAAAAGGAAGGAAAGGCAAGGGATGGAAAAGGAAAGGGAGAAGGGAAGGGAGATGGAAGGAATGGGGGAGGGAATGAAGGAAATAAAGGAAGGGAAGGTGAGAATGTGAGGAAGCAAAGGAGGGGAAAAAAGAACAGCAGGAAGAAGAGAGGAGAGGAAGGGAAGGAAGCAAGGTGAAGAAAGAAGGGAGGGGAAGAAGGAAGGGAGGTGAGATAGATAGAAAGGGAGGGAACGGAGGAAGGGGGAGGTAGAAAGGAGAGGAAGGTAGAAATGTGTTGTCACTGTTGGCCTCTAGCTTGTTATATCTCCTGGGCCATGGAGAACAGGGGTAGTAGAGGCAGCAATTGCAATCAGGTCCTTGTTTCTGAGGGCTAATGCCTTACCTAGACATAACAAAATGCCTTCTTTACTACCATCTCCTTGGGCAAGCATCCCCTGTCCACATCACCTGTCCAAGACGGAACATTCTGTACAGGGGAAGGGAGATAAAGGAGTTGCTGGGAGAGTTATCATAAAATATAATGTTCGCCTGATTTTCTAGTAGTAGATTACATGGACTGGCGGGGGGCAATCACTGATCTAGAATGTAATAGTGGAACCCTTTTACCTGTCACTGTCACATTGTAGAATATAGAATCATCTCCGGCATCACAGACAAACTCCCCGGAGTCGTATGGCTGTGCTGACAGGAGGACCAGCTTGCGGTGTCTTCCATCACATTCCAGCCGGACCCTTTCACTCTCTTCCACCCTCTCGCCATCCTTGTACCAGCGCACCGCGGCATTCTCCTGAGACAGCTCACAACTCAGGACCAGCTCCTCGCCGCTCAGGCATCTCTCGTCTGTGTCATCGTCTGCATTTAAGATCTTCACTGGAGGCTCTGCAAACAAGCAATTTTTTCTTGATTCCACAACTAGACACCTCTTAAAGTTGTTGTAAATCCTTACATACACCCAGTGAAGTGACTGACCTCAGGTGATACAAAGAGATTAAACAAATCCTCCTACATAGGTTGTACCTATTTATCTGCACCCTCTCTCCCCTACAGCCCTTCAAAGTCCAGAATTTATACAGCTTGTCTGAGATTTCAGAAAGCAGGGGGTGGGGAGCTGAAGTTACACTCTGCAGGGATCAGTGACAGCTGATTGGAGGGAGAGGACACGCCACCTTCACACAGTATAGAGCAGGGACCTCCAAACTGCAGTCCAAGGGCTGGATGTGGCTCTTTGTTAGCCTTTATCCGGCCCTTGTGGCACTGACCCCAACAATGGGGCACTATTTCTTCCACTGATAACACTTATGGGGTACTATTCCTCCCATTAATACCAATGATTGGGCACTACTCTTCCTCCTACTGACCACCATCCCTGAGGCCATGTTTATTCTCACTGATGCTGGGCCCGAAACATTTTCTACCCCCACTGGCCACACTCTGACCCTCTTAAAGTCTGAAGGACCATAAACCGGCCCTTTGTTTGAAAAGTTTGGAGACCTCTGGTATAGAGGAACAGTGCTAAGCCTGTCCATCACTGGCTGTGTGCTGGAGCTCCCTCTTATGTCACCTTTTTACCTCTTGATGTCAGGAACACTTTTCAGAAGTGATTCATGCAGATAGCAGAGGAACGAAGCAGCAGAAAGAAGTGACATACTGTATAATGCTCTGGCTGAGACAAGTGCACACTATAGAAGGATATGCTTTGTTCATGTCTGAGGTTTACAGCCACTTTAAGGAGGCCATACATACTTAGATACAATTGTTCCATGGAAACAATCCTCTCCTGCACTCCAACACCCCATTGCCCAGTGTTCAACTCTAAGACACTACCCAGAGAGAGTTATTCACCTGACTGTACAACACTGTTTAAGAACATGGCTTCAATTGGGACTGAAAGGAAATCAATATGTCAATGGCAGCCTTTTCCTTTGCAATCAATAGTACAAATGAGACACAATAGCATGCAAAGGAAATCCATGGCACTACACAATAATCACATCTGAAACAATTGCTGCTTATCTGAAATTATTAATTTATGTTATAAAAAGATAAGACAAAATTCTAATATATTAATATGTAAAAAAATAAATTTCTCATTCTAAAATTGGAATACTGGTAAAATTATACTTTGATCATTTCAAACAAATTGCTGAGATTTGTCTAGCTATAATTTTAAATAATTGTTAAATACAATACATTTATTATCATTATTTTTATTCAATTAATATTATTATTGTAATTGTTCTAATATTATTATTATTTTTATTCAATTATTATTATTATTATTATTATTATTATTTTTATTCAATTATTATTATTATTTTTATTTATCCTATTCAGTATCCAATTTTACGAAATTAATTGCAAATACCATGCAAATGCATAATAAATTCATTTGCATTCGGTTGCATATGAAACATGTTAAAACACTGAAACTACATTGTTTATTACTGTGTAATAAATTATTGAGATCTATTTTTTTATTACATTGGTGAATGTTGTCCTTGTGACATATTCCATCTTTATTCTTCCTTTAAGCCCAACTCTAGCCGAAACCTATTTAGGTTTTGGATAAAGTGTAGAAGGGCTAGAACAGGGGTCCTAAACCTTTTAAATAAGGGGGTCAGTTCACTGTCCATCAGACTGCTGGAAGGTCAGACAGTATCCAAGAGTAATAAAATGCCCCTGCATCAGTGATCAGTAAGAGCAAAAAACGTATTTGTGTCAGTGATAAGAGGGAGTAATATATATATATCCCAACAGCCATTGGAAGAATTATTGCCTCATGGTTGGTGTAATTGGGGAGAATAGTGCCCTATCACTGGTGCCTTTGGGTGGAATGGTGTCCAGTTGTTGGTGTCACTGGAAAGAATAGTGCTATGTCACTGGTGTCATTGTGTAGAACAGTGTCCAATCATTGTGTCATTGGGAAAAAGGTGCCTTATTGTTGGTGTCATTGGGTGGAATGGTGTCTAATTTTTGTCACTGGGAAGAATGGTGCCATATCATTGGGGTCATTGTGTGGAGCAGAGTCCAATCACTGGTGTCATTGGGAAGAAAGGTGCCCTATTGTTGGTGTCATTGGGTGGAATGGTGGCTAATTGTTGTTCTCACTGGGAAGAATGGGGCCCTATCATTGTGTTATTGGGTGAAATGATGTCCAATCATTGTCATTGGGAAGAATGGTGCTCTATCGTTAGTGTCATTGGATGGAATGGTGTCAAATTGTTGGTGTCATTGGAAAAAATTTTACCTTTTTGTTGGTGTCATTGGGTGGAATGATGTCCAACTGTTGATGTCATTGAAAAGAATGGTGCCCTACCTATGGTGTCATTGCGAGGAATGGTATAGATTCATTGGTGTGACTGGGAAGAATGGCATCCTATCGTTTGTGTCATTGGGTTGAACAGTGTCTAGTCATTGGTGGCATTGGGAAGAATGCTGCCCTATCGCTGGCATTGGGTGAAATCATGTCTAATCGTTTTTGTCATTGGGAAGAATGGTGCCCTATCATTGGTGTCACTGGGTGGAATGGTATCCAATCATTGGTATCACCTGGGAAGAATGGTGTCCTATCGTTGGTGCCACTGGAAGAAACAGTGTCCAATTGTCGGTGTCATTGGGAGGAATAGTGCCCAGTCCTTGCCAGTGGGAGGCATTTACTATCAATAATGTCTGTGGGATCAGGAAAGCCTTTCCAGCATTTGTGTTTAGAAGTTTCTTACCCATGAATATGTACATTCCATGTTATGTGTTGCTCCTCTTCTGGCCAGGTGATGGCACATGTACAACTATGCAGTCACTGTCGGGTGGCATTGGGAAGAACGATGCCCAGTGATCAGTAAGACAAAACAATGATTTCGTCAGAGGGAGTAATATATATATCAACAGCCATTGAAAGAAATATTGCCTCATTGTTTGAGTAACTGGGAAGAATGGTGCCCTATCACTGGTGTCATTGGGTGGAATGGTGTCCAATCATTGGTTTCACTGGAAAGAATGGTACCATATCACTGGTGTCATTTGGTGGAACTGTGTCAAATCATTGTTGTCATTGGGAAGAAATGTGCCCTAATGTTGGTGTCAGTGGTTGGAAAGGGGTCCAATAGTTATTGTCACTGGGAATAAGGGTGCCCTATTGTTGGTGTCATTGGGTGGAATCATGTCCAATCGTTGTCATTGGGAAGAATGGTGCCCTATCATTGGTGTCACTGGGTGGAATGGTATCCAAATCATTGGTGCCACTGGGAGGAATAGTGTCCAATTGTTGCTATCATTGGGAGGAATAGTGCCCACTACTTGTTGTCAATGTGAGGAGTTTACTATCAGTAATGTCAGTGGGATCAGGAATGCCCCTTCCAGCGTTGGTGTTCAGACGTTACTTGCCCATGAATACACTCCATGTTACGTGTTGCTCTTCTTCTGACCAGGTGATGTCACATGTACAACTATGCAGTCACTTGTCAGGCAGCAAAACACTCACACCAACAAGTGCCCAGGATACATTGCCACCAGGGGCGGACTGACCATTAGAGCACTCAGGCACTGCCCGAGGCCCAGGGTCAGTAGGGGGCCCCATGAGATGCCCCTGGTACCTTTCAGAGGTTTTTTTGGGTGTGGTTTGAGTGTGGGTGAGGACACAGGGGCCCCATGATCCCCTATTGTTCGGGGGCCCCATGAGTTGTCAGTCCGCCCCTGATTGCCATGTCTGTGTTCTAGCACCTGCCACCAAATACCACTCAGTAACAAATCAGTTCCCCTTTTCAGCGTGCATTCAGTAGATGCTGCATTTATCTTACATTTATCTTCAATTTTTATCACTGTGATGTAAAGACAAGAAATCAGGGCAATGAGGAGTCACAAGGACAGGAAGGCAAAGACAGCAATAAAAACCTAAGTGGAACTTAGAAAATCATGAGCACTTCACTGTATTAGAAGGGCAGTGGCAATATCTAACATAAACTCAAAGCACTGATCTCTAATAAATGACTGAATGCATTTGCTGAAGAGCACTGACATTGTCCCTTCTAATGGAGTGGAGAGCCCGTGATCTCATTTTTTAATATTCATATATACAAGGTGAAGTTCTACTTTACGAATAAAAGCACAGATCATACCCCAGCTCAACTGCTTAGTCCATCATTCAAGGCTGAAGACCGGTGCTCAGGCGGGGATGTTCCGTCCCCAACAGGGGCGGACTGACCATTTGGAAAGGGCCCGGGATCAGTAGGGGGCCCCATGAGATGCCCCTGGTACCTTTTTCATAGGCTTTTTTGAATTTGGGCAAGGACACAGGGGCCCCATGATCCCCTATTGCCCAGGGGCCCCATGAGTTGTCAGTCCGCCCCTGATATATTGAAATAAACACGTTCACCTACTAATGTATTGGAAGGTGGCCACTACACACATACTGTACTATAGAACAAACCTAGCTATCTTGCAGTGTGCATGTGAGATAATAACAATAGACAGAGATACATTTGTCATAATGATTCAGATACACTCTCTGAAGAAGCTATGGGCAGCTGCAGATAAATGCAGATAAAATCAGAACATAGGAATACTTGCTTAATAGTCTCTGCTTCTGGTCTGGGTGAAATACAGAGAGATGTGGAGTTACAATGGCCATGCACAGTTTTTCCAGCTTTGGATAAAGTGGGGAAGGGTTAGAGTACCTGGCAGGTTTTTATTGCTGTCTGTGTTCCCTCTATAAGATTTTATCTTCACTTTCTGCACTAGTGACTCCCTGTGTCACAGTACAACAACTGCAGCCCGGGACAGCAAAAAAAATGGGAGGGGGTGGGATGAGGATGTAGCCCCATGAGATGTCCCTGGTACCTTTTTCATAGGCTTTTTTGAATTTGGGCAAGGACAAAGGGGCCCCACGATCCCCCATTGCCCGGGGGCCCCATGAGTTGACAGTCCGCCCCTGGTCCCCAATACAGTCAGTCCACAGCAAATAACACCGGCAACTCAGTGTACCCTTCTTATTGAACTTTATTGGCTACATATGAAATGGCACATTGTACAGAAACTAACGCATTTCAACATACTATGAGGAAGGCTGTAAAAGCCAAAATGCATCTGTACAATGTGCCATTTCATATGTAGCCAATAAAGTTCAATAAGAAGGGTACACTGAGTTGCCGGTGTTATTTGCTGTGGACTGACTATATTGGGGACCAGGGGCGGACTGACAACTCATATTTGCAATGGGCTGAACTTCTACTTTAAGTGAAAACTACACAGCAAAAAGTTCAGTGAATTCCAAGATACAGGCGGCTGAATAGAAATGCAAATCTTGACCTTTTCCTGGAAAAGTCAGGCTTGGTCCAGCCCTCCCACCTTTTACCTCTTCCTATTGGTCTTTTAGCCTGCGTTCACACTTGTGCGATGCGGCATATTGCATGTGATTCACACAGGAACAGCACCGCATTCCTGGGCAAATCACATGCGAATTCTGTGCGGTGCAATTTGAGCCATACATTTTGTATGACTCAAGTCGCACCACATTCGCACCAAAAAGGTGCAGGACCCTTTTTGTGGTCTGCACTAGAATCGGATCGCATGGGTGTTCACACCTATGCGATCTGATTCTGCTCATCGCACTGCGTTTTGTGAACTGATTTCGGGGTGTCATTAACTTAAAATACACACCCGCAATGGTTCGTGTGAACGGGGTGCGATTATGATGCGGTGCTGATATCGCGCAGAAACCGGTGCACATTTTGCACTGCATCAGTGTGAACCCAGGTTAAATGGAGTTGGTGGCTTCACTGACCAAGGGAGAGTCTTTGAAAGCAGCAAGAGGTGACCAAACCTGAACTTCAAAGGAAAAGCTAAGAGTAGTAAATAATATCAACAACCTATATCTCTGGATCTATGGATCACTTGTACCATGACGGTTTCTCAGAAGATAACCTTTCTGTATGCATTGTTTCATCATATGCTCAGTGTGTATTGCCCGGGTTTTATTGTTCCGAAGTTGGGCAACGACAGCCTCCAGCATTAGAAGGGACGCTCAGATTTACTGACACTGACCTGTCACCGTCACGTTGTAGAAGACGGAGTCATCTCCGGTGTCACAGACAAATTCCCCAGAATCCTCCGGTGTGGCACATACGATAATCAGCCTACGATGTCTCCCGTCTGACTCCAACCTGATGTTGGCACCTTCCTCTATCTCCACCCCATCCCGGTACCAGAGCACCCGAGCGTTGTCCCGGGACAGCTCACAGCTCAAGACTATGGGCTCTCCACTCAGGTGCCTGTGCTCCGTGTCATCACCCGTGTTTATGATCTTCGCCGGGGGATCTGGGGAGAGAATGACAAAAGATCCAGTAGATTTTAGGGGGTCTTAAAAGTTCATGCTTCCACATATGGTGCCCACCAGACATTCAGCAAATTAGAAGGCTGGAAGTAACAAAATCCAACTTTGTAAATGTATGCTGTCACCGTAGGATACCTAAAGGCATATTCAGGTAGAAAAGACTCTCTGCATCTTATGTGATATGTAAACCTTTCAACGTAATCTAGGTATTGCTGAAAAGAATAAAAAAGACACAATAGGTGATACTGAACACAGGTTTATCTATGGTAAGCCTGAATGAGAAATGACATACAGTAACATATAATAATAGCCATCCACAACTCTGCCCCCAGTTACATCTCCAACCTGGTCTCACGATAATAACCAAACCGCCCTCTTCGATCCTCCCAAGACCTTCTGCTCTCTAGTTCCCATGTCACCTCCTCCTATGCTCGCCTCCAGGACTTCTCCTGAGCTTCTCCCATCCTATGGAACTCCCTACCCCAATCTGTCTGGCTGTCTCCTAATCTATCCACCTTTAGACGATCCCTGAAAACCTTTATCTTTAAAGAAGTCTATCCTGCTTCTACCTTGTAAACCACCATTTATTTCCTCCATCAGCTCATCCCCCCCATAGCTATTACCTTTTGTATAACACTTCCTCCTAGATTGTAAGATCTAATGATCAGGGCCCTGTTTCCTCTTGTACCAAATTGTATTGTAACTGTAATGTCTGCCTTCATTTTGTAAAGCGCTGAGCAGGGGCGGACTGACAACTCATGGGGCCCCCGGGCAATAGGGGATCATGGGGCCCGTATCCTTGTCCACACTCAAAAAGCCTATAAAAAAGGTACCAGCGGCATTTCATGGGGCCCCCTACTGGAGAAGGGGGTGTACCAAGGCAAGCTGTAGTTGCATGCGGTCCACCCTTGGTAATGCCTACATGCTGAAAGCTCTGAAATCCAATGAACAAAAGGGACAGGCCAGGGATAGTCAGATTGGAGAGGAAAGTGCTAGATGATGCTAGACGTCCTCCAGCCAACGATGAAATGAGGTGAGATCTATATGACTTACCGCAGCTTCTAAAGCACATTGTCAAAAGTAGAAGAGAGCATCCTGTACAACTGTGTAAAACAGAAGGGAAGGCTGGAGGTCAGCTGTAAACATTTAAAGCAGAACTACGGAAAAAAAAATCCCATGCAGTGGAGCTGTGCATGCTCCTTTTGTCCAGGGGCGCACAGAAAGACTATACTTACCTGATCCTTCGATCCTCCGGAAAACAATGCTCCCCTACGTCCAGAGTTGGACTGTTCCTTCCATCCTGATGTCCACAGCTGGTCTATGGGCATTGAAACATCAGGAACAGTCAATGCACAAGACCGCTAGTGTGTGGGGGGTGACAGGAGCAGCTTGGAGGATTGGCGGATTAGATACATATATCTCCGCTTTTATCACCCCAAGACAAAAACAAGCAGTTAACCCATGCAGTGCAGGCACAGCTCCACTGCATGGGGAAAAAAATTCCAAAAGTACTTTTTTAACTCAGGAATATAAAGGGAAGGCTGGAGGTCAGCTGTAAACATTATAGCAGAACTCCAGGAAAAAAAATTCCCATGCAGTGGAGCTGTGCATGTTCCTTTTGTCCAGGGGTGCACAGAAAGACTATACTTACCTGATCCTTCGATTCTCGGAAAACAATGCTCCCCTACGTCCAGAGTCGGAATGTTCCTGCCATCCTGATGTCCCCAGCTGGTCTATGGGCATTAAGACATCAGGAACAGCCAATGCACAAGATCGCTCGCGTGGGGGGGGGGAACAGGAGCAGCTTGGAGGATTGGCGGATTAGATACATATATCTCCGCTCTTATCACCCCTAGACAAAAACAAGCAGTTAACCCATGCAGTGCAGGCACAGCTCCACTGCATGGAGAAATACATTTCCTGGAGTACTTTTTTAACTCAGGAATATAAAGGTTCAGTCCACCCAAGGCTAAACTTTCAATTTTTGATAGGTGTCAAAGAGTCAAAAAGGTACGGGCGGGGGGGGACACAAAAATACATGATGTGTGGGCAGAGTGAGGAACTCCAGAAGGGAACACGGATGGCTAATGATGTTTCCAAGAGGAGGGATGGTCAATGGGCCCATAATGGAAATACCAGTGTTGGGTAGTGCAAGTGTTCAGAATGCTCTCACACAGGGGTGGACTGACAACTCATGGGCCACCCGGGCAATAGGGGATCATGGGGCCCCTGTGTCCTCGCCCAAACTCAAACCACACCCAAAAAAGCCTATGAAAGGTACCAGGGGCATCTCATGGGGCCCCCTACTGACCCCGGGCCCTCGGGCAGTTCTCAAATGGTCAGTCCGCCTCTGCTCTCACATATCACTGACCCGTCACTGTCACGATGTAGAAGATGGAGTCATCTATTGCGTCACAGACGAATTCCCCGGAGTCCGATGTCTCTGCCGATAAGATGATCAGCCTGCGGTAACGGCCGTCTGCCTCCAACACGAGGCCTCTGCTGTCATGTAGCTCCTCGCCATCCTTATACCAGCGCACCATGGCGTTCTCTCTGGACACCTCACAACTCAGCTCCACGCGCTCCCCGCTCAGGAACGTATACTCCAAATCATCATTTGTGTTTATTATCTTCACTGGGGGGTCTGGAGTACAAAAAGAAACAGAGACTAAAAATTGGCATTGGTACAAAGGCCGTCAACTAGTAAACACATCCAAATATGCATGCTGGTAGGAGGAGAGAGCAGAGTGACCGGGAGAGGAGCTCGTCATGTTCATACACTGCTTTTTGTACAGCTTAACTGCTACTCTGGCCAAAAATAACTAGATAAAAATGAATAATCCATTAAAGTAGCATTCCAGTCAAATCCTAAGGATACCTAAACCTGCTCCCACCTGACATTCTAAGCCTGTTCTAACTACCCTGTAAGGCTCCATGCACACTGGCGTTTTTTTAAGCCCCTAGAAGCTGTTGTTAGCTTTTTTATTCTGCTCCAAGAAGCTATAAAGTGTTCTCCTATGTGGCCATGCACTCTACTTTGGGCTGTTGGTGGTTCTTTAACTTCAGCGTCTAGGAGCAAAAAAAAATGGTTTTTGTAGTTTTTTTTAGTGTTTTTCCAGCAGAAAAAAAATCCTAAACGCTCCTAAACACTTCTATATGCTGCTAAATGCTACTAAAAAGCTCCTATCAGCTTTTTTCTACATGTGCTATAAAAAAACGCTAAGAAAACGCTAATACTCCTAAATGCTACTAAAAAGCTCCTATCAGCTTTCTTCAACATGTGCTGTAAAAAATGCTAATAAAATGCTAATACTCCTAAACACTACTAAAATGCTCCTATCAGCTTTCTAGCTTTTTTTTTCTACATGTACTATAAAAAACGCTAATAAAACGCTTACGCTCCTAAACGCATCTAAATGCTACTAAAATGCTCATATCAGTTTTCTTCCAGCTTTATTTCTGCATGTACTATTAAAAAACACTAATAAAACACGAATGCTCCTAAAAAAACGATATTATCAGTGTTCAATCACTTTCCGTCAGACCCATGTACATAAACGGCCAGACAGGAGTGCTGCCGGGGCAGGTGTAAGTTTCTAAACGTCCCCCCACATCCATTGCCTGTGCGCGCTCTCTGAGAGTGCGTGGCACTGCGATCGATGTACGGGTGTCCAGAGGACATAGCAGTACACCGATCGCTGTACGGGACCTCTGTGTGAAGTCCCGGTCATGTGATCACTGAGTGGCCAATCAGTAGTCACAGAAACAGTAGTAAACAAGATGTCACTTTCTGACATCATTGCTTACTACTAGTGAAATCTGTGAATGATCCCAGAGATCACATGGTAGTAGTATTTTTACTGCTGTGTCCCCATTGGGGAGATTTCCTCTCACTTCCTGCTGTGTTGCCAGGACAGGAAGTGATAAAAGTCTTTCGAACAGAGGCACAGGGAGCAATAAATCCCGCCCCACCTCTCAGGAGTTGCACTCGATCCTTTATGATCTCTGCACACAGGAGTTGCTGACCTTTCACCGATACGTTGTAAAAAATGGAATCATCGCCAGCATCACAGACAAACTCTCCGGAATCCTCCGGCTGCACGGATAGGATGACCAGCCTCCGGTGACAACCATCCATCTCCATCACGATGTTGTCGCCTTCCTCCAGTTCGATGCCGTCCTTGTACCAGCGCACGGCGGCGTTTTCTCTGGACACCTCACAGCTCAGGACCACGCTCTCTCCGCTCACGTGTTTGTGCTCTGTGTCGTCATTGGTGTTCACGATTTTCACGGGAGGCTCTAAAGTGGTAAAAAAAAAGTGTGTTAGCTGACAAAAAAATGCAATTATTGACCCGAAAGTCAGACATTTGTTTGTAACTTTAAAGTGGAGTTCCACCTGGAAAAAAAAAAAGCCAGCAGCTACAAAAACCATAGCTTCTGACTTGTAACCCCTCGCCTACCGGGCACTTCTACCCCCTTCCTGCCCAGGGCAATGTTCAGCTTTCAGCGCTGTCACACTTTGAATGACAATTGCGCGGTCATGCAACACTGTACTCATTATCATTTTTTTGAGACAGATAGAGCTTTTTTTTGGCAGTATTTAATCACCTCTGGGTTTTTAATTTTTTTGCTAAAAAAATCAAAAACAACTGAAAATTTTGAAAAAAAAAAAGTTTTTACTTAGTTTTTGTTATAAAATAAATAAGTGATTTTTCTCCTTCACTGATGTGCGCTAATGAGGCTGCAGTGATGGGCACTTATAGGCTGCACTGATGGGCACTGATGAGGAGGCACTGGTAGGTGGCACTGATGGGTATTGACAGGCATCACTGATGGGCACTGAAAGGCAGCAAAGAGAAATGGCGCAACATTTTGTGGACTGATGAAAGTAAGATTGTTCTTTTTGGGTCTAGTGGCCGGAGACAGTTTGTCAGACGACCCCCAAACACTGAATTCAAGCCACAGGACACTGTGAAGACTGTGAAGCATGGTGGTGCAAGCATCATGATATGGGGATGTTTCTCATACTACGGTGTTGGGCCTATTTATCGCATACCAGGGATCATGGATCAGTTTGAATACATCAGAATACTTGAAGAGGTCATGCTGCCTTATGCTGAAGAGGAAATGCCCTTGAAATGGGTGTTCCAACAAGACAACGACCCCAAACACACCAGTAAACGTGCAACATCTTGGTTCCAAACCAACAAGATGGACGTTATGGAGTGGCCAGCCCAATCCCCGGATCTTAATCCAATAGAAAACTTGTGGGGTGACATCAAAAATGCCGTTTCTGAGGCAAAACCAAGAAATAGAGAAGAACTGTGGAATGTAGTCCAATCATCCTGGGCTGGAATACCTGATCACAGGGGCCAGAAGTTGGGTGACTCCATACAACACAGATGTACAGCAGTTCTCAGAAACAGTGCGACTACAACCAAATATTCATGAAGTCATTCAAAGGAAAGCAAAATCTTCAAACATTTTTCAGTTTATATAGTGAATGTTTGAGTTTGTAAAGAAGAATACAAACACTGCGATTTTTTTGAACCGTCTAATATTCACTTTTCTTCAATTTCTTTCAACATGAAAAATGGCATTGTTTCTCCTGAAAAATGGAAACTGAAGGCTGTTAATATACTTTAAAGAGTCTCTAAACTCAAAAATAAAAAAAATGTAATATATTGCAGCTTACCAGTCCCTAGATGAGGTGGCTGCATTCACTTTAATTTATTCACACTGTTTTTCCCTTTATTTTCACCTGGTGATCCTGTGAATAACACACTTCCTGTCCTAGGGTGGCTACGCTCTCTTCTCGACTTTATCAATGGAGGGAGCCAGGGTTGTCACGCTAGGCTGCTCTCCTGATTTGGACAACAAACAGGTCTTTCTATTCATTGCTTATGCTTTTAATTCACCTCACAAAAACAAATTAACTACTTAAAGCAGAGCTCCAGTCAAAAAAAAAACAAAGTCAGAAGCTACAAAAACTGTAGCTGCTGACTTTTTAAAAAACAGTCACTCACTTGTCCCTCAGTGTACTCACCACAGCTGGTGAAACCTTGCTCCTTTGCGCCGACATCTTTAGTGTGGGCACCCGGTGGTGGCAGCTTGAGGCTTCACAGCTGGGTGCCCACTGCGCATGCGTGAATAGTGCACTTTGTGAATGGTCCTGTAGTCTTCTGGGACCTCTCACATGTCCTAGAAGACTCCGGGGAAGGAGGGAAGGGAGGACAACGTCTGCTTCCGATCGACTAGGTGATCGCAGCAGAAGTGGGAGTGATAACCTGTCAAAATCGGGTACCCGCTCCCCAAAGGTGCCAATTCCTCACAGGAAGCAGGGGACCTGTACTTAAAGTGGAACTTCTCCTTTTGGGTGGAGCTCTACTTTAAGGACCACCTACAATGTACTGTGGATGGGCGGCCCGTGCAGGCACAGCGGCGTACTGGTATGTCTCTGCCAGCTGCCGGGTTTAGGGCGTGCAAATGAGTGCTCCCCCCACTGACACCTGCTGTGATTCATGGCTGGGACCTACTGATTGGCTGTCCAATCACAGCCCAGAGCTCTGTGTTGACAATCAAAGCAGGAGTTAGGCTGGCCATACACTATACAATTTTCTGTCCAATTTCCTTTAGATTTACCTTCAACTATGTAGTGCAAGAGCCTGCCTAATTGGATACAATTGAAAGTGTTGTTAGGTTTGACCGCCTATTATATGGTTTTTGGTAAATCTAAACCAAAAATCGCAAGAAAATTGTATAATGTATGGCCAGCCTAAGAAACAAAGATTTCTCAGTAAAATCAGCACATATTACACATCGTTAGGCACATATTTAACCCCTTGATTACTCTAAATGTTAACTGTGACGGGAGTCACTTTGGGTGGGGGTCCCATGGAACCAAGCTCACTTTGGAGAGGTGGGGAGACCCCTGTCTCAGCTCCCCATATCCCTCTTATGTGTAAGTCACCCTGTGCCTGTTAGGGGTACAGGGTGATCTGTCCTAATATTGGGTAGACATGTCTAGGAGATAGGTGGGGTGGGGGGTTGTGAATTGTTTGGTGTTATGTGGTTGCATCCCATTGTTCTATTGTTTGTCTTCTTGGGAGAAAACTATTATGGGATGTATGTGTTTATGTGTAATAGCTTAGTGGGGGGTGTCTCCAGCAGCCCTCCCTCCTGATGGGACTGTCTGCTGGTGTGAAGTTTGAATACCTGTGTGTCTCTTGTTACTAAATGTAGATTGTCCCCGCCCTGTGTCATTATGCAGGGAGGGGGATTGTCCCCTGAGTGTATATATCTTGTATCTGTGTTCAAATAAACTAGTCTTGTATGGTCAGCTGTGGTGTCTGTTGTCGGTGTTTGGACAGGGAAGCGGTATTCTAACGGAAGTACCCAAGCGCAGACTGGGTCGGTTCTGTTACCATAACCCCTTCCCAGACAGTGTCATTAGTACAGTGACAGTGTATAGTATAGCACTGATCACTGTAATAAATGTTACTGGTGATGTCAGTGACAGTTAGTCAGTTCCACCCCCCCCCAAGCATTATTTAGTGTCAGATTGTCCACCGCACTATCGCAGTCCCATTATAAGTCGCTGATTAGTGGCATTTAAAAAAATCCAAAAATATACATACCATAGTTTGTAGATGCTAACTTTTAAGCAAACCAATCGATATATACTATATTGCAAAAAGTATTGGGAAATTATTGAAGAAATTAGATTTTTTTTTTTTTAATTTTTTATTGGATATGTTTTATAGCAGAAAGTAAAATTAGTTCTTTTTTAGAATTTTCGGTTGTCATGTTTCACATGACTGTCATATTGACTGTCATATGCCTTTAAATGTTTCTATATTTTGTTTCTGCTCCTCCCTTTCCCTTGGTTTTGTTAATGCTGTATAGATAGCCCTCCCCCCTTCCCAGAAATGCATTGCAGCTCTAGCCTCTTGGCATGGAGCAGGAAACATTATGATCTTTTGACCTATCGAATGTTCATTGTTGTAAGATTCTTTCAGTTTATGGAATAAACTTCACAAGATCTACAAGATGTCTTATCGATTGAGTCACTGACTGCGGTATCCAACTGAGGTTGAAGTTATCGCTATCTCATCACAACCGTAAGTTACAGAGATCACACTATCAATGCTTAGATTGGAGAGACAGAACATCAGTCTTTTTTTCTTTATATTGCAAAACATAAAAACACAGTGGCGACCAAATACCACCAAAAGAAATCCATTTGTGTGGAAAAAAATTATACAAATTTTGATTTGGTACAGTGTTGCATGACTGCACAACTACCAGTTAAAGCAGCATAGTGCTAAATAGCAAAAAATGTCCTGGTCATGAAGGAGGTAAAACCTTTCAGAGCTGAAGTGGTTAATGAGCGCATTTCTGGCAGGATCAACGGGTATTTTCTGCACTTCCTAAAGCCAGGAAAATGAAAACGAATGCAGCCGCCACAACTAAGGGCTGGTAAGTTGCAATATATTACTTGCGTTTAAATACATGTTAAATATTTTGCAAATAAAATATCCCCTGACATTTCCAACCATGATGTTTTATTCATTTCTCCTTATCTCCTGTCTAATAGGAGTGTGATTTCCCCACCTTACAGGCAGCCCGTCCGACCTCCAGCGTTGGCATAAGAGATAATAATCTGGATGTGTCAGCCGGGAGCGGAGTAGGTGTCAGGTGTGTTGGAGGAGAAGCGAGCTCCGTATAAATCATCGCCCGCCTTCACAAAGACATTTCAAAGTCAGATCACTTATTCCACCTTCCAGCTGAAGATTACATCTGCGCCAATGTATTCTTCAATGTAAGCGTCGGAACGTGACGGCTGAACGGGATACAATGCCGATCCGCGGCACCCTGCAAATAAACAGCCTTCTAATGAGGGAGCCCGGAGATATCTCTGTTGTAAAGGAGCCGCGATACTCTGTTACATGGGGCACTGGGATCTAGAAAAGTGCGGAGGGAAGACGTTGATGGGTAATGGTCTGAAGCACCAGAGGAACAGGGAGGAATCTCTAAAAAGAGAAAGCTGGAAGACTTGTATTGTGCAAATGGGAGTTTTCATATACTCCAGCCTTCCTTATAGTCTCACACAGTTGTACCGGCTCCTCTCCTGGACTGAGATTGTTTCTTCTGATTTCACTGCACACTGTGAGCTGCTCACAATGTGCATTAGAAGCTGCAGCAAGTCAGATAGAGGCCTCCTCGTTTCCTGGCTTCTGAATGTTGAGCATCATCTATTTCCTTCCCAGCCTGACTGTCCCTGACCCCCTCCCTTAATTCAGGGGCAGACTGACAACTCATGGGTCCCCCGGGCAATAGGGGATCATGGGGCCCCTGTTTCCTTGCCTAAACTCAAAAAAGCCTATGAAAAAGGTACCAGGGGCATCTCATGGGGCCCCCTACTGACTCCGGGCCCTCGGGCAGTGCCCGAGTTTCCAAATGGTCAGTCCGCCCCTGTTCAGGGGTCTCCAAACTTTCTAAATAGAGAACTAGTTTACTGTCCTTCAGACTTTATGGAGGCCGGACTGTGGCTAGCGGGAGCAGCAAATGTGTCTGGTTTGGTGGTCAGTGGGAAGAGGAATAGTGCCCCTATCACTGGTGTCAGTGGGAGGAATAGTGCCCCATCATTGGTGTCAGCGTGAGGAATAGTGCCCCATCATTGGTGTCAGTGGGTAGAATAATGCCCTATCACTGTTATCAGTAGAAGGAATAGTGCCCCATCATTGGTGTCAGTGGGAGGAATAGTGCCCTATCACTGCTGTCAGTAGGAAGAAAAGTGCCCCATCACTGGTGTCAGTAGAAGGAATAGTGCCCCATCATTGGTGTCAGTGGGAGGAATAGTGCCCCATCACTGGTGTCAATAGAAGGAATAGTGTCCCATCATTGATATCAGTGGGAAGAATAGTGCCCCATCATTAGAGTCAGTAGGAGGAATAGTGCCCGATCACTGGTGTCAGTGGGAGGAAGAGTTCCCCATCACTGTTGTCAGTAGGAGAAATAGTGACCCATTACTGGTATTAGTGAAAGGAATAGTGCCCCATCGTTGCTGTCAGTGGAAGGAAAAGTGTCCCATCATTGGTTTCAGTGTAAGAAGTAGTTCCCTCTCGGTGTTAGTGAGAGGAATAGTGCCCCATCATTGGTGTTAGTGGGAGGAATAGTGCCCCATCATTGGTGTTAGTGGGAGGAATAGTGTCCCATCATTGGTGTAAGTGGGAGGAATAGTGCCCCATCATTGGTGTTAGTGGGAGGAATAGTGCCCCATCATTGGTGTCAGTGGGAGGAATAGTGCCCCATCATTGGAGTCAGTGGGAGGAATAGTGCCCCATCATTGGTATTAGTGGGAGGAATAGTGCCCCATCATTGGTATTAGTGGGAGGAATAGTGCCCCATCATTGGTGTTAGTGGGAGGAGTAGTGCCCCATCATTGGTGTCAGTGGGAGGAATAGTGCCCCATCATTGGTGTTAGTGGGAGGAATAGTGCCCCATCATTGGTTTTAGTGGGAGGAATAGTGCCCCATCATTGGTGTTAGTGGGAGGAATAGTGCCCCATCATTGGTGTTAGTGGGAGGAATAGTGCCCCATCATTGGTGTTAGTGGGAGGAATAGTGCTGCATTATTGGTGTCAGTGGAATGAGTAGTGCCCTCTCCTTGGTGTCAGTGGGAGGAATAGTGCCCCATCATTGGTATCAGTGGGAGGAATAGTGCCCCATCATTGGTATCAGTGGGAGGAATAGTGCCCCATCATTGGTGTTAGTGGGAGGAATAGTGCCCCATCATTGGTGTTAGTGGGAGGAATAGTGCTGCATTATTGGTGTCAGTGGAATGAGTAGTGCCCTCTCCTTGGTGTCAGTGGGAGGAATAGTGCCCCATCGTTGCTGTCAGTGGTCTGAATCATCAAAATACAGAAATTAAATTAAAACATAGTCTGTATATATACAAAGTGAAGATCTGGTAAGTCACTAACCTGTTATGGTGACATGATAGGACAGACGGTCATGTCCAGTGTCACACACATACTCCCCGGAGTCTTCCTGCCTGGCCGTGGTGATAACCAGTCTGCGCTGCTTTCCATCCGATTCCAGCCTTATATTGTCGCTCTCTGCTATCTCCACTCCATCTTTGTACCAGCACAAGATGGCGTCCTCTCTGGACAATTCACAGCTCAGCGCCATGCTCTCCCCGCTCATACACTTCTGTTCAGTGTCCTCACTGGTAGACACGATTTTCACAGCCGGTTCTACCAAACAATGAACATATGGAAATTGGTAGTGTAACAGATGAGAAGAGACACAACTTAGCGGAAATCGTGATCCACTTTCACAAAATTGTCCGAAATACAAAATTATATTTTATTTGGGGGCCAAGGTCCTTTCCCAGTACATACTCCAGCAGCCAACCACACAGTCATAGCCACTCTTTTGGCTCAATGATCAGTCTAGGGCAGGGGTAGGCAACCTGAGAGCCGCAGGACTACAAGTTCCATCATGCCTCTACAAGTCATAGCTGTAACTGTCAGTTTTGTAATCTTGGGAAATGTAGGTCCACAACAGCTAGAAAGCCACAGGTTGCCTACCCCTGGCCTGGGGCTATGCTTTTCTGATTCTTTATTGCAGAACTTGAACTTAGATGGGTGCAGGGTAACTGTGGGATACTTCATCAACGATATGAAGTAACTTGAGGACACTTATCTTCCTCCTAAAGAATCTGAGCGCAGTCCTTGCAGCAGCAAATAATGGGCTGAACTACACTGGAACACAATGAACAATGTCCCCATTAGGCAACGCTTACTCTAGGGATAGCAACACACAGTCTCAAGGATCTTTCACATAGGTCGGTACTCACTAATGTCCTTGGATAATTCGATGTCCAATAACTTCCAGACACCTGTCCTGTGAATTCTCCAGACCAGATGCCCAAAAAAAGATGTCCCCTAGTCAGCTCCCGCAAACGTCAGCAGAATAGGCCCCCAGCTATCATAGCTGGAATCTTGATGAACAATAGAGGCATGGCAGACATACCCAGAAGGGCAGCAGTTCTCTGGGCTGAGATCTCCTCCTCTAGGACCAGAACTTATCTGTTCCAGGCCCCAGACTATTTATGCTCCCTCCCAGCCATCATCTGGACACCACCCCCCAGGGATTGGCTAGGACTGCATACATTTTCAGTTGCTGATTTGGCTCTTCCAGCCAGTGGCGGACTGCCCATTTGGAAACTCGGGCACTGTCCGAGGGCCTGGGGTCAGTAGGGGGCCCCATGAGATGCCCCTGGTACCTTTTTCATAGGCTTTTTTGAGTTTGGGCAAGGACACAGGGGCCCCATGATCCCCTATTGCCCGGGGGCCCTATGAGTTGTCAGTCCGCCCATTCTTCCAGCCCGCTTTCTTCTAGAACCCTCCAGGAAGACAAGGGGAGGCAGTCGATCCTGTTGCCAGTGAAACACAGGACAGACCAAAATAATCACATTAAAAATATTAGAAAATCACTCACATGGTAAAAGATTAAAAAGGCTCATCCATAATGGAGTGTAAGGAGAAGTCCTCACTGGATGGGCCACGATCCGCGCTTGGGGAGACTGTGGATGGAGAGAGCCGGCTGGCATGTGTGTGTCTCTCAGAAGATGGCGTCACAGCGTCAGCGTAATGACGTGGAGAGGACCAGCATGCAACGCGTTTTGTAGCATGCGCAAAGCCAATGGACTGCAAGCGTGCTCCCTTCTCAAGCATCTGTTTCATTGTGTGTTACCCAGAGCCTGCTACAGCTGCAAGAGCATGCCCTAGTACTATGCGGACTTACATACATTGACCTTTAATATGAACTTTAATATTTGACTTTACTTTGTTCTCTGGCACCATGATTTGGGGAATTATTTTGCGCTGATTTTACTGTTCTTTGTTCAAAATAATCACATGCAGCTCAATTATATGATTATAGTGATCTAAGATCTAGATTGACCTAGCCTAGCACCTATCTAGGAGGGTGCTAGTCCAGGGGCGGACTGACAACTCATGGGGCCCCTGGGCAATAGGGGATCATGGGGCCCCTGTGTCCTTGCCCAAACTCAAAAAAGCCTATGAAAAAGGTACCAGGGGCATCTCATGGGGCCCCCTACTGACCCCGGGCCCTCAGGCAGTGCCCGAATTTCCAAATGGGCAGTCCGCCCCTGGCTGGAAGAGCCAAAGCAGCAGCTGAAAATGTATGCAGTCCTAGCCAATCCCTGGGGGGTGGTGTCCAGATGATGGCTGGGAGGGAGCATAAATAGTCTGGGGCCTGGAACAGATAAGTTCTGGTCCTAGAGGAGGAGATCTCAGCCCGGAGAACTGCTGCCCTTCTGGGTATGTCTGCCATGCCTCTATTGTTCATCGAGATTCCAGCTATGATAGCTGGGGGCCTATTCTGCTGACGTTTGCGGGAGCAGTGCCCGCGTTTCCAAATGGTCAGTCCACCCCTGGGTGCTACATATTTATTTATTATAGATATTTATAAAGCTGAATGATTTACGCAGCTCTTTACATATTGTACCAGTCCCTGCTACACATGCATACACGCATACATGTGCAGCTTGAGGGGTTGGTTGTGGCTGTAAAGTGGCTCAACCACCTATTTTTACTGCCCCATGAACCCCAAGGGTAAACTAGGAAGGAAACAGACTATCAGGTACAGTACTCATCAATAGGAAGAGAACCTGCTGACAGGTTTGCTATTAGCTGGAGGCATTTCTTTACTTATCTTGGATCAGTCAGGTTCCCTCCTGTATTGTCCTCATCCTACCACTTAATCTATTGACACTTTGCATCAGCCACTATTTATAGAGCTGGTTTACAGCCAGACATTCTGACAACTGGAAATTGTTCAACCCTGCAGGAAGGAAGAGGTGTCAATGCTCTGGACTGTGTCACTGACCTGTCACCGTCACGTTGTAGAAGACGGAGTCATCTCCAGTGTCACAGACAAATTCCCCAGAATCCTCTAGTGCGGCACTTGCAATAATGAGCCTGCGATGCCTGCCGTCTGATTCCAGCCTGATGTTGGCCCCTTCTTCTATCTCCACTCCATCCCGGTACCAGCGCACATGGGCATTCTCCCAGGACAGCTCGCAGTTCAGGACTATGGCATCTCCGATCTCGTGCTTGTGTTCCGTGTCATCGCTTGTGTTTATGATCTTCACTGGGGGATCTAGATATAAAACACACAAAATACAGCATATACATGTATACACATCCAAACTCACATTAATAAATGAAAACTTAACCCTTAATAAAACCATTTCTCCTTTTTTTGGGTGAAGTTGGAAGTGGTTCAGTGCTTTGCCAGGGTGACAGGCTGGTTGAGCTCCCATTGTCAGTAGACTGAGCTCTTTCCAAATTCCTACTGAGCATCCCCTAGAGTAGTGGATTCCAACCACCAGGCAGTGGACCACTGGCAGGCTGTGGCCTCCCTTTACCTAGCCCTTCAGACAGTTGCATATTCCTTAACCTCCCAGGGTGCCTCCCAGCTCCCTTGGTGCCACCTTACCTATCATAGCAGCCCACAATTCCCTCAGGCACCTTGAAAGCCCTCAGCCTCCACAGGGTTTACCTGCCTCCCCCCCCCCCAACCTGCTGCAGAGCCACCAGCCCTTCAGAGTGTTCCCAACCTCATTGTCCCGTCCCCCCCCCAGCTTCCTCCAGAGACCTCATTCCCTATAGGGACAACAAGCCTGCTGCAGTCTCCTAACCCCCTCCACAACCACCATGCCATCCAGTGGTGTATTTAGGTTTTGTGCTGCCTTAGGCAACACAAAAATTGTCTGCCCCCACGGACACTGACCAACACCACCACCCCTTCCCCTCCTGCGAAGACAGCATGACATTGGCCAACAACACCCCTGCTCCCCACCCTTCCACTATTTCCCCCTGGCGATAGAGAGACACTCATCTTCCCAGCTCCGGACATGCCCGGGAGCAAGTGCAAGGCTCTACATACACCATCAAGCAGCCTGCAGCCTCTCTCAGATCCCACCTGGTTCCCATGGTGCGCGTGTCCCTTCTTTCAGCCCTTCTTCTGGGGGGAGGTGCTGCCCCCCTGAAAAATGCTGCCCTAGGCAAGTGCCTTGTTTCCCTTGATAAATACGCCCCTGATACCACCCACCCAACCCCATCAAGAGCCGTTCAGCAAGTTGACACATGTTTTGCATTGCCTTATTATTATTATTATTATTATACAGTATTTATAAAGCGCCAATAGTTCGCTCAGCGCTGCACATTACAAAGGGGGACAGAACATGTGACAGAACAATACCAATACAATGCAAAACATGAGGGGATCGAGGGCCCTGCTCTTTCGAGCTTACAATCTAGGCCTTATTTTACTTGTGTGAGCATAGACTTTATTTTTCACTGTTGGGACATGGAAGGTTTTGGAAAAATTTACCAGTCCCTGGTTTCAAAAAGGCTGAGAACCACTCTCCTCAAAATCATATGACAAAACACCAGGTCTATGTTTCAAAACCAATCCTAATACCAATGCATGTATTGCAGAATACTATGTTACTGGGAAACAGATGACTCTACATGTGTAAGATTACCCCATGCACACAGGTGGAGTAATTTGGGTCTCAGCAACATGGTTTGGCCACCCCTGTGGATGTCCACAAGACATGAGCTGTTAATGGGTCTTGGGGACATGATTGGGGACCTCAGCTTAACCACTTCCCATCCGGCCGCTGTTTATAAACGGCAGGACGGGACACCTACAGGAGCGGGTTGCTGTCTCTAAACGGCACCTTGCATCTGAGGCTCGTGCGCGGCTCCTAGAGCGCGCACCCGCGAGCCCGATGATCGCCGAGTCCGACGGACACGGTGGATTACGTGACATGGTATGGGACCAATGAAATCGGTCCCATACCATGTGATCAGCTGTGTCCAATAAGGACACAGCTTAAGTGTAAACAAAAGCCGCATGGTGCGGCTTCCGCCTCCTTCTCCTCTCACGGAGTTGTCTGTGAGAGGAGAAACAGCGAAGAAAAGGGCTGTAGCTAACTGCCCTCCACCTCAGTGACACCTAATCGCCCCTAAAGTGTCCCTGATCGCCCCTAAAGTGGCCCTGATCGCCCCTAAAGTGGCCCTGATTGCCCCACGTGTCCCTGATCACCCCAATAAGTGGCCCTGATCGCCCCAACAAGTGGCCCTGATCGCCCCCACAAGTGTCCCTGATTGCCCCCACAAGTGTCCCTGATTGCCCCAAGTGGCCCTGATCGCCCACAAGTGGTCCTGATCGCCCACAAGTGTCCCTGATTGCCCACAAGTGGCCCTGATCGCCCAACAAGTGGCCCAGCAGTGTCCCTGATTGTCAGTGTCCCTGATCACCACATAGTGGCCCAGCAGTGTTCCTGATCGCCACAGTGTCCCTGATCGTCACAGTGTCCCTGATCGCCGCAGTGGCCAAGCAGTGTCCCTGATCGTCACACAAGTGGCCCAGCAGTATCGCCGCAGTGGCCAAGCAGTGTCCCTGATTGCCACACAAGTGGCCCAGAAGTGTCCCTGATTGCCACAGTGGCCCAGCAGTGTCCCTGATCACCGCAGTGTCCCTGATTGCCGCACAAGTGGTCCAGCAGTGTCCCTGATCGCCGCAGTGGCCCAGCAGTGTCCCTGATCACCGCAGTGTCCCTGATTGCCACACAAGTGGTCCAGCAGTGTT
The DNA here is from genome assembly GCF_062004578.1 of Staurois parvus. Taxonomy (NCBI): domain Eukaryota; kingdom Metazoa; phylum Chordata; class Amphibia; order Anura; family Ranidae; genus Staurois; species Staurois parvus. Next base: position 670,268 of record NW_028319051.1, read on the forward strand.
CCTGATCGCCACAGTGTCCCTGATTGCCGCACAAGTGGTCCAGCAGTGTCCCTGATTGCCGCAGTGTCCCTGATTGCTGCAGTGGCCCAGCAGTGTCCCTGATCGCCACACAAGTGGCCCAGCAGTGTCCCTGATCGCCGCACAAGTAACCCAGAATTGTCCCTGATTGCCGCACAAGTGGTCCAGCAGTGTCCCTGATCACCGCAGTGTCCCTGATTGCCGCACAAGTGGTCCAGCAGTGTCCCTGATCGCCGCAGTGGCCCTGATTGCCGCAGTGGCCCAGCAGTGTCCCTGACCACCACACAAGTGGCCCAGCAGTGTCCCTGATCACCGCATTGGCCCAGCAGTGTTCCTGATCACCACACAAGTGGCCCAGCAGTGTCCCTGATCACCGCATTGGCCCAGCAGTGTTCCTGATCACCACACAATTGGCCCAGCAGTGTCCCTGATCCCCACATTGGCCCAGCAGTGTTCCTGATCACCACACAAGTGGCCCAGCAGTGTCCCTGATCGCCGGATAAGTGGTCCAGCAGTGCCCCTGATCACCGAAGTGTCCCTGATCACCGCAGTAGTCCAGCAGTGTTTCTGATTGCCACACAAGTGGCCCAGCAGTGTCCTGATCATCGCAGTGGCCCAGCAGTGTCCCTGATCGCCGCAGAAGTGGTCCAGCAGTGTCCCTGATCGCCGCAGTGTCCCAGCAGTGTCCCTGATCACCGCAGTGTCCCCGATTGCTGCATAAGTGGTCCAGCAGTGTCCCTGATCACCGCAGAGTCCCTGATTGCCGCAGTGGCCCAGATCACCACACAAGTGGCCCAGCAGTGTCCCTGATCACCACACAAGTGGCCAGCAGTGTCCCTGATTGCCGGACAAGTGGTCCAGCAGTGCCCCTGATCACCGCAGTGTCCCTGATCACCGCAGTTGCCCAGCAGTGTTTCTGATCGCCGCACAAGTGGTCCAGCAGTGTCCCTGATTGCCACAGTGTCCCTGATCGCCACACAAGTGGCCCAGCAGTGTCCCTGATCACCGCAGTGGCCCAGCAGTGTCCCTGATCACCATACAGTGGCCCAATCAGTGTCCCTGATCACCTTACAGTGTGCCTGTTCATAAAGTGTCCCTGATCTCTGCCACACCAGTGGATCCTGTTCACTGCCATCGTCTGTGAGGAGAGAAATCCAGTACAGCTAACTGTGAGTAAATTTAAGCCTTTGCACAGAGTTTACACACACTCACAAAACATTGCCAGCCACCTCACTGTATCTCTGATTTTTTCCCAACAGTGACTAGTGTGAACCAACTGCAGCCAGATATCTGTCCCTCACTGCAACACCATCCTGATCACTGCCATACCAGTGGGTCCTGATCAGTGTCAAAAATATGGCCAAAAGATCATATACAAGCGAGGAGGCATTTCAAATTCTGAGTATGACAGATGAGAGTGACGGAGAACTTAAAACATACCTTGGGGTGTTTGCTTTCCAAAATGGGGTCTTTTTGTGGATAATTCCATTGTCCTGATACTCCAGGACCTCCAAAACAGCAATAGGTAGTTAAGAAATTAGATGTGCGATCTTTGCCCTTAGAACGCTAACAGGTGCTTATTGGATGTGGAACCCCTCTATGTGGCCAGACTGTGAAAAAGTCTCACACATTTGGTATCACCATATTCATGAAGAGTTAGAGAATGTGTTTTGGGGTGTAATTTTAAGTATGCCTATGCAGTGTATTAGAAATATCTCATAGATTGACAACTTTGTGTAGAAAAAAATACATTTTCATTTTCTTTTCGCATTTTCCAAAAACTTGTGGCAAAAAATGAAGTCTTCAAAAGACTCCGCATGCCTCTTAAAACATACCTTGGGGTGTTTGCTTTCCAAAATGGGGTCATTTTGTGGATAATTCCATTGCCCTGATGCTCCAGGACCTCCAAAACGGCAATAGGTAGTCAAGAAATTAGATGTGTAATTTTTCCCCTTAGAACGCTAACAGGTGCTTATTGGATGTGGAACCCCTCTATGTAACCAGACTGTGAAAAAGTCTCACACATTTGGTATCGCCATATTCAGCAGGAGTTAAAGAATGCGTTTTGAGGTATCATTTTAAGTATGCCTATGCTGTGTAATAGAAATATCTCATAGATTGACAACTTTGCGTAAAAAAAAATACATTTTCATTTTCTTTTCACATTTTCCAAAAACGTGGCAAAAAATGAAGTCTTCAGAGGACTTCCCATGCCTCTTAAAACATACCTTGAGGTGTTTTCTTTCGAAAATGGGGTCATTTTGTGGGTAATTCAATTGTCCTGGTGCTCCAGGACCTCCAAAACTGTGATAGACAGTCAAGAAATTAGATGTGTAATTTTTGCCCCTAGAACGCCTAAGGGTGCTTATTGGATGTGGGGCCCTTCTATGTGGTTAGGCTGTGAAAAAGTTTTACACATGTGGTATCGCCATACTCAGGATGAGTAGCAGAATGTGTTTTGGGGTGTAATTGCAAGTATGCCTATGCCGTGTGAGAGAAAGAACTTGTTAAATGACAACTTTGTGGGAAAAAAAAAAAGAATTTTTTTTACTTTCATCATTTCCTTAAAAAATTGGCAAAAAATGACAACTTCAAAAAACTCCCCATGCCTCTCATTAAATACCTCAGACTGTATACTTTCCTAAAAGGGGTAGTTTGGGGGGTATTTGTACTGTCCTGGCATTTTAGGGCCCCAAGAAATTATATAGGTAGTCCGTGCATCAGGATTGATACATTTTCAAATATATCAAATATACAGTTGTGACCAAAATTATTCAACCCCCAATGCTGTAAAGGGGTTTAGGGACTATAGTGTACATTTGGAATTGTATTCAGAATCAAATCCTACAAGGACGTTGTAACTACCCAAATGCAACTAAAATGACATCAATTGTTTATGTAATACAGTAGTAAATGGTTCTTATGTGGTTTCTTCATTGCCACAATTATTCAACCCCTTAAAGACTACCACTCTGAAGAACAGAGGTTCATACAGGTGCTTTCCATCAGGTATTGAAAACACCTGTGGATGTCACCGAGCAGCAATCAAGCATAATAAGCACCAATTAGGCAGCTTTAAAATGACTGTGATACTCAGCTCCTTCTAGACATTTACTGGTGTGGTTACAAACATGGTGAAGGCAAGAGAATGGTCCAGGAAGACAAGAGAAGAGGTGATTTCTCTTCACAGGAAGGGCAATGGCTATAAGAAGATTGCAAAGATGTTAAACATACCAAGAGACACCTTAGGAAGCATCATTCGCAAATTCAAGGCAAAGGGCACTGTTGAAACGCTACCTGGTCGTGGCAGAAAGAAGATGCTGACTTCGACTGCTGTGCGCTACCTGAAGCGTAGAGTGGAGAGAAGTCCCCGTGTGACTGCTGAGGAACTGAGAAAAGATTTGTCAGATGTGGGTACAGAAGTTTCAGCCCAGACAATAAGACGCACACTGCGTAATGAAGGCCTCCGTGCCAGAACTCCCAGGCGTACCCCCTTGCTGTCTCCAAAGAATAAGAAGAGTCGACTGCAGTATGCCAAAAGCCATGTGGACAAACCACAAAAGTTGTGGGATAGTGTTCTGTGGACTGATGAAACAAAATTAGAACTGTTTGGGCCCATGGATCAACGCTATGTTTGGAGGAGGAAGAACAAGGCCTATGATGAAAAGAACACCTTGCCTACTGTGAAGCATGGTGGAGGGTCAATCATGCTTTGGGGCTGTTTTGCTTCTGCAGGTACAGGGAAGCTTCAGCGTGTGCAAGGTACCATGAATTCTCTTCAGTACCAGGAGATATTGGATGGAAACGTGATGCAGTCCGTCACACACCTGAGGCTTGGGAGACGTTGGACCTTTCAACAGGACAATGATCCCAAGCATACCTCCAAGTCCACTAGAGCATGGTTGCAGAGGAAAGGCTGGAACATTTTGGAGTGGCCATCGCAGTCACCAGACTTAAATCCGATTGAGAACCTCTGGTGGGACTTAAAGAAAGCAGTTGCAGTGCGCAAGCCTAAGAATGTGACTGAACTGGAGGCCTTTGCCCATGAAGAATGGGCGAAGATACCCGTAGATCGCTGCAAGACACTTGTGTCAAGCTATGCTTCACGTTTAAAAGCTGTTATAACTGTAAAAGGATGCTGTACTAAGTACTAAGATTGAATGTCACTTGGGGGTTGAATAAAACTGATAATGCTGTGAGCACAGAAAAGACATTTGTGGTTATTTCATTATAACTGTTATGTTATATTTGTCTGACCTACAAGTGCCTCTTTAATGTAAATGTAAGCAAGATGACTGAATGATCAAAAGCAATGTCAAACTGGCCAAAACACTCAATTTCAGTGGGGGTTGAATAATTTTGGTCACAACTGTATATACCGTGGTCTGTGGACTCTATAACTTTCACAAAGACTAAATAATACACACTGATTTGGGTTATGTCTACCAACAAAATGTAGCACAATGGATTTTGGCCTAAATTTATGAAGAAAGTATATTTATTTGCAAAATTTAGTATCAAATACTAAGAAAAACATGTTTTTCAGTCTTTTTTCATTTTTCTAGCAAAAAATAAAAACCCCAGTGATGATTAAATACCACCAAATTAAAGCTCTATTTGTTTGAAAAAAATGATAATAATTTCATTTAGATACAGTGTTGTATGCCTGAGTAATTGTCATTCACAATGTGAGAGCGCCGAAAGCTGAAAATTGGCCTGGACAGGAAGGGGGTAAAAGTGTCCGGACAGGAAGTGGTTAAGAGGTCCTATAAAGTAAGGAATACTAGATAAGTTTGGCTATAATGGAAAGTTTGGATGAAGAGGTCAGGCTGAGAGAATATGGATCCTGGAGAAAAGTGAAGACCTGATGTGGGAAATGAACTTTGCTCCAACCCACTAGAAACTAAGAAGTACATGTAGGTGGAGTCGCTTTTTAAATTGTCCATATAAAGATAATAACATCAAAAGATCTAAGATTTGTTCATTATCACAAAAATAACAGAGGTTGCAGTTCTACTCCTGACTCGAACGATTCTGTAGTCAAGTGTTATTTTCATGAACTGACCACAAAAAAAAAAAAAAAAAAAATTGGTGATATATCTTGGACTCAGGGCTGGGACAAGAGGAGGGGCTTCCCTGGGCATGGTGGTATCATGTGAGGTGGGGGAGCTGTGCAGAGAGTTCCTACCTACAAGCTGGCAGGAGTAGTGACAACAGATTCAGAGTAACAAACATTTATGCTGAGGATGAGAGTACTTGTGCTAGGAGGGGGAGGGAGAAGAGGATTAGTGGCAGGAGGGGGGTTTGAGGGGGGTAAGATTTGTACTGGGAGGAGGACATTTGGGGGTGGAAGTGGCATACAATGTATTTTAGGAAGCAACATTTTTTTTGGGGGGATGTACTAAGCAGGAGATCTGGGGGGAGATTTGTGCTAGGAGGGGGGGATTTGTATTAGGAGGATTGAATTGTGTTAGGAAGGGGGATTTGGGAGAGAGGATTTGCGCCCTGGGAGCTAGGTGACCTTGTCCAGGCACTGCTTGGACTGACAACCATATTCTGCTTTAAGGCCTCATGCATACTGGGATTCAAAAATGCCGCTTTTAAGGGTTTTGACGTTTTTCATTTTGCCTGTAAACGCCCCTCCATGTTTCCATGCACACATAGGTGTTTATAGGCGTTTCAAGGCAGGATTGTCTACTGGCAGAAAAAAAACCCTCACTTGTGTATTCAGGAGAAGAGCATTTCTATAGAAAAAAATGCTTGAGCATTCATTCATTTCAATGGCCAGAATAAATTAATATTCTAGTCAATGAAATAAGTGAACGCCCAAACACTTGATGTGCCTATACTATAGGCACGTTTTTTACAATGATTTTCTCCTACCAAGAGAAAAGGCATTCGGAAGAGATGGGCAAATGCTCAATGTGCATGAAGCCTAATCCTTTCATTGCCATCGGTGTAAGGCTTACATCAGAAGCAGCAGTGGCTTTCACGTGGACGTGTCCCAGTGGCTCTACAGTCAGCTGATTAATTCCATGGACCCCCAGAATGTCCTCATCCCAACATCATGACCAGGGAAGAAGTGAATGGAGTGTAGCAGTACCCACTTGAGGGCCACTGAGTTTTTGGGTCCCCTAAGCTCTACACAGCCAGGCAACATGCATTTTCCACACTTTCATCCAAAGTCAGTAAACAGTCCAGGAGCTTGGTTTTTTGTTGTTTTATTAGGGGTTAACAACTGGGATAGGGTAAAGGGGTTATGGGATACCCAATTTGTTTGAAGAAACAGCAGAACGAGGACGTTTCCTGCTCTACCACACTTAGAAAAAAAAAAGACAGACACTTGACTGTGTTCCAGCCAGAACCATCACTGTCCTTAGAATAATCCCCGTCTAGGAGCTTTGTGTCCTCTGAGTGGATTTTTAGCAACGTGACGTTTGGGAGCTCTATGTCCCCATAGTACACAGAATACCAGTCCACCTAGATACGGTATCTGATCCCAGCACATGGGATTGTGTAAGCTATGAACTGTCCCCTGAAGAATTGCAAGAACTTGCATCCAGCAGACTTCTCCCTTCTAGGCCCTGGGGGTGTAGAGGTACTCACACTGTCCTTGTCCTGCAACTGTGGATAGAACTGCTTTCAGGCCTTCTAGCTGGGCTGGTTCCTCTCCTGCAGGCTGTCCTTCCATGGTGGATAGCAATGCAATGGAACTCCCTCTTTCAGCTTCTCTTCAGCTTCCAGTCTCCAGCCTGGAAGCAGAACCCTCCTCCTCTGGGACACCCTCTCAAGCCACACCGCAATACCTCTCACCAATTCATCTTCCACCCGACTCCTCTGCTAACATGACTATATGGGCTGGTCTACCACACTACTAGGTTCAGTTAGCCTGGGATTGGTCAGACTCCCATGAACATGCAGATTGAGGTCTCCACTCTTCTGCCCACTGGCTTCTGGAAATTTCCATGGACCTCCAGAACAAGGAGGAGGTGATGGAGTCCCAATCTGCTGAGTCACCTAGCCTGACCTCATACTGAACCTACAGTAATTCAGGCTCACTTACTATCATGAGCCAAAAATACATTTACCCTACACTAGCCCCACCTAGTGGGTGCTACTGGAGCATAATCTGTACTCCATTAGCTTCAGTGGAGTGCAGAGGAGACATCAATAAAGGCAACCTGTCACAGCACAAAGCTATCATGTGACCTCCTATGCAAAATTTTGTAGTGTACCAAAGCTTGTCACCATTTCATGCGCATGCACAATTTTAGGGCTTGACATGTTTGGTATCTCTTTACACTGCACAACCTCATCTTTTATATTTGACAAAAAAATAGGTAATATTTTGCATTTCTGTGCACTAAAATTAACTTTACTGTATTTATTTTGCTAAAAAATATGGGTTTGATAAACCATTGCACTAATACCATATTATTCTCCAAGTTTATAATGTTAACATCTGTGCAAGAAACATAAAAAAAAGAATTAACATTTAAAGTGCCTCAGACTGTCAATTTTGTGGGATTGTTTTGGGGGTGGTAAACTCTGAAAAAAAAAAGTTTCCCCCTGCAAGGCAAAGGCATAATGTGCTAGTATACATCACATACTAGCACATTATGAGGGACTAACTTTAAAACGAAGCCCTCCAGCAGTGAGTTGTCAATGCTGCAGAGGCTTCCATCTTCACCCGGTCTTTTCTCTGGGTTCATGGGCTTGATTGGCCGAGCCACGATGACGTCATATGTGGCAGTCTCAGCCGCGGCACACGGCTCTGAAGGAACGGCACGGGTATGCCATTCCTTTAGAGCGCATGTGCAAGTGATGTCACCGGCTGCTGCTCGCTAGATTATCTCCTGAGCAGTGCAGGTTTAGGAGATATTCATTTTATCTACAGATTGGCTTTATTATAAACTTACCTGTAGGTAAAAATAATATATGAGAGTTTACTATCACTTTAACCACTTGCCCTCCAGAAAATTTACCCCCCCTTCGTGACCAGGTCATTTTTTACAATATGGCGCTGCGTCACTTTAACTGACAATTGCGCGGTCATGCAACCCTGTACATAAATTAAATGTATGTCCTTTTTTCCCACAAATGGAGTTTTCTTTCAGTGGTATTTGATCACCTTTGCGTTTTTCTATTTTTTTGCGCTATAAGCGCAAAAAAAAAAACAATATTTTTGACTTTTTGCTATAAAACATATCCAATAAAAAATAAAAGTTCTTCATAAATTTAGGCCAAAATGTATTCTGCTCCATTTCTTTGCTGAAAGAAAATCTCAATACGGGTAAATTAATTGGTTTATGTGAAAGTTATAGCGTCTACAAATGGCGGTTTATATACTGGAATTTTTATTTATTTATTTTTTTATACTAGTAATGGCGGCGATCAGCGACTTATAGCGGGACTGCGGCGGGCATTCTGACACTGGCGGGAACTGACTGTCATTGACATCCCCAGTGACACTAATACAGTGATCAGTGCTATTAAAAAGCACTGACACTGTATTAATGACACTAAGCAGGAAGGGGTTAACATCTGGGGCAATCAAAGGGTTAACTGTGTGCTGTCTTGTGCTTACACTGTGTGCTGTGTTTTACTACGGAGACATGCTGCTCTCTCAGAGAGATACAAAGCAGCATGTCCATGCTGACAGAAGAGAGTTCTGTGTTGTTTACACACAGATCTCTCCCCTTTCAGCTTTAGCGGCGATCACCAAGTGTGGCCAAGAATCGCCTGCCGGGACCCAGTGATTGACATCTACTGCAACCAATGGCAGCATGGGTAGGCTACCTGGAACTGCAAAATCACATATATACATGATTTTGCGCAAAGCAGCCACCTTGTAGCAGTTTATCTGGAATTTGCACAGAAAAAGCTGCGAATTCCGCATCAGTGTGAACCCAGGCTCAATCCGCTGCTCCAGATTCCTGTCACTCATTTTCCACCATCAGCACAACACATGTTATTTTTTCTTCTACTCCATAAAGACTGAGTCCACTGATCTGCGACCCAGGAGAGTACAAGTTAGAACATGTCAAGTGTGAATGGCTGTGCCCGCCATATTGCTACACCGCCAGCATTCCGGGAATTAAATTGTCACACCTTGTAACATGCTAGTATTTATTAAACACATATTAAAAATGATGATTTTTATCTACCTGGGGTTTAGCTTGTAGGTTACAAAGTATAATTGCTCACTGACCTGTAACGGTGACATTGTAGAAGACGGAATCATTGCCGGCATTACAGACATATTCCCCGGAATCCTCTGGCCTGGCACTTGCGATGATCAGCCTGCGATGTCTGCCATCAGAATCCAGCCTGACATTGTCGCTCTCCTCTATCTCCACGCCATCGCGGTACCAGCGCACACAGGCGTTCTCCCGGGACACCTCGCAGCTCAGCATCATGCGCTCCCCACCCGCGCACTTGTGTTCTGTGTCATTGCTTGTGTTTATAATCTTCACCGGGGGCTCTGGAGGCAGAAAGAAACAGATTGTCAGCTATAGGTGTATGAACAGGTTCTGCATAAAGCCTTGCAACCACATACAGAAAAACCACATACAGCGCTGAGGGAACTGTTGGCGCTATATAAATACTGCATACTAATAGTCACAGTTCCTCGGGGGCGGGGCTGCAACCTCTGATCATATGACTGTTACAGAGTCTCTCCCCCAAGTGTCATTGTGTGTGGCTCAGACATGGAATTGGGATAAGAACACCCATACATGTAGGTTGCATTCTTGAATTCTCTGAAATGGGGTCACTCAGGCGAGTAGGCAGACTTGGGAACGCCTGCAGATCTCATTACTAGAGAGATATAATCTTTATTTAAAGCTTAAAGCTCAACTCCGGCCTTACCTTCAGTCTTGCCCAGTAGTACAGGTTCCTCTCCTGGACTGAAATTGCTCACTCTGATTTCACTGAACACTGTGAGCTAATCCCAATGTGCATTAGAAGCTGCAGAAAATCAGACAGAACCCACCTCATTTCCTGTCTGGAGGACGTCCAGCATAATCCAGCTCTTTCCTCCCCAGCCTGACTGTCCCTTGCCTGCCCCTTTTATACCCACATGGAAGAAAAATATATTTGAAATATATTTTAAAAATATTCTTCCCAAACATATTGACACATATTTGAAATGCTACACATTTGGCCATATTCAATATATTTAAATATATATTTAATTAAATAAACAAATATATATATATACACACTGCATGTTGAAATGTATTTTTATTACAATATATATGAAAAATACATTTCAAATATACTGTATGTCTTTAAAAATACAAATCTACATTTTTGGAATACATTTACAAATATATGTAAAAATATATGTTAAAATGAATTTTTTATATGTTAAAAAAAATCTGAAGAATATATTTAAAAAATATATATTTTTCAAAATATTTTTCAAATATTTTATATTAAAAAGGCGTTTCAACATGCAGTATATATATATATATACATATATATTTATTTATTGAAATATATTGAATTTGGCCAAAATTGTAGCATTTCAAATATGTGTCAATATAAATATAATTGGGAAGAATATTTTAAAAATATATTTCAAATATATTTTTCTTCCATTCAGGTCAGCTTTCAATCACGAGGGTGTTACCTAAGGTATGCAAATACAGCCTACCTAGAAACACCCATTCCTCCAGACCTACACCCACCCATCAAGGCAATTTGGTAATTGCATGACTCCTCACAAGAGCCAGCCCACTGGTTGCATTAGTACTGAGGTCTCTTGAGAGAAGCACTGAGGCAGGGTGCTGTGATGTTTTCTGAAAGCTATGTACAACACCCTGCCAGCCCCTTCCACCAGCCATGATTTGCCTGCACTGCATATGGAAGCACAGAGACCCAGTAATGATTTTAACAAGTCTAAAATAAGCTAGGTAATGAAAACAGAAAGACTTTATTAGAAAACAAAACAGCAATCTTCACTGTGTGCCCTGCCTGGCACTGCACTGCCTCTCAAGCAAAAGCATCCTGCCAGGTCCTTCTCTTACAGCAACCTTACCCCTAGGAATGAATAAGGCTGTGACCCAAACTGAAAGAAAGACCCACTGGGGACACTTTTGCTGGAAAGGCTATGCAATGCCAGGCAGGGCCACACAGTGAAGATTGCTGGGTTTTTTAACCTCCTCGGCGGTATGATTCTTTCCGATTTTTTGTGCTGAAAGCGGTACCATTATTTTGCATGGAAATATGTAGTTTTTTATTGTAGGCTGTAATTGTTAGGAATAACTCACTGAAATCTGTATGAACAAGAGTCTAGTAAACATCCCGGATATGATAAAATTTGAAACACGAAATCATAAATTATAATTTAATAAATAATCATAAAAAATAATAATATAATAAATTTGATTCAATAATATAATCAAACCAAAAACACTGAAATTTGAAATACAGAGGCAAATTGGCACATCGCTGAGCAAAGTCGAAAAATCGTTTTCAGTGTCTGACGAGGAATTTCCCCCACGAATCATTATCACTCAATTCTGCAAGTGGTTCTGATTTACTATCGCTGTTCTAAAACTGCTTTTGACGTAAAGGGACGCTTTTTGAACGCCATGGACTTTTCTCAGTTTCCAGGCAGAAAGAACAGTCAAAATGCAGGCAGGGCGCAGGACAAAGTAGTAGGGACAAAATGTATGTGAAATGCATTGAAACAGACATGACAGCAAAAATGAAATTTTAAAAAAATTTCAAATTTCCCGCCGCCGGCGGCGCCCGTACGTCCCGACGTCACAGGGACCGGAACACAGAAGCCGGATGCCGGCATCGGCCGGAGGAGATGGCCGGGGACGCTGCAGGGGACACATCGCGGGAGTGAAGGACAAGGTAAGTGCTGCAGGGACCCCAGAGCAACGCCGCATGGTAAGCCCGAGTGTAGCTCGGGATTACCGCTCTTGGTATAGAAATTTTACCCCAAGCTACACTCGGGAATACCACCAGGGGGGTTAAGGTAAAGGAAGGAAGGTACAGTGGTCCTCTAAAATGACAGTAAAGTAGAAAAAAGGAACCGCAGTGTATAGAGGGGACCAAGAATCCAATGCTACCAGAGAAGTCAAATTCAGAAGATTCCTCCAGCGATAGCAACACAGGAGCAAATGGTGGCACAGGCAGCAGGAGAGGTGAGTATTAAACATCTCCTAGGCAGGGGCCACAGTTTAAACTTTTTATTTTACAGACAGGGTCACTTTAAAGGAAGTCTGAAGGATTATATGCCTGGAGTTCTGCCTTAATTAAAAAAGTGTTTATTTGACATACATTGTAATACTTAACATTTTTTATGAAGAATTCAGGGTATAACAGAGCGTTTTATGAATCAGTAGACCTATGTGCAAGATCAAAAGTTGGGCCCCATTGCTTCAGAAAAAAAAGGTGGCGTGCCAGTGTGTGGGCATGGTTTTCATTGTGCTAGTGGCATTGCTAGAATTGCAAAAGATCCGAGGCACCTTTGGACATGACGAGTAGAGGAGTAATGCGGTGGTGGGAGGGTCTTAAGGGGTGTGGTTAAATAAAACAATGCCTCCTCCATAATGATCCTTACACCCCAAGTGAACCTGTCCCCCAGTATAATCCTCCCCCAGGTCAGACTGTCCCCACTATAATCCTTCAGAGAGACACCACCTGGGGGCAGGGACACCAGAATTACATCAATTGGGTGGACGTGGGAACACTTGTGGGATATTTTGCCATCAGGGTCTCTGATATTAGATTTGCATAACTGATCATCCATCAAAGCTGAATGTAAATTCATTCTGTGTGAATGAGGCAAAATCAAAAATCTCTAGCTACACTATATTGGGAAAAGTATTGGTCCAGCCCCCCAAATCATGTGATTCAGGTGTTCCAATCACCTCCATGGTCACAGGTGTATAAAATCATCACCTAGGCATGCAGACTGCTTCTACAAACATTGGTGAAAGAATGGGTCGCTCTCAGGAGCTCAGTGACTCCAAGCGTGGTCCCGTGATAGGTGGCCACCTGTGTAATAAGTCCATCCGTGACATTTCCTGGCTACTAAATATTCCACGCTCAACTGTTAGTGGGATTATAACAAAGTGGAAGCAACTGGGAACAACAGCAACTCAGCCATGAAGTGGAAGGCCACATAAAATGATGTGCACGTGCAGAGGCGGACTGACAACTCATAGGGCCCCCGGGCAATAGGGGATCATGGGGCCCCTGTGTCCTTGTTCAAACTCAAAAAAGCCTATGAAAAAGGTACCAGGGGCATCTCATGGGGCCCCTTACTGATCCCGGGCCCTCGGGCAGTGCCCTAGTTTCCATAATGGTCAGTCTGCCCCTGTGCACGTGATGAAGAACACAGTGTGCAGAAGTCGCCAACTGTCTGAAGAGTTAATAGCTAAAGACCTCCAAACTTCATGTGGCCTTCAGATTAGCACAACAACATTGCGTAGAGAGCTTCATGGAATGGGTTTCCATGGCCGAACAGCTGCATCCAAGCCTTACATCACCAAGTGCAATGCAAAGCGTCAGATGCCGTGGTGTAAAGCACGCCTCCACTGGACTTTAGAGCTGTGGAGACGTGTTCACTGGAGTGACCAATCACGCTTCCCTGAGAGAGATCATATCCCTCCTTATGTATTATACATGGAGATCATATCCCCCCTTATGTATTATACATGGAGATCATATCCCCCCTTATGTATTATACATGGTGATCATATCCCCCCTTATGTATTATACATGGAGATCATATCCCCCCTTATGTATTATACATGGAGATCATATCCCCCCTTATGTATTATACATGGAGATCATATCCTCCCTTATGTATTATACATGGAGATCATATCCCCCCTTATGTATTATACATGGAGATCATATCCTCCCTTATGTATTATACATGTTGATCATATCCCCCCCTTATGTATTTTACATGGTGATCATATCCCCCCCTATGTATTATACATGGAGATCATATCCCCCCCTATGTATTATACATGGAGATCATATCCCCCCTTATGTATTATACATGGAGATCATATCCCCCCCTATGTATTATACATGTTGATCATATCCCCCCTTATGTATTTTACATGGTGATCATATCCCCCCCTATGTATTATACATGGAGATCATATCCTCCCTTATGTATTATACATGGTGATCATATCCCCCTTATGTATTATACATGGTGATCATATCCCCCCTTATGTATTTATACATGGAGATCATATCCCCCCTTATGTATTATACATGGAGATCATATCCCCCCTTATGTATTATACATGGAGATCATATCCCCCTTATGTATTATACATGGAGATCATATCCCCCCTTATGTATTATACATGGTGATCATATCCCCCCTTATGTATTATACATGGAGATCATATCCCCTCTTATGTATTATACATGGAGATCATATCCCCCCTTATGTATTATACATGGTGATCATATCCCCCCTTATGTATTATACATGGAGATCATATCCCCTCTTATGTATTATACATGGTGATCATATCCCCCCCTTATGTATTATACATGGTGATCATATCCCCTCATAATCTCCTCTTCTCAAGAGAGAATAAATTCAGTTCCTCTAATCTTTCCTCATAGTCCTCATAGCTGATCTCCTCCATGCCTCTTATCAGTTTGGTTGCCCTTCTCTGTACTTTCTCCAGTTCCCCAATGTTCTTTTTGTGAATTGGAGCCCAAAACTGAACTGCATTTTCCAGATGAGGTATTACTAATGATTTGTATCGGGGGGGGGGGGGTGATATCTCTCTCTCTCTGGAGTCTATACCTCTTTTAATACAAGAGAGGATTTTGCTCACTTTAGAAACTGCAGCTTGGCATTGCATGCCATTATTTAGCTTGTGATCTACCAGAACCCCCAGATCCTTCTCCACTATTGACCCCCCCAGTTGTACCCCCCCTATTATGTATGATGCATGCATATTCTTAGTGCAGAACCTTACATTTATCAACATTAAACCTCATTTGCCACATAGTTGCCCAATTACACAGAGCATTGAGGTCGGCTTGTAAGTTGGAGGCATCCTGTAAGGACGTTATTCCATGGCACAGCTTGGTGTCATCTGCAAAGACTGAAATGGGATTTGTAATCATAGACCCTATATTGTTTATAAATATATTAAAAATGAAGGGTCCCAACACTGAACCTTGGGGTACACCACTGACAACCCTAGACCATGCAACATCGCCAAAATCCGCACGTTCCTAACTCCAGAAACCACTAAACAGCTCATCCACTCCCTCATCATATCACGACTCGACTACTGCAACTCCCTCCTCACTGGCCTGCCTCGCTGCTGGCTATCTCCGCTTCAGTCCATCCTGAATACGGCTGCCAGACTCATTCACCTTTCCAACCGCTCCAACTCCGCCACCCCCCTCTGCCAATCCCTCCACTGGCTTCCGATTGTGCAACGGATCAAATTCAAAATCCTAACGCTGACGTACAAAGCTGTCCACCATACTGCCCCAAACTACATCACTGACCTAATATCCACCCAACACGCACACTCCGCTCCTCACAAGACCTCCTTCTCTCTAGTTCCCTGGTCTCCTCCTCCCATGCCCGCCTCCAGGACTTCTCCAGGGTGTCACCCATCCTCTGGAACTCCCTGCCCCAACCCATCAGATTATCACCTACTCTCCTCTCCTTTAGGCGCACCCTGAAAACCCATCTCTTCAGGGAAGCCTACCCCGCCCCCTGCTAACTTGCTGACCTCCTCCACTCTTCCTACCACTCCATCCCCCACAGCTATCTCCTCCTGTGCCACCACCCCCTCCCTCCTAGATTGTAAGCTCGAAAGAGCAGGGCCCTCAATCCCCTCATGTTTTGCATTGTATTGGTATTGTTCTGTCACATGTTCTGTCCCCCTTTGTAATGTGCAGCGCTGAGCGAACTATTGGCGCTTTATAAATACTGTATAATAATAATAATAATAATAATGCAGAGTATGAATCATTAACCACTACTCTTTGAATACGATCTTTTAGCCAGTTTTCTATCCATTTACATGCAGATTTTTCCAAGCCCGTAGACTTTACCTTACGCATTAGCAGTGTGTGGGGAACTGTGTCAAATGCTTTTGCAAAATCCAAGTATACCACGTCCACCGCCACCCCTCTGTCCAAGTAAACCATGTCCACCGCCACCCCTCTGTCCAAGTATACCACATCCACAGACCACCCCCCTGTCCAAGTATACCACGTCCACCACCACCCCTCTGTCAAAGTATACCACGTCCACCGCCACCCCTCTGTCCAAGTATACCACGTCCACCGCCACCCCTCTATCCAAGTATACCACGTCCACTGCCACCCCTCTGTCCAAGTATACCACGTCCACAGCCACCCCTCTGTCCAAGTATACCACATCCACAGACCACCCCTCTGTCCAAGTATACCACATCCAGAGCCACCCCTCTGTCCAAGTATACCACGTCCACTGCCACCCCTCTGTCCAAGTATACCACGTCCACCGCCACCCCTCTGTCCAAGGTTTTGCTCACCTCCTCATAAGAGTTGAAAATGAAGCTGTTATAGCTGCAAAGGGCGGGGCCAACTCAATATTGAACCCTACAGACTAAGACTGTGATGTCATTAAAGTTCATGCGCGTGGAAAGGCAGGCGGCCCAATACTTTGGCAATATTATACAGGGTTTATATAGTGCCAACAGTTTGCTCAGCGCTTTACAATACAATACAGCAACAATACGGAGACAATACAGCAACAATACAGTTTAACACAAGAGGGTTAGAAGGGTCCTGCTCCTTGGTTTACAATCTAAGGAGGCATATAGTGTATATTCAAATGTGTGCATGCAGAAAATACCACACAATGACCACTAGATGGTGCTGACTAAAATACAAAATACATATGCTCGTCAGCGCCATCTAGTAGCCATAATGTGGTATTTTCCACATTCACTCATTCAAATTGCAGAGAACAAAGCCAAAGAACATTCGGTTGTGCCCCATTTGGACAGATTAAAGTGTATGATGTTTTGATGGACAAACAGCTATGCAATTATTTTTTAAATAAACCCCTAGGTATCAGTAAGTGATTCAATTTGCGAGCAGCTTTGAAAAGATTAAATACTTGGTTTGGGCAGAGAAATGCCATTTCAGCTCATTGTTCTGATATATAGAGTATATGGAAGTCATTTAGGAAATCTGCAAATCTAATTTAGTAATTATCTCGCTTTCATGCCGCTCTTTCTCGGAGAGCTTGGTTTTATAGTGACAATCTCACATGTGTCACTGGAGGCAGTTTCTAGTCTTTGTGTGAATCAATGGACCAGTTAATGAAGCTATATCACATAAAAGCCCCCATATTAAAGTTCCGCGCCCCATTAGTTCCAGGTTAGATCACAATCATCCTAATCCATGCTGTGCCCAAAACAACAAAGACTATTAGGATAGGAAAATTCATTTTTAAATGGTTTCTAATGTGAACCGGTCATTGCTTGTCTGCCTCTTTAGCAGGGTAATAAGATATGATAGCTGCAAATATTTAATTGACCCTGGCTTGTCATCTCATAAACAAGGTGTAAGTCATCGCTGGGTGAAATTGTCAGGACACCTTTCTTTTTTTTAGGCTGAATTCACACCTACTGTGTTCATATAGGTTTACGTATACTTTAATCGGACTGGAGTTCTTCTTTAACTGAAGTCAATGGAAATCAGTGCAGGTTTCCTTACCTGTCACTGTGACGGAGAAGCTGATGTTGTCGTCAGCAGAGTGACAAGTATAAGTCCCCGAATCCAATAGTTCTGAAGAGGAGATGAGAAGACGCCTCATTCTGCCATCTGATTGGAGGGAGAAGCGTCCGCCGGTCTCCACCTCCTTTCCATCTTTCATCCAGCGCACTTTGGCCCCTGAGCTGGGCACCTGGCAGCTAAGACAGATGGGCTGTCCGGCGTCCATTGTCCTATTGGCCGGCTCACCGGAGGCTGGGGCGATGCTGGAGCCACGAGCTGCATCAGACAAGAGACAGATTCATACACAGAAGAGGAAATTCTGGACCATCTTTGGGTAGGTGGGCATGAAGAATACTATGAAGGTTTTACCACCCCCCCCCCCCACACACACACACACACACACACACACACACACACACACACAACTTTACTTTCTAGAGTTCTTTTTAAATATTGTACCTCATTTCAGTCTATGGTTCAGCAAATTAAGAATTTAATTCAGGTTTATTTCTCACACAGCCTATGGCCTTGTCCTAGCACTGTCCCTTTAACATCGATATTTCCAGAATACATAAATACACAAAGTATTTCCAGACCTATATTTAAATGACAAGGGCTGTGGGGGGGAGAGGCATATATCTGAAAATAGATCGCCATTGCCAGCTAATATGACCAGTCTCTGAGCCAACAGAAAATAACCCTTTATTGTCTTAGCAGTGGCGGTCACCAAAAGGACCACTATACATGAACAATTTTTGGGCCCCCAAATTCACTTACTGCCAAAGTACATAGACACATTCACTGTGTATAGACCTGCAGGCCTTTGCAGTCTTGCCCTTGGACCCCAGAAGTCTCAGATGACGTATGATCCCAGTCTCTGAGGGTGTAGTCACACCAGGAATGGTTGCCTTGCACCATACCCGAGTACGATTGTCCTCCCTCCCCACTTCTCCACTGGTTTGCACTCACATTATGCCAGACCAATGCATAATTATACCATCACCTCCGCCATTCATGGACCACAGTGATCCCTCCAGGTGTGCTCAGTGATCCATGTTCTGTGTTCTGGACAGATAGAGATCACACATAAGTGCTCCATGCCAAAGTTGCAACTAAACCATGGCCTAGACCACTTCTTTAATGCAGGCCAGGGCATGGAGCAATGGGGGAGATTTACTAAAATTGGAGAGTGCAAAATCTGGTGCAGCTGTGCAGTGTAGCCAATCAGCTTCTAACTTCAGCTTGTTCAGTTAGGCTTTGGCAAGAAAACCTGGAAGCTGATTGGTTTCTATGCAGAGCTCCACCAAATTTTGCACTCTCCAATTTTAGTAAATCAACACCATTGAAACATACAGGGTTGAGCACAAGGCACAGCAATACACTACTGAAATATACCAGACACAAATGTGCCCAGGCACAGTACATTCACCCTAGTGCGAGTATACCCAGACTGTGTCCTACAGTATGGCTCCAATCTCCAACAACCCCAGTAGAAAAGTCTATGACCATATTCTCCGTTGGTATTCAGTCTATGAGAATCTTCTGTAGCATTAGATATCTCAAATATCAAATGCAGTCCTTTGGTGACATGAAGGGACACATTTGAGGCCCTCTATACACCATAAATTGTCAGCCACTACTTTATATACAGATATCTCTTTCATAGTCTATAAAACTGAACTCCAAGTATATAGTTACATTGTTCCAGCTTGGACCAATGTAAGTACAGTAATACCTCGTTTTATGAATGCCTCAGTTAACGTAATTTTCGGTTTACGAATGAAAATCCATTGAATATAATGCCTCGGTTTACAAATTTTGTACTAATTCTTTTTGCAATTGCCGGCTTTTTTTTTTTCTTCACTATAGCTCACAAGATTAGCTGTCACTTTCCACTGAGGTACAGGAAACTTTGTTTCTTTTAAGAAACTAAAAGAAAACATTGCTTCGCTTAACTCCAGGAAATAAACTAAAAGAAAACATTCTCTCTTTTAGCTGGGGGAAAAGTGACAGCTGAATTTCTGACTTATAGTTAAAATAAAGTGGTAATTACATTTAAAAACCAGCACCATAATAACTAAAATAACGGCGTGGGGTCCCCCCTCCCATCCATACCAAGCCCTTCGGATCTGGTATGGATTTTGAGGGAAACTCCCATGCCAAAATGTAAAAAAAAATGGCGTGGGGGTCTCCCCCAAAATCCATACCAGACCCTTATCCGAGCATGCAGCCCGACAGGTCAGGCTCCTGAACCATACCAGGCCACATGCCCTCAACATGGGGGAGTGCTCTTGGGCAAAGCACCCCCAAAGCACCTTGTCCCCATGTTGATGGGGACAAGGGCCTCTTCCCCACAACCCTAGCCAGTGGTTGTGGGGGTCTGCAGGCAGGGGGCTTATCGGAATCTGGAATCCCGCCCCCCCCCCATGTGAATGAGTATGAGGTACATGGTACCTCTATTCATTCACAAAGTGTAGTGTGAAAAAAGACAGGACACGGTCTTTGACAAGTCCTTTAATAAATGAATGTTCTCCTCAGTAGATCCAACGTCGATCATGATGTCCGCCGCCGACCCGAAAAAAGAAAAAAAAAAAAGGTCCAGTTCCCGAGGATGGTTTCCAGTCATCTGCCTGCTCTGGTGGTTTGGCAGTTCTTAAATATGTAAGGGGCGGGAGAACCCGGGGACATCATGCATGTGACCCCACCCCATGTGACATCAATAACATCAATGATGTCACATGGGGCGAGGTCACTCGGTTGATTTCCCCGGGTGGCCCCGCCCCTTACATATTTAAGAACTGTCAAACCACCAGAACAGGTAGACGGCTGGAAGCATTCCTAGCAGGAAGAACCTGGAAATCACAGTAGTAGGCAATGCTATTACAGTAATCTCCATTAGCTTCTGGGTCCTGTGACAGGCAGGGCTCTGTGATGGGGGACTGTGTGAGTGGAGAGCTCTGTGATGGGGGGACTGTGTGATGGAGGAATCCGATGTGATGGGAGGACTCCTATATAGGAACCTTTGATGTACAGAGGTGACTCTGATGTGAGAGGGGGCTCTCTTGTATCGAAGAGCTTCTGATATAAAGGGGAGACTCTGATGGGAGGGGGGGACTTCTGACTTCAATGGGTGACTCTGATGTGATGGAGGGGGGGCTCTGACATGATGGAGGACCTCTGATATGATGGGGATTTCAAATGTATTGAGGGGGAATCTTTGATGTGATGAGGTGGACCTCTGATGTGATGGGGAGACTGATATAATGGGGGACCTCTGATGTGATGGGGAGACTAATATAATGGGGGACCTCTGATGTGATGAGGAGACATATAATGGCGGACCTCTGATACGATGGGGAGACTGATAGAATGGGGGACCTCTGATGTGATGGGGAGACTGATATAATGGGGGACCTCTGATGTGATGGGAAGACATATAATGGTGGACCTCTGATATGATGAGAAGACTGATAGAATGGGGGACCTCTGATGTGATGGGGAGACATACAATGGCGGACCTCTGATATGATGAGAAGACTGATATAATGGGGGACCTCTGATGTGATGGGGAGACATACAATGGCGGACCTCTGATATGATGAGAAGACTGATATAATGGGGGACCTCTGATGTGATGGGAAGACTGATATAATGGGAGACCTCTGATGTGATGGGGAGACTGATACAACGGGGGACCTCTGATATAATGGGAGACCTCTGATGTGATGGGGAGACATATAATGGCGGACCTCTGATATGATGAGAAGACTGATAGAATGGGGGACCTCTGATGTGATGGGAAGACTGATATAATGGGAGACCTCTGATGTGATGGGGAGACTGATACAACGGGGGGACCTCTGATATAATGGGAGACCTCTGATGTGATGAGGAGACATATAATGGCGGACCTCTGATATGATGAGAAGACTGATAGAATGGGGGACCTCTGATGTGATGGGAAGACTGATATAATGGGAGACCTCTGATGTGATGGGGAGACTGATACAATGTGGGGACCTCTGATATAATGGGAGACCTCTGATGTGATGGGGAGACATATAATGGCGGACCTCTGATATGATGAGAAGACTGATAGAATGGGAGACCTCTGATGTGATGGGAAGACTGATATAATGGGAGACCTCTGATGTGATGCGGAGACTGATACAATGGGGGGACCTCTGATGTAATGGGAGACCTCTGATGTGAATGGGGACCTTTGATGTGAAGTTAAGGCGGCTTAATACATCATCCCAGGCTCAAGTTTCTCATTGATAAGTCATTTTTACTTTAGACTGGGGTGCCTTGAGATTTTGCATACTTTCTAAAGGCTGACGCAAATGCAAAAAAGAGCTGAGAAACACTGCCTTGGATGATGCTGCAACAAGGATGGCTCCGTTCTTCTGGAGAGAGAACTAGACTTTGATTTGACGAGTGTTACACTGACACATTGCTCAACATGCATGGACCTAACATGAAAAAAAAATGTGTCTGATGATAGGTTCACTTCTATCACAGATCCATAAAACAAGGGTTTATTCTTCACTTTAGGAGAGTGGGCTTCCCCATATCATATAATAATAAACCCTATTAGTGTTGATCCACGCACAGTCCACGTTTTGAGGTGACCTTTCTTAGGCGGTAATCTGACCAGGTATAGGGGTCTCTCCATTTTATATATCAGCCTGGGATTACTTTGCCTTGTTCTCTCACAGTAAGAAGAGCACGGCTGTAATAAAGATCAGGCATAATATGATGCAGAGCTGGCGGTAAGAGGAGATAGACACATTTGCTTATCTCATTAGTAAGTTGCTTCTGAGATTATTGTGCCAACTCCTTACAGAATGTCCCTAATATAGCAATTTACAGGCGGATCACTGTTTGAAGCAGAGTTATGCAATCTTTAAAGGGAAACTCTAGGGAAATGACAAAACTACCCTGGTACAGGGATGCCCCCCCCCCATACTGCAAGGGTTAAAAGCTTATTTTTGTATCAGGTACCTTAAAAAAAATCTATTTTACTTACCCTATCCTTTGTTCCCTGACAACCGGCGCATTCCACTTCTCTGACATGCTGGGTTGTGAACAGGCCTTCAGTGTCCCCACTTACAATGCAGGACTGCTGGTTCTGCATTGTACATGATGATGTCAGAAAGGAAGTAAGGGAGAAGGTAGGTAACACTGCTTTTTAAAATATTACTAAACCCAGGACCCTGCCTTCGTTATATCTGGTCTCCCACAGAACACAGAACATTGAAATACAATTTTTTTTGTAAGTATAAATTGCTAAATACCTTTTCTGATCAGCAATTGGAGCAGGCCCTTCTGTCTGGACAGTTCTGATTGGTCCTCTGCTGATCACATGCACTCTCCCAAGAAAAATAAAACTCTCTAGCAATACACACTAAACTGAGCATGTGCAGCTTGCCCCCAAGGCTCAGTTCTATCAGCAGATGGATTGGGGACAGTAGAAAAAGGGGAGGACCAGAGAAAACAGGACCAAGCATACTTTTTGCTCAATGCGGGGGATTACCCCCTTAGGTCCCACAGTGAGTATAACAAGCATGCTTTACTCCATATACAGACTGATTTTATTGTTGTGGGTTTAGTAACACTTTAAGGTACCCTACACCAAAAGGAGCATTTAGCCCTAGTAGTGTGGGGGGGAGACTAACTGCAAGGGTAGTTTTGTAATTTCCTCACACTTCTGCTGATTGCCAGTCTTCTACCCACCAGGCCCCCCTTTCAGATGTTTTTCAGCACCACCAAGCAGTTCTGAGGATACCATTGAGAGTTGTCAACCTTTGTCTGCACAGCCTCGAAACGCAATTTTTTCTAGCACGTTCCCAAGGCTGGACTACACCTGTATATCTTAGGCTGTGTTGTGCGACAGAAAAAAATGAACCTCTGTCAGGTTTCTATTAATATTCGTGTCCCCATCTAGGAGAGTTCTCCTTATTTCCAATCCTGGTGACCATTGTCATTTTATGTCTTTCACCAAAAACAGGAGTAGAGAGGAGATCTCTGGATTAGGGCACCTGTTTTGGGGATGGCTATCAACTTTGGGGTTCCTCTCCTGATTTCATCTCATTTTATATCTTCAGGACAGAACATGAAGGAAAATCACACCCACTGTGACACAAACAACAATAAAAAAAAATCTTCTGCAAAGATTGGGGTTGACATCCACTAGGACCTTAACTTCCATTTTAAAGTGGACCTAGAATCCAAACACATTCCTGTTTTAAAATACCGGTATATTGGACCCTCTTGCTTTAATAAAAGAATAAGTGAATTGGTCAAACACATTACCTTGCTAAAGAAATAGCTAAATCAAGGATTGTGCTAGTGTCGGGTCATGTGACCTATGCCATGGTATTGGTCATGAGACTTTACCAAATAGTGGATCACAGTGCCTAAAAGCTAGTCTCAAAAGATCCCTTGTAGACTATTGGAAGGATGAGAGTGTCAAGAATGTTTTGAACAAGTTCAGGAGGGATTGTATTCATCATGAAGCATAACAAGAATGCAAACATGTTTCAGGGGTAAAATACCCCCCTTCATCAGGGCTGGGAAACAAGACAACATAAAATTATGGGTTGAGTCTCTAACACTGTAAACAATTATCTATAGTGTAATAACAATTGTATATACTTTAAATGCTATACAATGGTTATGATTCTATGTGCAATTTCAATTGGCAATACTCATGTCAGTTCATGTTGTCTTATTTCTCAGCCCTGATGAAGGAGGAAGTGTGAGCCCCGAAACATATTGGCTTTCTGTTTTTGTATCTTGAAGAATATAATTCTTACTGGACTTTTTGAAAACTTTGTGGTGCCCTCCTCCTAATATAATATTCTACAGGGATACTTTATGATACCCCAGTTGACAGAAGGCTGCCTCTACAAAGCTAGATTATTACTCCTGCTTTTGTATACTCTGGGGTCCAGAGCTCCATGAACACATACCACCCGCAAGATCCTCGGACGGAGACTAGAAGACTAATATTGGCCATGACCCAATGACAGCCCAGTCTTTGGAATCAGCTGTATCTTTCATAGGGTAAAGATTTCAGATGTTTTACTCTCTTTTTATTAAATCCCAGGCCCAAATTTATAACAAAGTTTTTTTACTTCCTCTCTTTCTTACCTTTAACCCGAAGCTGGCATGTGGATTCGGAGAGTCCGGCATGGAACTGGATGATGCCACCATCCTTCTGTGTTACCCCCACCAGAACCAAGACGTGTGTCCTTCCAAAACTCTGAACTACTGTCCTGTGATCCTCAAACATGATATGACCATTGTGGGTCCAACCGACCTGCTCCACTTCACTTTCTGTTTCTGCACAAAATGCTGCATTTCCTCCCTCTGCAACCTCCAAACGACGGGGCAGCCTTTTCACTATTGGTCCTGGAAGATGGAGACAATATGGTGCTTACAAGGAACATCACAGGCAGATATGGATCTCCAATGTAAGAGTTCCATTGCTTTGACAAATAAGAAAGGATGGCAGTGGTGACCATCTGATACAGCACTTTTGTATAAACACACATGAGATTTACTAAAAAACTGTTCTATTTTTGGAAATTCACAATTCACATTACATAAGAATGTTTGGTACAGTCATAATTGGCTAAAGTCAATAAAATTAGCAGTTCGATAACATAAGGCTCTGTTCCTAAAGCTAACACTCCAGGATAAGGATCTTTGGTTTAAAAAATGTGACAGATATTTTCATTCCAATTAGATATGGAAATGACAACCACATGGTTACAGTAAAGATCCTTAGATATTGTGTTGAAGGCCATCTCTGGGATACCAATGCCCAACTTGGGCTCTTCCTATTAGCAGTCTTGTGGTTAGGTTTTCTCAGGATCCAGAAGAGGAGTGACGTCATTGCAAGGGAATGGTAAGGAACCGGCCAGCAAGGAACAATCTGCATCCTGATTAGCAGTCTTAGTTGAGTATAGGAAAATAACTCATGAGGATGGGTTAGATGTGGGTTGCAGGGAGGGATGGGGAGGACATATTTTGCCTGGATTGGGGCTTAACACATTGAGAATTAAGCCTAGTTGTGATGAAGCTGCATTCACATCTTGCTGTGGTTGCAGTACCAAGCATCTTAGATGCATCACTATTCACCCAACTTTTTTCTGTAAAGAATGTTACAATAGCAATTCGGTCCCTGGTGGTCCCTGGTTGCCAGCATGACATGGCCCATAGACATATATTTGTGACCATTGTCTTACCAGGAATAGTTTAACATTTGGACAATTTGGGATTATCAGCTGCATGTTTAGGTAGACCTTTTTTTTTGGCTACGTACGTAACTACAGCCTAACGGGTATGTACAAATTAAAAAAAACACCAAAATTTACAAATGCACCAGCCACAATTTCTGTACTTAAAAACCACATCTATTTATCAATGTTTTTACCCAACAATCAAACAACTTTCACCTAAGAGTCACCCATTTTCACATACAAATGTGAAAAATTGATATACAAAATAGGTAACTGGTGAAAGTTGAGTGAATCGTGACAAAACATAATAAGAAAGACCACAACATATAGCTTTAATTACAAATTATAAAATAAACGTTACAGCAATGATTTGGGTAAAGATCTTTTGGGTTACACCCGTGGTCTCCAAACTGTGGCCTGAGTGTTGGATGCGGCTCTTTGTTTATCTTTATCTGGCCTTTGAGGCACTATTCTGTCCACAGATACAAGGCAATATTCATTCCACTGATACTAACAATGGGGCATTATTCCTCCCACTGACACCGACAACAGGGCACTATTTTTCACACTGACACCAATGATGGGGCACTATTCCTTACTCTGATACCAACAATGAGGCACTATTTCTCCCACCAATACAAACAATGGGCCACTATTCCTCCCATCAATACCAATGATGGAGCACTATTCCTTCCACTAATATCAATGATTTAGCACTAATCCTTCTGCCAATACCAATGATGGAGCACTGTTCCTTCCACTGATACTAACATTGGGGCATTATTCCTCCCGCTGACACCGACAACAGGGCACTGTTTCTCACACTGACACTATTGATGGAGCACTATTCCTTACCCTGATACTAACAATGAGGCACTATTCCTCCCATCAATACAAACAATGGGGCACTATTCCTCCCACCAATACCAATGATGGAGCACTATTCTTTCTACGAATACCAATGATGGAGCATTATTCCTTCTACCAATACCAATGATGGGGCACTATTCCTTCCACCAATACCAATGATGGGACATTATTCCTCCCACTGATACCAATGATGGGACACTATTCCTTCCACCAATACCAATGATGGGACATTAATCCTCCCACTGATACCAATGATGGAGCCCTATTCCTCCCACAGATACCAATGACGGAGCACTATTCCTCCCACAGATACCAATGATGGGGCACTATTCCTTCCACCAATACCAATCATGGGACATTATTCCTCCCACTGATACCAATGATGGGGCACTATTCCTCCCTCTGATACCAGTAATGGGGCGACGTTTACTCCCATTGATGTTAGGGCACTTTCTACTCACACTGGCTACAATCTAGCCAAATCAAAGTCTGGAGGACAGTAAACTGGCCCATGGTTTAGAAAGATGATGAGACTAAAGTTAATTTAAAGCCACAATTTTTATTTACTGTTTTGAGTAGGAAAATGTTTTCATTGCTGTCTAGGTCTGGTTGGGAAGATTTCCCTTTTCATCCTGTCCCAGAAGTACAACAGGAGGTGAGTGCAAATCCTTACACAGTGAAGGCAAATGACCTTTAAAGGTCATAGTTACATAGTTGGTAAGGTTGAATAAAGACACAAGTACCTCCAGTTCAACCTGTGTGGGTGTGTGTTTGCTCATGTCAAAAACTCATATCCCACATCCCTGTATATGGTCTTCACTGACATTCCCATCCAAGAGTTTTTTTTTTAAACTATCAATACTTTCCATTGACACCACCAATTGTGGAAGGGAGTTCCACATCCTTACCGTACTGACAGTAAAAAAAACCCTACGCAGTTTAAGGCTAAACGGCTTCTCCTCCAATTTCATTGAGTGGCTCCATGTCTTCTTATTCTCCCTGAGACAGAATCCTTTATTTCTTATGCTACAATCACCACTGAGATCTTTTTTTAAATAATTTTATAAGTCATAACTATAGCAAAAGGGGTAGCAGCAGTACTATTTACTACAAAGGGGAGTGACTCTTGTCAGACAGGCAGTTCTTTCACCAGTAATAACATCTCTTAGATTGAACTTTTACTTTCCTTTGCCGTCGTCCCTTTGCCGTCGTCCCTTTGCCGTTTGAACCAGCCATTTTACCATTGTCAGTCCCGCTTCCCGTGGTGATAATGGGAGTTGAATTTCAGAGATTCTGAGACTGGTGGAGTGTTGCTAATGACAGAATTGGCCATCTATCGTGTCTTTTAAGCAGGAATACCAGCATCTCTTACCCTTACCATACCATTGAAAGAATCACCATGATGCCTCACCTAGTCTGAAGACACTTTATTTCTTACTGGGAGGTATACTGAATTAATAGTTAATAGAAAAGAGCTTATCTAGGAAAGAATTCAAGTGGAAATCCAGCCAATTAGATAGAGCGAGGAAAGGTTAGAACCTCTGCCAGGTTTTAATTGCTCTCTGTATCCCTGCTGATTTTTCCTCACTTCCCCAGCATTTTATCAGGAGAGATTGTTACCCTCCCCATGCCATCCAAAGTATTTGGCTTCAGTCCTGCTTTAAAGTGGTTGCATTTATCCACAGGGATGAGGGGTTGTTAAGTGATTTTTATCACTAAGTGAGTTCATAAAAGAGCAGTGGGCTGTATGGGTCTGTGTCCTTATCTGAAAGCAGCCATGCTAAAATGAATTGTAGGCACTGCCAAATATTATCATTATTAATAGGTTTTTTTAGCTTTGTATAGGGTAGAAGCATAACTACAGATTATAGGGTCCCCTAGCAAAATTTTGATGGAGCCCCCTGCTGACCTCTATACTGTCATTGATCTTGTATGTACATTCACCAGCTTCTTTATTAAGAACCTTGCCTTCAGAACTACCTTAAAGGATAAGTTCACCTTTGGGAATCACCTCATCCAATCACCAAAGGTTTTGCATTTACTCAAAGAATGACCCAGAAGCAAGTAGAGATCACTGGAGTGGCAGTGTCTGTTCAGTGATTTCCAACTTCTAGCGGCATCGACCAGATATGTCATATACATAGTTCCAGTGGTCCAAACAAGACCAATGTAGACTATGTATAACAGGCCGATGCCTGGAACTATTCTTTAAGCCTTGACTTTTTTTAAAGCTTGGCTAGATTAGAGAATGACACCAAAGATAGGGCACTATTCCTCCCATTGAGAACAACAATTGGTACGCTATTCTGTCTACTGATATTAATGATGGGGCATGGTCTGCTCCCACTGACACTGGGGCATTTTCAACTCCCAATGGCTATGGTCCATGGATATGGTCCTCCTAAAGCCTGAAAGAAAAAACTGGCCCCTTAGTTATAAAATCTGGAGACCCCTGCACTAAGCTGATGTGGTCTTGTTGATTTCGTCTTGAGTTGAGTTAAGCCCTTGTTGAAGTGAAGACATGACCAAAATAGTTCAGCTTCTCATCTGTTCTTCAGGTGGGTCCACTCTGTCTTCTCTTGGCTCAGCTTCACACAAGTTCTGGGGAATTGGCCGGCCAGCAGATAGAGTGACACTTTGGCTGTTTCCACCTTCTTTTCACATGTTTCCAGCACTTAGCATTAACATTAAGCCGTTGGATCCTCACTGAAAAAGGCAGCTGACAACACCTCTAAAAATAGGCATGTTTTCAGGCATTTTATAGAAGCCGTAATGACAGCTGTGTGTGTAAAGGACAAAGAGCAAAAGGCTTTTACAAATGAAGTTGTTGTAACAGATGCTGGTGGCTGATTGTTGCTGATAATATATTCATTAAAATCATTAACAACTCTCAGTCATTAAACAGGGATCAGCTGAATACACATCTGAAATACAAACTATTCCACCACACAGGTGAGGTCATGTGATCAACTAGGAGCACAGAGAGAGCACGCTGAGGGGTACAGGGAGAGAGAGAGAGCACGCTGAGGGGTACAGGGAGAGAGAGAGAGCACGCTGAGGGGTACAGGGAGAGAGAGAGAGCACGCTGAGGGGTACAGGGAGAGAGAGGGAGCAAGCTGAGGGGTACAGGGAGAGAGAGGGAGCACGCTGAGGGGTACAGGGAGAGAGAGAGAGCACGCTGAGGGGTACAGGGAGAGAGAGAGAGCACGCTGAGGGGTACAGGGAGAGAGAGGGAGCAAGCTGAGGGGTACAGGGAGAGAGAGAGAGCACGCTGAGGGGTACAGGGAGAGAGAGAGAGCACGCTGAGGGGTACAGGGAGAGAGAGGGAGCAAGCTGAGGGGTACAGGGAGAGAGAGGGAGCACGCTGAGGGGTACAGGGAGAGAGAGAGCACGCTGAGGGGTACAGGGAGAGAGAGCACGCTGAGGGGTACAGGGAGAGAGAGCACGCTGAGGGGTACAGGGAGAGAGAGGGAGCAAGCTGAGGGGTACAGGGAGAGAGAGCACGCAGAGGGGTACAGGGAGAGAGAGGGAGCAAGCTGAGGGGTACAGGGAGAGAGAGCACGCAGAGAGGTACAGGGAGAGAGAGCACGCTGAGGGGTACAGGGAGAGAGAGAGAGCATGCTGAGGGGTACAGGGAGAGAGAGCACGCTGAGGGGTACAGGGAGAGAGAGAGCATGCTGAGGGGTACAGGGAGAGAGAGCAAGCTGAGGGGTACAGGGAGAGAGAGAGAGCATGCTGAGGGGTACAGGGAGAGAGAGCACGCTGAGGGGTACAGGGAGAGAGAGAGCATGCTGAGGGGTACAGGGAGAAAGAGAGCATGCTGAGGGGTACAGGGAGAGAGAGGGAGCACGCTGAGGGGTACAGGGAGAGAGAGGGAGCACGCTGAGGGGTGCAGGGAGAGAGAGAGCATGCTGAGGGGTACAGGGAGAGAGAGGGCATGCTGAGGGGTGCAGAGAGAGAGAGAGCGCGTTGAGGGGTGCAGGGAGAGAGAGCACGCTGAGGGGTACAAGGAGAGAGAGCACGCTGAGGGGTACAGGGGGGGAGAAAGCATGCTGAGGGGTACAGGGAGAGAGAGAGCATGCTGAGGGGTGCAGAGAGAGAGCATGCTGAGGGGTGCAGAGAGAGAGAGAGCAAGCTGAGGGGTGCAGAGAGAGAGCATGCTGAGGGGTGCAGAGAGAGAGAGTACGCTGAGGGGTGCAGGGAGAGAGAGCATGCTGAGGGGTGCAGAGTGGTACAGAGAGAGAGAGCACAATGAGGGATGCAGAGAGAGGACATGCTGAGGGGTACAGGGAGAGAGAGTACACTGAAGGATCCAGAGAGAGAGAGCACATGGAGGGGTGAAGAAAGCGCACGCTGAATGGTGCAGAGAGAGAGAGAGAGCATGCTGAGGGGTGAATAGGGAGAGAGAGCATGTTGAGGGGTGCAGAGAGAGAGAGCATGTTGAAGGGTGCAGAGAGAGAGCATGTTGAGGGGTGCAGAGAGATGAATGCGAGGGTTATCCAGTATACTGAGAGCTAAATGTCCCGGTCCTTAAGTTAAACATGTACAAAGAAAAGATGGTAGTAGCCAGGGACTTTTTGAGGAACATATAGATATGAGGAGAACACTACTTATATAAAACCCATACATTTTATCAGAACAATCAGTAAAAAACAAGACACAAACCAACTCTACAATATTGGGTACAGGGTTCAGTTATTGTTTAGATCCAATACGATCCACATGCAGATTTGATGTGTTTCGATGAGTAGATCTTCTTCAGGAGTCCATGTGAGCGATCAGTATGATGAAACCCATGATTTTCATTATGATAAAACCATATATTCACTAGAATTCTAAAAATGTATGTCATCTCTTTCCAATGTAGGGGGAAAGAAGGGCTAGGAAGCTCTCATATGGTAGATTGTATGAGAAAGGCGCAAGAGGCCCTCAATGGTCATCCATAATCCAATTAAATAAACACATCAACTGAAAAATAGAGCAGCATCATCCACATTTCAAGCACAGCAAAGAGGGATTAAAGTTTATTAAGGTCCTATAATCCAACCATTCTCAGTGTCTAGGCCTAGACTCTAGGGGATTGGCAGCCGAAGAGTAGCAGAGATCAAAAGGGTAGGGACTAATTTCCAGGCTATCCTTCCTTTCACATCCAGAGTTCAGGGAGTAAACATTGGTCCAGGGGTGCAGAGAGAGGGAGCACATGGAGGGGTGCACAGAGACAGGGAGCACATGGAGGGGTGCACAGAGAGAGGGAGCACATGGAGAGGTGCACAGAGAGAGGGAGCACATGGAGGGGTGCACAGAGAGAGGGAGCACATGGAGGGGTGCACAGAGAGAGGGAGCACATGGAGGGGTGCAGAGAGAGGGAGCACATGGAGGGGTGCACAGAGACAGGGAGCACATGGAGGGGTGCACAGAGAGAGGGAGCAGATGGAGGGGTGCACAGAGAGAGGGAGCACATGAAGGGGTGCACAGAGAGAGGGAGCACATGGAGAGGTGCACAGAGAGAGGGAGCACATGGAGGGGTGCACAGAGAGAGGGAGCACATTGAGGGGTGCACAGAGAGAGGGAGCACATGGAGGGGTGCACAGAGAGAGGGAGCACATGGAGGGGTGCACAGAGACAGGGAGCACATGGAGGGGTGCACATGGAGGGGTGCACAGAGACAGGGAGCACATGGAGGGATGCACAGAGAGAGGGAGTACATGGAGGGTGCACAGAGACAGGGAGCACATGGAGGGATGCACAGAGAGAGGGAGCACATGGAGGGGTGCACAGAGACAGGGAGCACATGGAGGGGTGCACAGAGAGAGGGAGCACATGGAGGGGTGCACAGAGACAGGGAGTACATGGAGGGGTGCACAGAGACAGGGAGCACATGGAGGGGTGCACAGAGAGAGGGAGCACATGGAGAGGTGCACAGAGACAGGGAGCACATGGAGAGGTGCACAGAGACAGGGAGCACATGGAGAGGTGCACAGAGAGAGGGAGCACATGGAGGGGTGCACAGAGAGAGAGCATGCTGAGGACAAGCATTCAAGACCTGGCATATGGGGTATACATTGGGGGTTGTCAGCCACAATAGGGTAGTGGAGGCTACAATGGTAGAATGGAGGGGACAAATATAACAAGCGAGGGGCAAAGTTCCAAAGGTGCACAAAATAGAAGTTCAAGGGTATCACCAGTTTCAGCAAAGATCAAGGTTGCACCACCACTCCCAGTGATCCCAGCATCCAAATCGAAGCACATAGCCAATATGGAACCACAAGTTCCAGCAGCCCCAGTGTCCAGATAGTAGAACTTAGCCAACAAGCAACTACAAGTCCCAGAAGGTCTGAGCTATTTTTTCAAAAAGCTGAATTCCAATTTTTTTGCATAGTTACATTGATCCAACTTAGACCGATGTAAGTACTGTATGTAGTGTGATCTACACTAGCTTCTTGGTCCTCTGCCCAGGGACACTCACTCACTCAGCATGGATGCCATTCAGAGAACACTTTCCATATCCACAATCTACGCAAAGAGTTTTGAAGTTGTGACTACTACGCCATTTCTTCACTTCATCCAATCAGAGAACTAGGTGCCTTCAATGAGTAAATGCAAGCTGTTTCCTAAACGGTGCCCGTGCTGAATGAGCCACCTCCTATGTTCACTAAGCAGCAGGACATACACTTTCTAATCATGTGACCACTGTGACAGCCAATCATAGCGGTCACATGATCATAAACCCCGCCCCACCTCTCAGCATCAGAAACCCCTTAAATGGATTAATAAAAAATATTATATTTTACGCAGAGAGCACTGTATTTCCTTCTCCTTATTGAGTTTCAAACCAATGTTGATCAGAGGATTGCAATGGAAGAAAGTGGATTGCTGAACATCAGGATGCTGGAGACAGGATTACCGGCCATGGCATTGGGGGCCCCACTTAAAGGGGAAAGCGCATGTGACCTAATGTTTATTGGGTCATAGGTTAAAATGAGAGCATACAAGTGGTGGTGAAGGGATATGCACAAGTGGTGAAACAACATTCTAGAGCAGGGGTCTCCAAACTGCGGCCCGGGGGCTGGATGTGGCCCTTTGCTAGCCTTCATCCGGCCCTTGGGGCACTATTCCTCCCACTGATATGAGGTACTATTCCTCCCACTGACACCAAGAATGGGACACTATTTCTTACACTGATAACAATGATGAGGCCAGGGGCAGACTGACAAATCATGGGGCCCCCAGGCAATAGGGTCTCATGGGGCCCCTGTGTACTTGTCAAAACTCAAACCCTATGAAAAAGGTACCAGGGGCATTTCATGGGGCCCCCTACTGACCCCGGGCCCTCGGCACTGCCCGAGTTTCCAAATGGTCAGTCCGCCCCTGGATGGGGCATTATTCCTCACATTAATACCAATGATGGCTATTAATGGTATTAATGGGAGGAATAGCACCCCATGTTTATTTTCACTGATGTTGGGCCCAGGACATTCTCTACCCCCACTGGTCACAATCTGGCTTTCCTAAAGTTTGAAGGACAGTAAACTAGCCCTTTGTTTGAAAAGTTTGGAGACCCCTGTTCTAGAGAATGTTTTAAGCGGTAGAAAATTTGAAAAGGATCGGCAACATTTGGAGATATTATCACTATGAACATTCACATTGAAATTTTGTCTAATAAAGACACAATAGATCAGGCGTCTCCAAACTTTTTCAGCAAAGGGCCAGTTTACTGCCCTTCAGACTTTAGGGGGGCGCATTGTGGGCAGTGAGGTAGAAAATTAGCATGTGGTCAGTAGGAGGAGGAGTAGTACCCCATCATTGGTATCAGTGGGAGTAATAGTACCCCAAGCACCAGATAAAAGCAATCAAAGGGCCGCATCTGGCCCATGGGGCCGCAGTTTGGAGACCACTGATATAGACCATCAGTTTAATATTTTAAATGTTTTATTTGTTTTTTTCCTGATGTAATATTTATTTTGACACAATGTTATTATTTGAGTTTTAATATTTGTATAGGATTACGTGGCACTGTTTTCGATATACAATAACCATTTTTTACTGGTATTGGTGGAACTTTACACGAATTACTATTTTAGTTTGGAAATATTTGCATAGTACTGCACGGCACTGTTTTTGATATATTCATCTAAGGCACAGGTGTCAAACTGGTGGCCATCCAGCTGTTGCCAAACTACAAGTCCCATGAGGCATTGCAAGATTGACAGTTACAAGCATGACTCCCAATGGCAGAGGCATGATGGGACTTGTAGTTTCGCAACAGCTGGAGGGCCGCTAGTTTGACACCCCTGATCTGGCAAGAACACAGAAAAATAGGAAATAAAGAAATCAAGTTGAAGGAAAATCGGACCTCACCTCTTACAGCAACCTCTGCAATACTCTGCGCCCCTCTGTGAGTCTGGCACACATACACCCCGTCATCATCTGTCCGAGTTCCTCGAATGATCAGTCGCCTAATGGGTCCGTGTTCTTCCATCTGGTGCCGCTTTCCCGGATGTAGTCTCTGGTCTTCTAGGTACCAAGAGGCACGGGTGCCATCGGGAACTGAACATTCCAGCACTGCGTCCTGACCTTCTCTAACAGCTATGTCTCTCAGTGGGGCGGGGAAGCGATCACCTACCTCTGCAGAACAAGAAGAGACATCATTGATTAGTATGTAGGACAAAAACTCGATAACTTTAGGACTTGTTTGTCTAACAGCATCATTGTACCTTATACGTTTATACCCCTAGTGGACCGAGCCTTTCATTTGACAATATTGTCTTGCAAACATTTTTTTTACGTTCTACAAAATAGACAAAAAAAATTTTAAAAATTGTTTTTTTTTTCTTTTCTGACCAGTGTTAAGCACACATGTAAGAACGCATTTTTGCTAAATTTTATGTTTTGAAATTTACACCCTACACATGCGCATGTAAATGTAAATGCCAACATTTATGCACACACAGCTGCGTATGGTATTTTTTTAATGCATGTCTATGCTGCAGATGTGGCTCCTGGGCACCACAACTACAACCATAATTTACTCTACACACCCATATGCCTTAAAGTGTTACTAAACCCTGGACCCTGCATTCACTATATCCGGTCTCCCCGGACCCCGCATTCACTATATCCAGTCTCCCTGGACCCTGCATTCACTATATCCGATCTCCCCGGACCCTGCATTCACTATATCTGGTCTCCCCAGACTCTGAATTCACTATATCCGGTCTCCCCGGACCCTGCATTCACTATATCCGGTCTGCCTGTACCCTGCATTCACTATATCCAGTCTCCCCGGACCCTGCATTCACTATATTCGGTCTCTCCGGACCCTGCATTCACTGTATCCGGTCTCCCCGGACCCTGCATTCACTATATGCGGTCTCCCCAGACCCTGCATTCACTATATCCGGTCTCCCCAGACCCTGCATTCACTATATCCGGTCTCCCCGGACCCTGCATTCACTATATCCGGTCTCCCCAGACCCTGCATTCACTATATCTGGTCTCCCCGGACCCTGCATTCACTATATGCAGTCTCCCCAGACCCTGCATTCACTATATCTGGTCTCCCTGGACCCTGCATTCACTATATCTGGTCTCCCAGGACCCTGCATTCACTATATCTGGTCTTCCCGGTCCCTGCATTCACTATAACCAGTCTCCCCGGACCCTGCATTCACTATATCTGGTCTCCCCAGACCCTTCATTCACTATATCTGGTCTCCCTGGACCCTGCATTCACTATATCTGGTCTCCCAGGACCCTGCATTCACTATATCCGGTCTCCCCAGACCCTGCATTCACTATATCTGGTCTCCCCGGACCCTGCATTCACTATATCCGGTCTCCCCGGACCCTGCATTCTCTATATCTGGTCTCCCCGGACCCTGCATTCACTATATCTGGTCACCCCGGACTCTGCATTCACTATATCTGGTCTCCCCGGACCCTGCATTCACTATGTCTGGTCTCCCCGGACTCTGCATCCACTATATCTGGTCTCCCAGGACCCTGCATCCACTATATCTGGTCTCCCAGGACCCTGCATTCACTATATCTGGTCTCCCTGGACCCTGCATTCACTATATCTGGTTTCTCAGGACCCTGCATTCACTATATCTGGTCTCCACGGACCCCGCATTCACTATATCTGGTCTCCCCGGACCCCGCATTCACTATATCTGGTCTCCCCGGACCCCACATTCACTATATCTGGTCTCCCCGGACCCTGCATTCACTATATCTGGTCTCCCTGGACCCCGCATTCACTATATCTGGTCTCCCCGGACCCTGCATTCGCTATATCTGGTCTCCCCGGACCCTGCATTCACTATATCTGGTCTCCCCGGACCCTGCATTCAATATATCTGGTTTCCCACAGTACACACAACATGGAAATGCAATTATTTTAGTAAACATAAACTGCTAAATACCTTTTCTCATTAGCAGTTAGAGCAGTCTGTGACTTCAGCAGAGCACTGGTTAGAGCTTGTAGAAGGAGATTTCTTTCTGTTCTAGGAGGATGTGAAAGTCCTGACCCTCTGTCTGTTGATTGGCCCTGTGCTGATCACATGCACTCTCCCAAGAAAAAAAAAACCTCTCTAGTGATACATACCAAACTGAGCATGTGCATGTGACTACAGATCCAGTCTGTATCAGGTGGTCATTTCAACAAGTGGAGGGGCAGAGACAACAGGATCAAACAGTTTTATTTACACAATGCAGAGGATTAACCCCTTAGGTTCCACAGTGAGTATAACAAGCATGCTTTACTGCATATACAGACTGATTGTACTGTTGTGGGTTTAGTAACGCTTTAAAGTGCTGTAGTGTTGCTTCTACACTGTGTAAAAAGGCCGACTGTGTCTTCCTCCCATTCTTCCGCAGTCCCAAATCCATCTGCTGACAGTACAGAGCTCTAGGAGGCACTCTGCATGTGCTCAGCTTGGTGTGTATTGCTAGAGAGCACAGTGGCTAAATGGTTAGCCCATCCATCTGCTAGTATTAGGGTCATTGGTTCAAATCCCAACCACAACATGCCTGGAGTTTGCATGTTCTCCCTGTGCCTGCGTGAGTTACGTCTGGGTGATCTGCTTTCTTCCCACACTCTAAAAGACATGCTGGTAGGTTAATTGGATCCTGTCTAAATTGGCCCTAGTATGTGTATGTATGAATAGTTAGTGAGTTAGGGACTTTAGATTGTATGCTGCTTGAGAGTTAAGAACTGATATGAATGTACAATATATATATAACATGCTGTGTAAATTGATGGTGTTATATAAGTACCTACAATAAGTAATATATTTCTTTTTTTTGGAGGGGGGTGGGAGTGGGTGCATGTGATCAGCACAGGGCCAATCAGCACTGTCCAGACAGGGGTTCAGGGGTCATGCCTCCTCATAGGACAGTCAGAGGAGGATGAAAAATCCTCCTATAAGCTTTAACCAGTGCTCGGCCAGACACTGATAGAAGTCACAAGACTGCTCTAACTGCTGATGAGAAAAGGTATTTAGCAATTTATATTTACTAAAATAATTGCATTTCCATGTTCTGTGTACTGTGGGAGACCAGATATAGTGAATGCGGGGTCCGAGGAGACCAGATATAGTGAATGCAGGGTCCGGGGAGACCTGATATAGTGAATGCAGGGTCCGGGGAGACCAGATATAGTGAATGCAGGGTCCGGGGAGACCAGATATAGTGAATGCAGGGTCCTGGAAGACCAGATATAGTGAATGCAGGGTCGGGGAGACCAGATATAGTGAATGCAGGGTCCTGGGAGAGCAGATATAGTGAATGCAGGGTCCTGGGAGACCAGATATAGTGAATGCGGGGTCCGGGGAGAGCAGATATAGTGAATGCAGGGTCCGGGGAGACCAGATATAGTGAATGCAGGGTCCGGGGAGACCGGATATAGTGAATGCAGGGTCCTAGGAGACAAGATATAGTGAATTCAGGGTCCGGGGAGACCAGATATAGTGGATGCGGGATCCGGGGAGACCGGATATAGTGAATGCAGGGTCTGGGGAGACCGGATATAGTGAATGCAGGGTCCTAGGAGACAAGATATAGTGAATTCAGGGTTCGAGGAGACCAGATATAGTGAATGCAGGGTCCTGGGAGACCAGATATAGTAAATGCAGGGTCCTGGGAGACCAGATATAGTGAATGCAGGGTCCAGGGAGACCAGATATAGTGAATGCAGGGTCCCGAGAGACCAGATATAGTGAATGCAGGGTCCGGGGAGACCAGATATAGTGAATGCAGGGTCCTAGGAGACAAGATATAGTGAATTCAGGTCCGGGGAGACCAGATATAGTGGATGCAGGGTCCTGAGAAACCAGATATAGTGAATGCAGGGTCAAGGGAGAAAATTTTAAATAGCAAGGCTAGACCTAAATGTATTAAAGATAAAGAGTAAAGGTTGGGGTTTTACTACAATAATTAAGATACTACAGAGGAAACCGCAATGTACAATCAACGAGCAGCGGACATTTTTGATCAGAGATATTCTGACTCCATCTGTTATATTAGTGACTTATCCCTTGCTGAGACCTCTGTCTCTGGCCTGTATAAGCAGATACAATCACCGCAGACAGTCTTGATCAGATAGCTGAACTCACCAAATACCTTTTCTCATCCAAGAAGATCTTTATTGAATGCAGCAGCTACAGCAGACAACAGGATGTAGCGGATGATTGAAAATATGGTAT
Organism: Staurois parvus; assembly: GCF_062004578.1. Classification (NCBI taxonomy): domain Eukaryota; kingdom Metazoa; phylum Chordata; class Amphibia; order Anura; family Ranidae; genus Staurois; species Staurois parvus. Next base: position 709,848 of record NW_028319051.1, read on the forward strand.
TTGCAGATTAAACCATGGTAATGTGTTCCCCCATGTGAGCAGATTAACATTTGGCCATGAGACTAGCAGCTCTTTTTTATACCATGAAAGCAATGTGAGAAGGAAGGGGAAATACATCATAAAATGGGAGGGAACACAGAAAAAGATGGTGTAATAACCAAAAGGATCACAGTATATTAGCCAACTGTACTGAGGCCAATAAACAATGATTTAAGGAAAATTAATTGTATACATTCTCAATTCACAGTAATATGAACATTAACCATGACTATGTATTGTATTCTATTTTCATACAAGTGTAACAGAACAAGGAATAAAAGGCCTAACTGGAATATACCTACATTTTAACAATAAAAATGACAGCAAAAAAAAAAGAAAAAATGGTCATCTGAATTAAAGTATAGTCTCCTAACTGACCCTAATTTCTTCCTCTGCAGTTTGTCAGCTTTCTCTATCCTTTCTTTGCAACATCTTCCAATACATTGACACTATGGCTGCTCTGTGCCCCTTATTTTATAGAAAGGCTGGTTGGTTTATTCAAGAGCCCGTAGATTGGTCCTTCTGTGCCTGCTGGCCACAGTTTAAATCTCATGCAGTGCATTCTTTTATAAAAAAAAAATCCTGGACAAATCTGAATATAAATTTGCTGGGACTGCAAACCCAGAACCCGCAGGATTCACTTCAAACCCATGGTAATGGTGAAACTGAACCGCATTCCTATACATAAATGTGAAAAATTGTATTTATTATTTATGTTACACATAACAACATTTCAAATTCGCTTTTTGCTGGTTCAATTCTTTTTATTGATTTTATGTGAGTGAGGTTAACAACAGGTACACTCACACAGAGGCAGAAGCATCAGAAATGAGTGTCTGATCGTACACAGAATATGGTCAACATGCTGAACAGATAACCTGAGTCTCCTAAGGCTCTGACTGTAAGAACTCAATACGGGCATCATTAGCATCCAGATGGGTCAGAGGGCCTCAGAGGCCGAAAAACTCTACATAGAGGAATGGAGAAAATAAAAGGAAAGGAAGATGTAAGAAAAGTACAGGGTAAGAGGAGGGGAGGACAAACAGGGAGTGTGTTCCCAGTAGACTTAGGTATAAATAATAATGGTGGGCTTGAGGGATTTATCAAGCGTAGAGTATAAGTAGGCCACAGTTCCCATATTTTAAGTAACTTTGGTTGGGAATCGATTAGAATGCTGGACAGTTTTTCAATAATCAGCATGAAGTTCATGTGGTCATTGACTTCTTGAAAGGGGACAGAGGTATTCCTCCAGGCTTCTGGCTTTTGTTTATTTGGCACCCAAAAAAAACATTCATGACCAATTTCTGTTAATATGAAAAAAAGCCTGGAATATGGCCAAGTGTCCTTGGGGATTATCAGGTGGAACAAAGTGTGAATTAGTCAGTCAGTTTTGGACTGGACCACCATACACTCAACAGCCACCTTATTAGGTACACTTGTTCAATTGCTTGGTAACACAAATTGCTAACCAGCCAATCACATAGCAGAAACTCAATGCATTTAGGCATCTAGACGTGGTGAACATGACTCACCGGAGTTTAAACTGAGCAGCAGAATGGGGAAGAAAGGGGATTTCAGTGACTTTGAACGTGACATGGTTATTGGTACCAGACAGGCTGGTTTGAGTATTTAAAAAACTGATCTCTTCAGTGAGCAGCAGTTATGTGGAGGTATATGCCTTGTGGATGACTGGTTCAAGACGATAGAAAGGCATGCGATCATTCCAATACCTGTGAGGAATGTTTCCAACACCTTGTTGAATCTATGCCACACAGAATTAAGGCAGTTCTGAAGGCATAAGGGTGTCCACCCGGTACTAGCAAGGTGTACCTAATAAAGTGGCCGATGAGTGTATATAGAGTACATGACCACATTGCCCACAACTTCTGAAGCATCTATCACTGTAATTTGGGTTTGTGTGAGCTATACGGGTTGGGACCCAATACCACCCAAACAGAACCTTGTATTCTGATTCTAAAATAGTGGTATTAAATGAAAATTTTACTTCCCTCGACCAGTGTTTGCTTCAGTCCTCCAAGTCTATAGAGTAGTCTCTCTCAACCTTTTTGAGACAGAAGAACCTCTAAGATAACTTTCAAGTCTCAGGGAACTCTGCTAAAAATTACTATATATACAACTCACATACATCAATGTGATGATCAGTGGGAAGAATGCTCCTTATACTTGTGGTTACTGGAAGAATTACCCCCATAAAGATAGCTAAAAAGATCAATGGTGTCAATGGGAACTTATCTGAGAGGCAGAAATTTCTCATTGCTCAAGGAACCCCTAGTAACCTTCGAGGAACCCTGGTTGAGAAACCCTGCAAAGTCTTGTTTCCAGAGTTCCACATAGGAGGACATATCAAGTTCAAAATTTAATCACACGTTACTTTTTTGAAATCTATTTGTTTTAAGCATTGAGAGAGAGATTGGCTGGCATGATCAGGAACCACCCTGCTTGGATCTCAACCATTAGTCTGTGACCGGTAGCTGTCAGAACTAGGAATATGCTTCTAGTTCACAACCTCAATGTAGATAAACGTTCTCACACCAAGGGGGAACTGTACCTGAGCAAATGGTCCACCCACGTGAAATGGATACTTTGTGTTTTGGTAGGACAGAGAATTACACTGATGCAGGCCATACATGGGTTGGATTCTGAACAAATTTTCTTTCGGAAATTTGAAATTTTGTAGGTTTTGTAATCCAGTGGTGCCACCATTTCTAAATTTGACCAACCAAGCGTTCAATTTCACTTCATGTTGCTACAGAAAAGAATGTTCATAAAGAATGTTCGTGGCTGGGAATATTCTTTTCTTTGCAGGTCACAGCTCATGCTCATTTCTTTTTCAATTATATTTCTGGCACGATTCTCACATCATTGATTAGAAATTCATTTGCTTTTCAAATAAATTCCAACATGCCCAATCACCCAAATTTGATGGCCACACCACTAATGGTGCAAAATTTGAACAAAAATTCTTAGTTATGATTTTCTAAAGAAAATTAATTTGGGATTTGACCCATGTATTGCCTGCATAACTTTTTTTATCCCCACTGGCTAACTCTTTGCTGCTCAGATCTGCAGAGCTGCCACAGTTATCATACATGAGTCCCTCTCTCTCCAGCTTGGATGTAACTTTATATGATGAAAAATGTGACAAAGGAGTAGGAACACACAAATCTCCAAGTGTGGGAAAGCAGAGACAGGAACTATGGCATGACGGTTTGCTGCCAAATTCCTAAACAGCTAATACAACATAAGGGTGGATGTATTTTTTATAGAAAGCCCGTGCTTACTTTTTTAAAGGTACAACCTTTACAGCTGTAATCTTGATCTTGAGCTAGAACAAGCATGCAGCCAGTGATGTCTAAAATATTTCTAGGTCCATAATACATGGTTAACCTTAAACTGGCGGCCTGTAGAGGCTTTTAAAGCGTCACCCATGAAAAAAATTAGGATACTAAAATTTCTCATCATTTCATGGGGACAGCAGTTTTAAGCCTTGACATGTTGGGTATCTATACACTTAGTGCAACCTCGTCTTTTATATTCTGCCAAACAATTGGGTAACATATTGCATTTGTGTGCCCTAAAATTACTTTTAGTGTTTTGGTTTTTTTTAATAGAAATTTTGCATTCGATAAACCTCTTTGCAAATATCATGTACCATAAAAAATTCCAGTGGTCACCATTTAGTTTTTCAGGGTGTCTGCTTTCAAAAAATATATAATGTTTGGGGGTTTTACGTAACCTCCAGGCCTAAAAGGTTTTTTAAAAATGTGTGCAAAAAGAGTTAAATGATACTTGTCACAAGAAGTAAATATAGGATTTGATTATTGTCCTCTCTTTTTAAAAATGCTAGTTGCCTGGTTACTGTATGGGATTGTTACTTGTAATTATAGTATTTAGCATATGATTTTTTTTTTTTTTTCATTTGACCTATATTTTCTCCACCTTTACATGCAGACCAAGCTGTCCAAAAAAAGTGAATGTGTCAAATAGACATGTGCGGAACAAAAAAAATTTGTTTTGTTTCGTTATTTAAATAATTTAGTTTAGTTAAATTCGCTTAATTTGTTTACTTCATTTTCAGGATTTGTTTCATTTCATTTATTCGTTTTTTAATTTGATTAAAATTTTCCAAATTCGACCAAATCAAAAAATATCAAATCGGCATTTGATTTTGAATTTTTGTTCTATTCAAAATTTGATGGTTATATATTCTATTCTATTATTTTCTATTCTCTTCCTTCATTTTCTATTCTATTTTTTCTATTCTATTCTAATCTGTTTTACTCTGTTCTATTTTACTCTCTGTTTTTCTATTCTACTCTGTTATTCTATTCTATTCTTTTCTAAATTAAAATTTCAGAAGGTGGCTACATTCTATTCTATTGTTTTCTATTCTCTTCCTTCATTTTCTATTCTATTTTTTTCTATTCTAATCTGTTTTACTCTATTCTGTTTTACTCTATGTTTTTCTGTTCTACTCTGTTATTCTATTCTTTTCTAAATTAAAATTTCAGAAGGTGGCTACATTCTATTCTATTATTTTCTATTCTCTTCCTTCATTTTCTATTCTATTATTTTCTATTCTATTCTAATCTGTTTTACTATATTCTGTTTTACTTAATGTTATTCTATTCTATTCTTTTCTATATTTAAATTTCAGAAGGTGGCTACATTCTATTCTATTTTTTCCTATTCTGTTCCACTCTTTTCTATTATATTCTATTCTTTTTTTTCTGTTCTACTATATTATATTCTTGTTTTAATATTCAATTTTGTTTTCAAATTGGACTCAAATTTGATTTGAATTTCGAACATAATTTAATTTCCTTTTGGATTAGTTTAAATTCATTACTATTGTAATTCGGAAATTTGGATACATCTGAATCTTTCTGATAACATAACATTTGTCCAATCTTAAATTCAGAGCGAAATGAAGCGCAAATGTCTAGTGTAAAGGGTTAGGAAAAACTAATATAATGCAGGGAGGTTTACATTAACCCTATAGTCATGGAGATCAAACTTTTTTCCAAAAGGGAATAAAAACATTAATGTAATTGCCTAAAAAAGTAGCTGGAGTAAGACTTTAATTTGTTTGCCACATTTAAAAATACATGCCCAGCTAAAACTGCACTGTCCGTAGAGTGACAGCACTGCATTGATTTCATTACAGAACGAACAGCGTTGTCACCCTGTTTTAGGAAGTGGAAAAAATAAAAGATCTGGCAGGATCAGCAGGTAGAAAAAACTGTGTTACAGGGGAACTCTGAAATTTCTGTGTCACGCTGCACCATATACTATATTTTAGTTTTGCCAATACTTTTTCTTTAATAGAAAATGATGGTTAAAGTAACATACCTCTCACATGTAACATGACAGCACTGAGCGTGTTCCCGGCTGAGTTGGAGGCACCACACACATACAAGCCTCGGTCCTGCTGCCGACAGAACAGAACTTTGAGGATAAAATGACCATCTCGGTCCTCGTAAATGAGAGTTCTCCGACCTGGACTGACCGTACGACCATCTTTACGCCAGACAATCTCCGGCCTGGGTTTCCCAGTCACCAGGCAGCGAAGCTTGGCGTGCTTTCCTTCATTAACCGTGAACACTTTAACCTGGGCAGGAGGGTCTCCTGGAACTGGTTCTGGCCCTTGGCGTGGAGCTGGCTCTACTAGAAGGACAGCTGCTGCAAGGCACTGGCCTAGGGGGTTACTGGCACGGCAGACATATACACCAGCATCTGGTGGTCGGACATGAGAAATGTACAAAGTTTGACCTTCAGGAGACAAGTGGTAGTGTGACCCATCACAAATCTCATCCAGGCTCCTTCCATCTTTCTCCCAACGAATTATAGGCTCTGGCTTTCCTGATACTCTACAAGCAAGTTCTGCACTTTGTCCACGGATCAGCCTCTGCGAGCTTGGAACAAGTATAAAATGTGGCTGGAAATCTTGGTCGCCATTGTGGTCAACGTTGTCATTCAAGTTCTGCTCAACAGGTGATGATGCAATGGAGGGCTCTGGTTTGGAAGACACCATCACTGAATTTGTGGCATATTTAGTAGACTGTGGCAATTCAGTTGGTCGACCAACATGAGGTTCATTAACTACAGTGCCGTTGAGGGTCACGGTAAGCTTGGCTCCGGCATAGCCTTCCCCTGCCCAGTTACTGGCCCTACACATGTAATGTCCTGAGTCTTCCAAGTGTAGGTCACTTATCACCAGCTGGTACCAATCGCCATCCTGCTGAGTGAAGCATCTATCACCCAGTTCAAGACGGACGTTCCCAACACGTTCCCATAGTACACAAGGTGGGGGGTCCCCGCTTATGCGGCATCTCAAGACAGCGTGTGTGCCAATGGGGGCTGTGACTGAGCGGGGAAAGTACAGAAAGCGGGGTGCGCCCCCTGGCATTTCCAGAGCCACGTGGGAGTTGTGTGATGGAAGAGACACGGCTGCCATGGGTCTGTCAACAAAAAATTGGAACAGTTCAGAGAAACATGTATTTAGGTCACAAAAAGATTAAGAAAAGTCAATAGATCATCCCAAACTTATTCTGTGCTAAAAACATTATGAACATCATTCTTCTTCACATGTTAGACAGGCCATCCAGAGATGAGCAGATATTTCCTGAGAACAATCAAGGAGATATCAACCCATCGCCTGAAGCCACAAAGCTTGCTATGACCTGTTTCTCTTTCTTGTAGGATTTACCCGATGGACTGGAGACGTAGATGTGTGTCCAGAAGTGTCCAGATAAAAAAAATTTTTTCAATTATGGGTAGAGTGCAAAAATATGAAAACCCCTCTAAGGTATTTATTTATGCCTGGGCCCCCACTGGGGTGAATCACCTTCTAGAATTGTCAACAAGACATAAAGGAATAAGGAATCCAAACATTTTAAGGCTGTCATCCAAACAAGGGTCGAGGGTAAATGCTAAAAAGAGGACATTTGTTGCGGTAACAACTGTCCAAGTGTGGAATTCTTTACCACTTTGGAGAGATCCTCTTTCACTTTCTGTTGCATCTCCAAGACAGAAAGTGAAGAGAAATCTCTGCAAGGGACACCACCAAAACAAAACCGTTCTTTAATCTGTCCAAACCTAAAAAGAAAAGTCTTCAATATATATAAAGCCCAGCTTCAAGAATCTTGAAAATTCTCCCTTGCATTGGGGTTGAGTCCACCCTGCAAGGATTAACTGCTCATTTAAGTCTAGGGGGCATGGAAAAGAAGTTTTTCTTTGCTAGACTGGTCCCCACAGTGTTTCCTCCAACATGCTCCAGCGGTCTTAGGTCCTGAAGTCCTCAAGCCTAATGCAGGGTCCATAGACCTACTTTGGATGGGATGACAGTAAACTGTCAGAGCATGAGGAGTGCCGTCTGCTGCTCTCCACTAACTTCTAGGTCCCGTGCTGACTGGCTGCCTTTCTGCATTGTGAGCAAAGGAAGTTGGATGCTCAGCACAGGCACCATTCAGAGAGTGCTTTGCATTTTCCCAATTAATGCATAGCCTTCATTGAAAAGACGAGGTGGAGAAGTACGGCAGGAATGTCACTCTCTCCACCTCCTGCAATCAGAGAATGCTTTGTATTTATTGAGAAAATGCAAAGCATTCTCTAAATGGTGGTCGTGCGGAGCGGTCAACCTTCTGTGTTCACAATGCATCAGGTTGGCTGCTCAGCATGGAACCTTGAATCTAGTGGAGACCACTGGAGTTGCAGCAGTGTCTACTACAGTGATTTCCAGCTTCTAGACCAGTAGTTGTCAACCTATGAGCTAAAGGGGGCTTCAAGTCCGGCTCCTGACATCACCAAAAGGCCGCACATAATGGCCAATATATGTAATGCTTGAAAGGACCATCAGAAACTGCAAATCTAATAGAGGAAATGAGGGTCAGAGAGTGTGGACAGGATCCATTTTTGGCTGGAGATATGCTGCAGAAGACAATATGAAACTGGGAACATGAGGCTAATAGAGATCAATGCTATTACCCCACTCAATGTTCCCACTACAGACTGCCGAGGTCCAAAGGCAGCACATCATATACCAAAGGGCCACAGGTCGGGCACCAGGATTCTAGAAGGATCCAACCGGTATGATATATATTGATGCCCAACGCATCAAATTCAAACTACTAACCCTGACCTACAAAGCCATTCACAACACTGCCCCTAACTACCTCACCGACCTGATTCCCAGGTACCACCCTACTTGTACCCTTCGCTCTACACAGGACCTCCTTTTATCTTGCTCCCTGGTCTCCTACTCCCACGCACGACTGCAAGACTTATCCTCCCCCATCCTCTGGAACTCACTACCCCAATCCATCAGACTGTCACCTTCCCTCCTCACCTTCAGGTGCTCCCTGAAAACCCACCTCTTCAGGGAAGCCTACCCCACCCTCACCTAACAGCCGTTCTCCTTCATTCCTCCTACCACTCCATCCCCCACAGTCACTTCCTCCTGTACCACTACCCCCTCCCTCCTAGATTGTAAGCTTGAAAGAGTAGGGCCCTCTAACCCCTCGTGTGCTGTTTGTAGTTGCTGTACTGTTTCATGTATTGTCCCCCCCTCTATTGTACAGCGCTGAGCAAACCCTTTGGCGCTATATAAACTCGATGTAATAATAATAATATACACATGGTTACATGAGTCCAAGCTGGAACAATGTAACTGGAAAAATTGCCATACCTAGAATTCTTTAATTAGTGCCCAATGAAACAGGTCCCAGAGTGTGGGAAGAATATTAGATTGTAAGCTCCTTTGGGGATCTGTACTTTGTAAAGGGCTGTATAATGTGCGCTCTATAAATGAAGAATCTCGTGTTGTAAATAGTACTCATTGCCTGTCTCACTGTAAGGGGGATTTACTAAAACTGGAGAGTGCAAAATCTGGTGCAGCTCTGGATAGAAACCAATCAGCTTCCAGGTTTTATTGTCAAAGCTTAATTGAACAATCTGAAGCTAGAAGCAGGGGCGGACTGACCATTTGGAAACTCGGGCACTGCCCGAGGGCCTGGGGTCAGTAGGGGGCCCCATGAGATGCCCCTGGTACCTTTTTCATAGGCTTTTTTGAGTTTGAGCAAGGACACAAGGGCCCCATGATCCCCTATTGCCCGGGGGCCCCATGAGTTGTCAGTCTGCCCCTGGCTAGAAGCTGATTGGCTGCCATGCACAGCTGCACCAGATTCTTAGTGCTCCAATTTTAGTAAATCTCCCCCTCAGTTATGCCTGTACAGGCTGTTCAAGTGTCCGCATTGCCCAGTGGGAGAGATCTTCACTTTTTGGAAACCTTGTCTTACTACAGCTGTCGACAGTAATAGTCTACAGCTGACGATGGAATGTTTGCAGAAAACACATTCTGACCGCAACATCAACGGCTTGTAAGCATAAGGCTCCATGCACACAAGCTTTTTTTAAGCTCCCAATAGCTATTATCAGCATTTTTTCTGCTCCTCGAAGCTAAATAGTGTTCTCCTTTGTGTCCATGCACACTGCTTTAGGCTGTTCGCATCTTTTGAGTTTCAGTGTCCAGGAACAGAAAAAAAAATGGATTTGTAGAGTTTTTTGGAGCGTTTTCCCAGAAGAAAAAAAAACGCTAAGCGCTGCTAAACACTACTAAAATGCTCCTAACAGCTTTTTTTCAGCTTTTTTTTTCCTCTACATGCACTGTAAAAATGCTAATAAAATGCTAACAATCCTAAATGCTCCTAACACTTCTGAACACTACTACAGTAATAGAGGCCGTTACCGGCGTTTCTATCCAGCGTTTTTCTCGGTGTTTTAAAATAAATGCTAGTGTGCATGGAACCTAAAAGAAACCCATATTATTTATCATTCCTCTGCCTTGCCATATGATCACAAAATTGTAGCGATGTAATACTTTGTAATGCTTATATTTTGCTACTTTTGATACTTTACTTTTTATTCCTGATTCTTTATGCAATTTAACCTTTCTTAAAGCAGTATTAAACCCAAAATAAAAAATGTAATATATTGCAGCTTACCGATCCTTAGATGTAGTGGCTGCATTTGTTTTCTTTTTTTTTGGCTTTTTTAACCAGTTCCCAACCGCGCTATAGCCGAAGGAAGGCTACAGTGCAGTTGTATGGTTCTGGGACGAGGTCCATGGATGTAATTTCAGAACACACCCCCTGTGCGCCCCCTGTGTGCCCCCAGCGGCATGCATTTGACCCCGCAGGTGATCGCTGTGTTCTACGAATACAGCTGATCACGTTATGCGGTAAATGGCCAATTACGGCGACTTTTTACCACGTGATCAGCTGTGTCCAATGACAATATTATTGGCTGCACTTTCCTCACACTGTCATAGCATGAGGAAAGTACTGCCGAGTACTGGCAATTGTCAGTGAAGGGATCGTCACTGATCATCAAGGCACTGATGATCAGTGCCCTGATGATCAGTGCCAAGCAGTGCCGCTCACCTGTATCCATCAGTGCCACCCACCTGTACCCATCAGTGCCACCCACCTGTGCCCCGCAGTGCCACCCACCTGTGCCCAGCAGTACCTTCCACCTGTGCCCAGCAGTGCCACCCACCTGTGCCCTGCAGTGCCACCCACCTGTGCCCAGCAGTACCACCCACCTGTGCCCAGCAGTGCCACCCATCAATGCCCAGCAGTGCCACCCATAAGTGCCCAGTAGTGCCGCCTATCAGTACAACATCATCAGTGCCAGCTCATCAGTGCTGCCTATCAATGCCACCTATCAGTTCCTCCTATCAGTGCCCATCAGTTCTGCCTATCCGTGCCACCTTATCAGTGCCCATCAGTGCTGCCTATCACTGCCCATCAGTGCTGCCTATCAGTGTCCATCAGTGCTGCCTATCAGTGCTCATCAGTGCTGCCTATCAGTGTCCATCAGTGCTGCCTATCAGTGCTCATCAGTGCTGCCTATCAGTGTCCATCAGTGCTGCCTATCAGTGCTCATCAGTGTTGCCTATCAGTGTCCATCAGTACTGCCTATTAGTGCTCATCAGTGAAGGAGAAAATTGACCTGTTTGCAAAATTTTATAATAGAAACAAAGAAAAACTTTTTTTTTTCAAATTCTTTGCTCTTTTTTTGTTTATAGTGCAAAAAATAAAACCCCCAGTGGCAAGTAAATACCACCAAAGGAAATCTCTATTTGTGTGAAAAAAATGATAAAAATTTCATATGGGTACAGTGTTGCATGACCACGCAATTGTCATTCAAAGTGTGACAGCGCTGAAAGCTGAAAATTGGCCTGGGCATGAAGGGGGTAGAGGTGCCCAGTAGGCAAGGGGTTAAAATCTATTTTCCCTTGGTGATCCAGCCAGTAAGTCTGTTATTTTGTAACTTCCTCTACAGACCAAGCTGTCCAGCAAAAGTGACAATTTCAGGGATGAGACAAACTATATACCACTAGGGTGCTTACAATGGTCAGATTTTATTTATTCATGTAAAACTTTTATCCCCAAAAGAAAGAAAAAAACCTTTAACCACTTCCTGACTGCCCTACAGCAGAACTACTGCTACAGGGCGGCACGCTGCGCAAAATCACGTATATACAAGTGATTTTGTACTTCTGGGTAGGGAGCGAGCACGCACGCCGCCCTTCCCGCACCACCATTGATGGCAACAGCTGTCGATCAGATTCCCCGGAGATTCCCCGCCGGCACCTGGTGATTGCCAAGGAACACTGACAGGGAGAGGTCTGTATGTAAACAATACAGATCTCTCCCCTGTCAGCACCAGCATGCTGCTTTGTATTGCTCTGCATAGCAGCATGTCTCCATAGTAAAGCACACACAGCACACTGCCAAGGAACACTGACAGGGGAGAGGTCTGTATGTAAACAATACAGATCTCTCCCCTTTCAGCACCAGCATGCTGCTTTGTATTGCTCTGCATAGCAGCATGTCTCCATAGTAAAGCACACACAGCACACTGCCAAGGAACACTGACAGGGAGAGGTCTGTATGTAAACAATACAGATCTCTCCCTTGTCAGCACCAGCATGCTGCTTTGTATTGCTCTGCATAGCAGAGCAATACAAAGCAACATGCTTACATAGTAAAACACACAGCACACAGTTAACCCTTTGATCGCCCCAAATGTTAACCCCTTCCTGCCCAGTGTCATTGGTACAGAGTCAGTGCTCTTTATTATTATTATTATACAGGATTTATATAGCACCAACAGTTTGCTCAGCGCTTTACAATATAATGGGAGACAATACAGCAACAATACAGTTCAATACAAGAGGGATAGGAGGGCCTGATCCTTGGAGCTTACAATCTAGGATTAGCACTGATCACTGTATTAGTGTCACAGGGGATGTCAGTGGCAGTTAGTAAGTTCCCACTCAGTGTCAGAATGCCCTCCGCAGTCCCGTTAAGTCGCAGATCGCCGCCATTACTAGTATTAAATTAGAAAAAAGAAAATTCCAGTATATATACGTCCATTTGTAGACGCTATAACTTTTACGTAAACCAATTAATTTACACGTATTGGGATTTTTTTTTAGCAAAGACACGGAGCAGAATACATTTTGACCTAAATTTATGATGAAATTTGATTTTTTAAATTTTCTACTGGATGTTTTATTGCAAAAAGTCAAAAATATTGTTTTTTTTCAAAATTTTCTGTCTTTTTTTGTTTATAGTGCAAAAAAAAACCAAAAAAACATAGAGGTGATCAAATACCACCAAAAGAAAGCTCTATTTGGGCAGCACAGTGGCTAAATGGTTAACACTTCCGCTTGGCAGTACTAGGGTCCTTGGTTTGAATCCCAACCACGGGACCACCTGCCTGGAGTTTGCCTGTTCTCCCTGTGCCTGCGTGGGTTTCCTCCGGGGATTCTGGTTTCCTCCCACACTCCAAAGACATGCAGGTAGGTGAATTGGATCCTGTCTAAATTGGCCCTAGTATGTGTATGTATGAATGTAAGTTAGGGACCTTAGATTGAACCCCCCTTGAGGGTTAGGGACTGATGTGAATGTACAATATATATGTAAAAGCACTGCGTACATTTTTTTTCATTTAACCAGCGGGTTAAGCGGAAAAAAAAAACGGATTACCCCATCCACACATTCAATGTGGATTGGGGAATCCTCCCCGCTGAGTGTTTGTATTCTGACAGCAGGGAGAATTCCCCATCATCAGAATACACTGATCAGCACTGATGACTATAGCCGGTGGCACTGACTAACCGTGAAAACCTGACATGCTGGTTGTATGTTGCAAAGCTGCAGTATATTACATTTTTGGTTTGGGGTTTATTATTGCTTTAAGAGAGGTAAAATCACATAAAAAATCAGACCTAAAATGTAATAAAGTATTCACCTTATTCACCAAGCATTTACAAAGAGGATTCACCCTATTTAACAATAAATTTCAAAGATGATTCACCTTGTTCACCACTCCTTTTCCCAGAACATTCACCCTAATCACAAATTGTTTTCATAGGGTATTCATCCTTTTCACCAATCATTTTCAAAGATTTTTTGCCTTAATCCCCAATTCAGATAGGATTATTTCCGAATCATTTTCAAAGGGGATTCATGCAATTCACACATTTTTAAAGAGGATTCACCTTATTCACCAATCATAGTCCAATATGATTCACCCTATTCACTCATCATTTTCAGGGCATTCTCCCCAGCCACCAATCATATTCCGATAGGATTCATCCTATTCAGATTTTTCAAGGAAGATTCACCCTATTCATCAATCAATTTTAAAGCATATTCATCCTAGTCAACATTCATTTTCAAAGAGGATTCACCCAATTCATGCATCAGTTTCAAAGAGGATTCCCCTTGTCACCAATCATTTTCAAAAAGCATTTATCCTATTCACCAATCATTTACAAAGAGGATTCACCCAATTCACCAATCATTTTCAAAGAGGATTCACCCAATTCACCAATCATTTTCAAAGACGATTCACCCAATTCACCAATCATTTTTAAAGGGGAGTTCCTCAATTCACCAATCATTTTCAAAGAGGATTCACTTGATTCACCAATTATTTTTAAAGGGGAGTTACCCAATTCAGCAATCATTTTCAAAAAGCATTCATCATATTCAACAAACATTTTCAAAGAGGATTCAACCAATTCCCCTATCATTTTCAAAGAGGCTTCCCCCTTGTCACCAATCATTTTCAAAGAGGATTCACCCAATTCACCAATCATTTTCAAAGAGGATTCACCCAATTCACCAATCAGTTTTAAGGAGGAGTTACTCAATTCAACAAACATTTTCAAAGAGGATTCACCCAATTCAGCAATCATTTTTAAAGGGGCTTCCCCCTTGTCACCAATCATTTTCAAAGAGGATTCATCCAATTCACCAGTTATTTTTAAAGGGGAGTTACAAAGTTCACCAATCATTTTCAAAAATCATTTGTCCTATTCACCAATCCATTTTCAAAGAGGATTCACCTGATTCACCAATTACTTTTAAAGGGAACTTACCCAATTCAACAATCATTTTCAAAAAGCATTCGTCCTATTCAACAAACATTTTAAAAGAAAATTCAACCAATTCACTAATCAGTTTTAAAGGGGAGTTACCCAATTCACCAATTATTTTTACAGAACATTCGTCCTACTCACCAATCATTTTCAAAGAGCATTCGTCCTCTTCACCAATCTTTTGCATAGCGGATTTACCCAATTCACCAATAAGGATTCACCATGTTCACCCATCATTTTTTAAAGAGGAATCACCCTATTCACCAATAAAGAAGATTCACCCATCAGCATCCAATAGAGAGAATCCAATCACATTCACCCATCACTTTTGAAATCAAAGAAGATTAACCCATCAGCATCCAATAGAGAATCCAATCACATTCACCCATTACTTTTGAGATTCACCCACAGGCCTCTGCATTACACACACGGTGAATCCTCCACTGTCATAAAATAAAAATCCTGGATTCACACCATCCTCTCTGTACCTTCAGAAATGTTGAAGCTTTGCCTGAAGTTAGAATGAACCCCCTCCCACCCTCCGGGGCCCACCAACCTCAGAGCCTCCCTTGTCCAATCTGGTGCGTGGGAACCTGTCGGGGGGTCTTGCCGGTGACTTGGATGGCCCTTGGCTGGTGGCGGGGCCCTCTCTCATGGACACAGTGAGGAACGGCTCCTCCTCGCCCAGGAACTAATCCTAATTTTAGTCCCAGATAAAATGTTGGAGCAGCTGATTCTGTCAGGAGCCGCAGACACAGACAGGAGAGGACGGAGCGAGCGGCGGAGAGGGTGCGATGTGGGGACAGGTGGAAAAGAAGCAAAACAGGCAGCTACGCCCCCCTCCCGGGATACATTTCATACTTGGGAGCGTGGGGCGGCCGTGCCAGCCATTGATTGGTACAGATCGGTATGTCAGGGTGGGTGACGGATTTTTTTTTTGGGTACAAGATAACGTAATGGTTTGAACACGACCCCCATGGCGGCGCATTCCTGTCCTATCACTTCCGACATAATCGCAGCACTTCAGTGCTCTGCCATCCATCACACCGGCTACTGACGGGTGGAATGACCCCCCACCCGGGACAGACGGGGACACGGGACGTGCGGCGTGAGCCTGTCGCAGCACGCCACCTGGCACTGGGTTCGCTGGCCAGAGTTTATCATACTCAGTATCGCCCGTATTAAACACGGGTGTCACGTAACGCCGCAAAGGAACGCAGAGAATGTCTTCTGTGCTCCTCCGTCGTTCTGCTCATACTCGGAGCGCGATGGCGCCACACCTGTTATGGGGTGAAGACACATCAATTATCCGGGTCTCATAGACTCGAGTGCGTCTGGCTGCAAAAAAAAAAAAAATAATGTTGGGGCTCATTTAGAGTTGCGTTTGGACGGCGTAAAAACATGCAGTTGAATGGCATCTTTATCGCACCCCAAACCGCACTCCCAAGGTCGCATTCGCACCTGAGCATTGTGTAATGGGGTGAACCTGTGATGGGGTGAAGACACATCAATTATCCGGGTTTCATAGACTGGAGTGCGTCCGGCTGCAAAAAAAAAAAAATAATGTTGGGGCTCATTTAGAGTTGCGTTTGGACGGCGTAAAAACATGCAGTTGAATGGCATCTTTATCGCACCCCAAACCGCACTCCCAAGATCGCATTCGCACCTGAGCATTGTGTAATGGGGTGAAGACGCATCAATTATCCGAGTTTTTTCATGGCGTGCCATAGACTGGAGTGCGTCTGGCTGAAAAAAAAAAAAAAAGTTGGGGCTCGTTTAGAGTTGCGATTGGACGATGTAAAAACGTGCGGTTGAATGGTGTCTTTATCACACCCCAAACCGCACTCCCAAGGTCGCATTCGCACCTGAGCATTGTGTAATGGGGTGGAGACACATCAATTATCCATTTTTTTTTATGGCATGCCATAGACTGGAGTGCGCCCAGCAGAAAAAAAAAAAGTTGGGGCTCGTTTAGAGTTGCGTTTGGATGGCGTAAAAACGTGCGGTTGAATGGCGTCTTTATCGCACCCCAAACCTCACTCCCAAGGTCGCATTCGCACCTGAGCATTGTGTAATGGGGTGAACCTGTTATGGGGTGGAGACCAGGGGTGGACTGACCATTTGGAAACTCAGGCACTGCCCAAGGGCCCGGGCTCAGTAGGGGGCCCCATGAGATGGTACCTTTTTCATAGGCTTTTTTGAGTATGGGCAAGGACACAGGGGCCCCATGATCCCCTATTGCCCGCGGGCCCCATGAGTTGTCAGTCTGCCCCTGGTGGAGATACATCAATTATCCATTTTTTTCATGGCGTGCCATAGACTGGAGTGCGTCCGGCTGCAAAGAAAAAAAAAAAAGTTGGGGCTCATTTAGAGTTGCGTTTGGATGGCGTAAAAACGTGCGGTTGAATGGCGTCTTTATCGCACCCCAAACCGCACTCACAAGGTCGCATTTGCACCTGAGCATTGTGTAATGGGGTGAAGACACATCAATTATCCATTCTTTTATGGCGTGCCATAGACTGGAGTGCGTCCGGCTGCAAAAAAATAAAAAGTTGGGGCTTGCTTAGAGTTGTGTTTGGACGGCGTAAAAACGTGCGGTTGAATGGCGTCTTTATCGCACCGCCAACCGCACTCCCAAGGTCGCACAGGCACCTGAGCATTGTGTAAACGCATCCAAAATTGAACATTTTTGTGCGCATGTACAAACCGGGCTGAAAACGTAGGTTGCGTTTGCGATGACATTCATTGTCAATGGCACCCCAAACACGGCAAGCGTTTGCGCCATTTTCTACATGGTAAGCCGCACAACAAATACAGAGATAAACGCAGTTAAAAAAGCGCAAGGCTCAACCTGGAAGAAAAAGCTACAGGAGCTACTGTGCCACATTCATCGCAGGTAGGGCAGCCCTATGGGTGAAAAGACGCAAAAAAGGAAAAAAGTCACAGGTTTCCAAAATGCTAGGTGCAGGGGCGGACTGACCATTCGAACACTCGGGCACTGCCCGAGGGCCCGGGGTCAGTAGGGGGCCCCATGAGATGCCCCTGGTACCTTTCATAGGCTTTTTTGGGTGTGGTTTGAGTGTGGGCGTGGACACAGGGGCCCCATGATCCCCTATTGCCCGGGGGCCCCATGAGTTGTCAGTCCGCCCCTGGCTAGGTGTGGATGCAGCGCTGTGCTGCCATGGCAGAAAACAGGGGAGTTCACAGATGGCGGTTTTTATGCTTTGCGTCTGCGGCAAAAATAATCCAACATCAAGCAGCAAGCAAATGGTAAGCACCGTAAACGCCCAGCAATCGTGTGCAATGCACGCATTTGTGCAGCAATTATTGGGTTCAAACAGGCGGCGAGGAGGCATTACATCACTTCCCCATCACCTGTCAAATGGCTATGAAAAGCGATCTGACCGCAGATCGCTTTTCAGAGGGGTGGCGGTTTAGATGCCGGTCTAAACCTAGCCTTAGGGTACAAAATACATAGACCCCATTCACACTACGCATTCCGTTATCGTGCGTTAAAGTGTTACTAAACCCACAACAGTACAATCAGTCTGTATATGCAGTAAAGCATGCTTGTTATACTCACTGTGGAACCTAAGGGGTTAATTCTCATTGTGTAAAAAGGCTGTTTGAGCCTGTCTTCTCTGATCCTCCCCTTCTTCTACTGTCCTCAATCCATCAGCTGATAGTACAGAGCTCTAGGAGGCACTCTGCACATGCTCAGTTTGGTGTGTATTGCTGGAGTTTTTTTTTTCTTTTGGAGAGTGCATGTAACCAGCACAGGGCCAATCAGCACTCTCCTGGCAGATTGTCAGGGATTATGCAGCCTCATAAAACAGTCAGTGCAGAATGAAAACTCCTCCCACAAGATTAACCAGTGCTCTCCTGGACACTGATAGAAGTCACAAGACTGCTCTAACTGCTGATGAGAAAAGGTATTTAGCAGTTTATATTTACTAAAATAATTGTATTTCCATGTTCTCTGTATTGTGGGAGACCAGATATAGTGAATGCGGGGTCCGGGGAGACCAGATATAGTGAATGCGGGGTCCGGGGAGACTAGATATAGTGAATGCAGGGTCCTGGGAGACCGGATATAGTGATTGCAGGGTCTGGGGAGACCGGATATAGTGAATGCGGGGTCCGGGGAGACCAGATATAGTGAATGCGGGGTCCGGGGAGACCAGATATAGTGAATGCAGGGTCCTGGGAGACCGGATATAGTGAATGCAGGGTCCGGGGAGACCAGATATAGTGAATGTGGGGTCCGGGGAGACCAGATATAGTGAATGCAGGGTCCGGGGAGACCGGATATAGTGAATGCGGGGTCCGGGGAGACCAGATATAGTGAATGTGGGGTCCGGGGAGACCAGATATAGTGAATGCAGGGTCCTGGGAGACCAGATATAGTGAATGCAGGGTCCGGGGAGACCAGATATAGTGAATGCAGGGTCCGGGGAGACCAGATATAGTGAATGCAGGGTCCGGGGAGACCAGATATAGTGAATGTGGGGTCCGGGGAGACCAGATATAGTGAATGGAGGGTCCTAAATAATGGGCCTGACCCTTTGAAATACAACACATAATATAGTGCATAGTACTGCAACACACTACGATTCGCACCGCGCATTACCACAACTCATGAAAACACAAAGTGTGAATAGGACCCTATAGTCCAAGGGCGGACTGTCCATTTGGAAACTCGGGCACTGCCCGAGGGCCTGGGGTCAGTAGGGGGCCCCATGAGATGCCCCTGGTACCTTTTTCATAGGCTTTTTTGAGTTTGGGCAAGGACACAGGGGCCCCATGATCCCCTATTGCCCGGGGGGCCCCATGAGTTGTCAGTCCGCCCCTGCTATAGTTCGTTTCAACCTTAACTGAATGGCTTTAGTTTGATATTTCACCCTGCACTATGAAGAACCTTCTTTTTTATAATGCTGTTTTCACATTTTTTCAATTTTTTTTTGTCATCTCAGTAATGCTGATCCTCTGCCGCCTCTTTTCGGCCACTTTCTCTGAAAAGCATTCCAGCAGCTGCTGCAGGCCATTTCTCAGGGAAGGATTTTCTTATGGTGCCCTTGACCCCCTCGTGTATTGTCTTGTTACTGTATTGTCTCATGTTCTGTCCCCCACTATAATGTAGAGCTCTGAGCAAACTTTTTGGCGCTATATAAATCCTGTATAATAATAATAATAACAACATGACCATGTGATGTGTGTTGGCTCAGCTACATAGAGACTCTCTGTTAGGATGGGACAGGATGACAACACAGGACAACAATGAAAAGACAGGGACAGAGCGTTGTCACCCTATAACAGGAAGTGCCTGAACAAGGACCTTTAATGGCAGGATCACAAGGTATTATTATAGAGACTGTTTACACTATAGAAACGCTTTGCAGATTCGTTCCGGATGTGTTTTCTCTCTCTTTTACTTCAATTTAAATACAGACGTGCATTCCAGTGCGTTTTTGGTGCATTCTGGTTATGAGGAACCCCTCATAATGGGTACAGCAGGTGTGCAGACCCGGGAACTCAGACAGGGATGGTGGGAACCCCTCATAATGGGCACAGCGGGCGTGCAGACCCGGGAACTCAGACGGGGATGGTGGGAACCCCTCATAATGGGTACAGCGGGCGTGCAGACCCGGGAACTCAGCACAGGGATGGTGGGAACCCCTCATAATGGGCAGAGCGGGCGTACAGACCCAGCAACTCAGCACGGGGATGGTGGGAACCCCTCATAATGGGTACAGCGGGTTTGCAGACCCGGGAACTCAGCACAGGGATGGTGGGAGCCCCTCATAATGGGCAGAGCGGGCATACAGACCCGGGATCTCAGCACGGGGATGGTGGGAACCCCTCATAATGGGTACAGCGGGCATGCAGACCCGGGAACTCAGCATGGGGATGGTGGGAACCCCTCATAACGGGCACAGTGGGCGTGCAGACCCGGAAACTCAGCACGGGGATGGTGGGAACCCCTCATAACGGGCACAGCAGGTGTGCAGACCCAGAACTCAGCACAGGGATGGTGGTAACCCCTCATAATGGGCACAGCGAGTGTACAGACCCACAAGGATGGTGGGAATCCCTCATAATAGGTACAGTCAGTGTACAGACCTGGGAACTCCGCACAGGGATGGTGGTAACCCCTCATAATGGGCACAGCGAGTGTACAGACCCAGAACTCAGCACAGGGATGGTGGAAACCCCTCATAATGGACACAGCAGACATGCGGCTAATTCTCTGATGATAACTGATAAGGCCGCCTGTTATCTCATTACTCAGCATGCTGGTGTCTCCTTGTTGCTATTTTTGCCCCATGTGTCACCCCCCCCTCCCCCCAGGGTGATATACTCCTCTGTACAATGCAGATTGGGAGCCAGCTGGTGTCAATAGAGGTCTGTCCCCTGCAGGGCACTGATACCTGCGTCTCCCTCCAGGCCTAACCACATCACTGGATGGATGCAATGGAGAAGTCGTGTTGTGTTGCTGCAGCTGCCAGACATAAAAATACCTCTGCGATGACACGGCCACAACACGGGGTCACCTATGTATAGCCCCCCGGGGCCACACTGAGCGCAGGACACCCAGCAACACTGCGCTGTCCAACAAACCGCCCCCCGCCGTGTCCTCGCTGTCTGCCATTCACCGGACTCCTCATAAAAACCTGCATTTTATTTTAAAACCAGCTTATGTCTATTGAGCCCAGGTCATGGGAGCACGGTGATCCTGATTGGTCACGGATTCCAGAGATCAGCGCCGGATTCATAATCCCTGCCCCCCCCCCCCCCCCAGGACAGACTGTCTAGTGACACCTCCCCTCCCCCCATCTCAGCTGGATGGCTAGCCCTAAAGTTGAACTCCAGGCACAATAACTTTTTATTTAAAGATTTTCCTCAATAGCCACAAAAGATATAAATCCACCTTCAAATGCCTTTACAAAGTCAGATATTACCTTGTAAAAGTAGCAGTGACATCATCACTGTGATGTACAGAGAGCAGAGCTGTCGGAGGGGCCCAGTAGGCTCCACCCACTACAGAAAACTACAGAAGAGGCGGAGACCAGACCAGTCACCCTGCACAAGGAGAGAGAGCAGCAGTGAGCGGTCTTTATTACAGGAAGGAAAACTCTCACACTGGATTACTGCACAGATCTGGAGGAAATACACAAAACCAGGGGCGGACAGCCCATTTGGAAACTCAGGCACTGCCCAAGGGCCCGGGGTCAGTAGGGGGCCCCATGAGATGTCCCTGGTACCTTTCATAGGCTTTTTTTGGGTGTGGTTTGAATGTGAGCAAGGACAAAGGGGCCCCATGATCCCCTATGGCCCAGGGGCCCCATGAGTTGTCAGTCCGCCCCTGCACAAAACTCACCAAGACTGAAAGAAGAATACACAGGAATGGATTTAGATGGTATTTACTAATCCCGGAGTTCAGCTGGAACCCCTTACCCTCCGCTACAGGGAGGCAGTACTGCAACAGGGCAGCAGGGCTGCACAAGATCATGTATATATACGTGATTTGCATTTCTGGGTAGGGGGCGCACGCGCGCACCACCCTACCCCCACTGCTATTGGCGGCTAGAGATGTCAATCACCAGGTCCCGGCCGGCACTCAGTGATCGTTGGGCAAACTGACAGGAGAGAGACCTGTGTGTAAACAATACAGATCTCTCCCCTGTCAGCACCAGCATGCTGCTTTGTATCTCTCTGCACAGCAGCATGTCTCCATAGTAAAGCACACACAGCACACTGCCAAGGAACACTGACAGGGGAGAGGTCTGTATGTAAACAATACAGATCTCTCCCCTGCAGGGGCAGACTGACCATTTGGAAACTCGGGCACTGCCCGAGGGCCCGGGGTCAGTAGGGGGCCCTATGAGATGCCCCTGGTACCTTTTTCATAGGCTTTTTTGAGTTTGGGCAAGGACACAGGGGCCCCATGATCCCCTATTGCCCGGGGGCCCCATGAGTTGTCAGTCCGCCCCTGCTCCCCTGTCAGCACCAGCATGCTGCTCTGTATTGTTCTGCATAGCAGAGCAATACAAAGCAGGATGCTTACACAGTAAAGCACACACAGCACACAGTTAACCCTTTGATAGCCCCAGATGTTAACCCCTTCCTGCCCAGTGTCATTAGTACAGCGCCAGTGGTTTTTATTAGCACTGATCACTGTACTGGTGTCACTGGTGATATCAGTGGCAGTTAGTCCCCCCAGTGTCAGAATGCCCGCCGCAGTCCCTTTATAGGTCGCTGATTGCCGCCATTACTAGTAAAAAAAATATTTAAATCCCAGTATATATACCGCCTTTTGTAAGCGTCATGACTTTCACATAAACCAATTCATTTATGCGGATTGGGATTTTCTTTTAGCAAAGACATGGAGCAGAATACATTTTGGCCTAAATTTATTACGAAATCTGATTTTTTAATATTTTTACTGGATGTTTTATAGCAAACAGTCAAAAATATTGTTGTTTTTTTTTAAATTGTTGTTTTTTTTTGTTTATAGCGCAAAAAATAAAAACCGCAGAGGTGATCAAATACCAACAAAAGAAAACTCTATTTGTGGGGAAAAAAAAGACATAAACTTCATTTATATACAGAGTGGCACGACAGCGCAATCGTCAGTTAAAGTAATGCAGCGCCGTCACGCAAAAAATGGTCTGGGAAGGAAGGGGGGTAAATCCTCTGGAGGGCAGGAACAGCCAGCCATACACTCGTAAATGACTATTCCTATGAACATTCGTACAGAAATCCTCAGTACATTCGATGACTTGACAAAAATCGTTCAATCAAGGACTTCACAAATATTTGTTTTTTTCTTTTAAAGATTCGATTTTGGAATGAATGGCCTTTCTGAATGTAAACCACAGACACTGATTCATCCATTTAGGAAACATTTTCCATCCTGCTCATTTTCTCATCAATTGTCAAAAATG
Source organism: Staurois parvus (assembly GCF_062004578.1). Classification (NCBI taxonomy): domain Eukaryota; kingdom Metazoa; phylum Chordata; class Amphibia; order Anura; family Ranidae; genus Staurois; species Staurois parvus. The sequence goes on from NW_028319051.1 coordinate 733,308, forward strand.
AAAGTTGATTTGACCTCCTTAGGCTACTTTCACAGTTTTAAGCATTTTTGAGCGTTTTTGGAGCACAACTGCGCATTTTTTCTGGTGTTTTTCAACTAGTTGTTTGGAGTGCTGCTGACAAATCGGTAGAGAACTGCTGTTTGAGCAGAAAACGTGCGACAAAACGCTGGAATAAACCCTTAAAAATGCTCATGTCATGCCTTTTAGGCATTTTCATTGAAGTCTACGGGGATAAAAAAACTTGATTCTGCCTGGAGAGTACCTCTTGTACTTTTCTGAGCGACAGGCATTTTGCTACAAGCAACAGAACGCTCGGGCCCCTATCACACTATGGCATTTTGAATCCTGATTCTGCGCTGATTTCAAAATGCTTTGCTAAAATAAAAATCACACCACAGTGTGTTCAGGTGCCATTCATTTTGATGACATCTAAAAATGCAATGTGGTTCTGCTGAGATTGTTGCGTGATAAATTGCGCTGCAATCGCAGCAAACTGCATCGCGCGAAGCGTGTCATCCAAAAGATGTCTACAATTTATAAATCTCAGACAAGCTTTATAAATTCTAGACTGTGAACAGATGTAGAAAGAGAAGACTGCAGATAAACAGATTCAACTTATGTAGGAGGATTTGTGTCATCTCTGTATCACCTGAAGCCAGTCACTTCACTGGGTATATGTAAGGGTTTACAACCACTTTAAATGTATGTAATGCTACAGGACTGAGATGGGTAGAGACCACAGACATACTACAGGAGATGGTCAGAGACTGCAGACATACTACAGGAGATGGGTAGAGACCGCAGACATAATACAGGAGATGGTCGGAGACTGCAGACATACTACAGGAGATGGTCAGAGACTGCAGACATACTACAGGAGATGGTCAGAGACTGCAGACATACTACAGGAGATGGTCAGAGACTGCAGACATACTACAGGAGATGGTCGGAGAATGCAGACATACTACAGGACATGGTCAGAGACTGCAGATATTCTACAGGAGATGGTCAGAGACTGTGGGCATACTACAGGAGATGGTCAGAGACTGCAGACATACTACAGGAGATGGTCAGAGACTGCAGATATTCTACAGGAGATGGTCAGGGACTGCAGACATTCTACAGAAGATGATCAGAGACTGCAGACCTTCTACAGGAGCTGATCAGAGACTGCAGACATTCTACAGAAGATGGTCAGAGACTGCAGACAAAATACAGGAGATAGTCAGAGACTGTAGACATAATGTAGGAGTTGATCAGAGACTGCAGTCATACTATAAGAGTTGTCAGAGACTGCAGACATAATGCGGGAGTTGATCAGAGACTGCAGACATTCTACAGTAGATAGTCAGAGACTGCAGACATAATACAGAAGGTGATCAGAGACTGCAGTCATACTATAAGAGTTGTCAGAGATTGCAGAGATACTACAAGAGTTGGTGAAAGACTGCAGACATTCCACAGATGATCAGAGACTGCAGATATACTATATTGGATGGTCAGAGACAGCAGACATACTACAGACAATCAGAGACAGCAGACATACTACAGATGATCAGAGACAGCAGACATACTACAGATGATCAGAGACTGCAGACATTCTACAGATGATCAGAGACTGCAGACATACTACAGATGATGAGAGACAACAGACATACTACAGATGATCAGAGACAGCAGACATACTACATTGGATGGTCAGAGAGTGCAGATATACTACATTGGATGGTCAGAGACTGCAGATATACTACATTGGATGGTCAGAGACTGCAGACATTCTACAGATGATCAGAGACTGCAGATATACTACATTGGATGATCAGAGACTGCAGATATACTACATTGGATGGTCAGAGACAGCAGACATACTACAATGGATGATCAGAGACTGCAGACATACTACATTGGATGGTCAGAGACAGCAGACATACTACATTGGATGATCAGAGACTGCAGACATACTACATTGGATGGTCAGAGACTGCAGACATTCTACAGAAAACAATAAACCCGCTGAATACAGAGGATCATCATGGCAGCCCAGTAACTCTTATTTTCAGACTTATGCCATGAATGGAATCCTTGGACTCTAAGCACTGGGTTCCTTTATCTGAATCCTGATCCCGGAGAAGTCCACATATTGTCCGGGGTTGGGTGGGGGGATCCTATAAATACACCCCATACACAGAACTGAGCTCATGGAAAGTCCCGGTATAGATTTCCCAGAATTCCTCTGCCCTTCCCAGAGATTGCATTCCAACACTGCAATGATGACCCTGCAAGGTGCCGCTCTGATACCCGACACCCCCAGCACACCGGGATCCATGGGCATTTATGGGGGTCACCTCCTGGGGTGTCCTCAGTGTAAACTCACTCCAAAGTCTGCTCACATCTGTCCCCAAACACCCTCTCCATGAGCTGAGCCATGAGGACAGACATCAGGTCATTGTACACCTTCCAATGTCTGCCTGTGACCAGGCACAGAGTCTGGGAGTCATGCAATCTGCGGTCTGGTGGGAGCGGCTTGGGAAGGACTAATGCTGATCATACATGGAGACACATTGTAGCATTTTCTATTGATAACAGGATCAAACGTAACTGAAAGACAGAAGGAAACCTACCATGAACTCGTTTGGTCAACCAGCAACCGTCAATCGATTTTATGGACTGAGATAGACTGCAAGAATAGCGGAGTACAGCGCTTGAACCAAAAACAGAAAATCACATGTAAAGGTCACTAGACATGCAGAATGGAAACATTTGTTTAGTTTTGTTTCAGATAAATTCATTATGTTAATAATTTTGTTTAATTTATACATTTTCTAACGAATTCCACATTTTCAGAATGATTTGAATTTGAATCAGTAGAAAATTTATCAATCAATCCGAATTCTATGTGCATATCTAGTTGCTAAGGAGCAGGCCAGGAAGACGGCGCTGCGTCCTTAACAACCGATGAGGTTTCCCTACTGACAGCTGAATGTAAACAAAAGAATGTCAGCAAAGAAAAATAAAAACAGCCCAGGGTCCCCCCCCCCATCCATACCAAGCCCTTCAGGTCTGGTTGGCTTGGGGAACCATATGCCAAAATTAAAGAGAAAACAGCGTGGGATCCCCCCCCCCCCATCCATACCAAGCCCTCCAGGTCTGGTTGGCTTGGGGACACCAAAATTAAAGAGAAAACAGCGTGGGGTCCCGCCCAAAGTTCATAGACCCTTATCTAAGCATGCAGCCCGGAGGCCAGGAAAGGGTGGGGATGAGTGAGCGCCCCCCTTACTAAACCATACCAGACCACATGCACTCAACATGGGGGATTGCTTTGGACAAGGGGCTCTTCCCCACAACCTTGGCTGGTGGTTGTGCGGAGGCTGCGAGCCAGGCCTCCTCCCCCGACATCAGTGCTTGACCTCACAAATGTGCTTCTGGAAGAATGGTCAAACCTTCCCATAGACACCCTCCTAAACCTTGTGGACGGCCTTCCCAGAAGAGTTGAAGCTGTTATAGCTGCAAAGGGCGGGGCCAACTCAATATTGAACCCTAAGGCTGGCCATACATGGGTCGAAATTCGACTGATTTTCCGTCCAAAAATCGGACCTAAAAATAATCGGACGATTTTCGCTCTGTTAGGCTACGTTCAAACTAGCCTTGTCAGTAGGCATTAGACAGGCAGTTGGGAAGCGTTTTTAATACTTCTCAAACGCCTATGAAACTTCTGCACACAGTGCTGTTCACACTGAAGCATCGCGTCACGTCACGGCAAAACTGACGCCTCGTGTCCAGTCAGGAGGAGTTGAAGTAGGGACGGACTGACAACTCATGGGGCCCCCGAGCAATAGGGGATCATGGGGCCCCTGTGTCCCACACTCAAAAAAGCCTATGAAAAAGGTACCAGGGGAATCTCATGGGGCCCCCTACTGACCCCGGGCCCTCGGTCAGTGCCCGAGTTTCCAAATGGTCAGCCTGCCCCTGAGTTGAAGCCTCCCATTCAAGTCTATGGTGCTGCTCCTCAAACACCTAGCAGGCGTTTGCAACATGGTTGCGAGGCGTTTTTGGAGCGTTAATACCATTTAACTTCATTATAGGCGTTTGTGGTGTGGTTTTAATGCTTGGCAAACGCCTATCAACTGCCTCAAAACCGCACATGGGGCATTTGGGGAGCGTTTGAGGAGCGTTAAAAACACTTCACAAACGCCTGTCTAACGTCTGTCAAATGCTATAGGGGAGTTTGGCAAGAGTTAGAAATAAAATCAAGTGTGAACGAGCCCTTAGAGTGTCAATGGCACTGGCCGATTTTAGTGGTTCCTCCCCTTTTCGGTGATCGGGCGTGTTGGAAAATTTGTGAAAAACTACCGATTTTCGACTCAATGATCGTTTTTCCCAAAAAGAATATGCGCAGCACCATGACCTGGAAGGAACAGATGTTTCGCCTGTTATATGGGGTAAACTTTATGACTTGGTCAGACGCTTTTTGGAATCATTGATGGCACCATCGGTTTACCAAGCGAACAGCGTTTTCAATTTTCGGATGAAAAATCGTTCGGAATTCAAACCATGTATGGCCTGCATAAGACTGAGATCTCATTAACCTCCCTAGCATTCTGATTATGTCAGTATTTCTGTGCTGAAAGCGGTACCATTATTTCGCATGGAAATATGTAGTTTTTTTTATTGTCGGCTGTAATTTTTAGAAATAACTCACTGAAATCTGTCCGAACAAGAGTCTAGTAAACATCCCGGGTATGTTACAATTTGAAACACGAAATCATAAATTATAATGTAATAAATAATCATAAAAAATAATAATAAATTTAATTCAATAATATAATCAAACCAAAAACACTGAAATTTGAAATAGAGCGCCAAGTTCACACATCACTGAGCAAAGTCGCAAATTCGTTTTCAGTGTCTGATGATGAATTTCCACCACAAATCATTATCACTCAATTCTGCAAGTGGTTCTGATTTACTATCGCTGTTCTCTAGCCGGTCTAAAATCGATTTTGACCTAAAGGAACGCTTTTTGGACGCCATGGATGTTTCTCAGATTCCAGGCAGAAAGGACAAAGCACTCGGGACAAAATGTATGTGAAATGGTTTGATACAGTAATGTTATACTATGTGATTTTAGTTAATGTCACTTTTACAACTTTCAAATTTCCCGCCAGTTCCGTCCCCCATATGTCCCGACATCTCAGGGGACAGAACCTGGAAGATGGATGCCGGCATCCGCCGGAGGACATTACAGGGGACACTGCAAGAGGTACATTGCGGGAGCGCAGGACAAGGTAAGTGATCGAGGGATCCCGGAGCAACGCTGCATGATAAGCCCGAGTGTAGCTCGGGGTTACCGCTTGTGGTGATGAAACTTTACCCCGAGCTACACTCGGGAATACCGCCAGGGAGGTTAAAGTTCATGTGTGTGTAAAGTCAGGCGGCCCAATACTTTTGCCAATATAGTGCATCTTACAGCAAGTTAACAGGCTCTTTTGCAACTATCTTCATGTGTGAATGTTAATGTCTGCACATCGTGTTAATCCAATGATGTTTTAAGTCTTTGTAAAATAATTCTTGTGTTTACACAATTTTGTCGACGTTGCCCTAAAAGTCCCAGTACATTCTAAAGGGGAACATATTTTTGGCACCTCCAGTATTAGAGCGCCCCCACTCTGGATGAAGGAGCGCTGTCAGTCATAGGAGACAGAATTTCATGCTACACCGGAACGGCGCGGGAAGACGGCGAGAGGAACGCGCGGAGCAAAGGTAAGTGAATTGACACGGGGGGGGGGGGGGCTTGGGGACTTAATATGGGGGATGAATTAATATGGGGGATGAATTACTATGGGGGATGAATTACTATGGGGGATGAATTACTATATGGGGGATGAATTACTATGGGGGATGAATTACTATATGGGGGATGAATTACTATATGGGGGATGAATTACTATGGGGGATGAATTACTATATGGGGGATGAATTACTATATGGGGGATGAATTACTATGGGGGATGAATTACTATATGGGGGATTAATTACTATGGGGGATGAATTACTATGGGGGATGAATTACTATATGGGGGATTAATTACTATGCTTACTATGGGGGAATATTACTATACTTACTATGGATGACACATACACATCATTCATCTACTCTTGGTCCGGCCCCCGGGTCCAATTATAAAATACTTTATTATTTCATAATAAAGTAATTATAAAATAATTTCTTTGTGTTTGATTCCTATTCAAGAGAATTACTTTATATATAGTCAATATAGGCACAGAGGTAAATTTTTTTAACATTTTCTAATGGTGGTGTGCCTCGTGATTTTTTTCATGAAAAAAGTGTGCCTTTGCACAAAAAAGGTTGAAAAACACTGATTTAGATACACTAACAAACGGAGACCAAAGTCCAGATCACACTTAATAATCAGTTACAGCAAACAGTTTTTTTTTTACATTTTCGGGATAAAAGTTTTGCATGAATCAATAAAAACTGATCACTAAAAGCACCCCTGCTAGTGTTAAATGGTTTGTCTCATCTCTGTAAGATCGGCCATACATTATGTTAGATTTTCTTGTACAGTTTTTCCAAACCATATAATAGAAGGTCAAACCAAAAACACTTTCAATTTGCATGAAATAAGGCAGGCCCTTCATAGTTGAAGGTAAATCTAAAAGAAAATTGTATAATGTATGGCCAGTTTCACCACTTCAAGTCCGGACACTTTCCCCCCCTCCTGCCCAGGCCAATTTTCAGCTTTCAGCGCTATCACACTTTGAATGACAATTGTGCGGTCATGCAACACTGTACCCATATGAATTTTTTAGCATTTTTTTTGAGACAGATAAAACTTTATTTTGGTGGTATTTATTCACCACTCGGATTTTGATTTTTTTGCTATATAAATGAAAAAGTCAAACATTTTGAAAAAAAAGTGTTTTTCTTAAAACATTTTGCAAATAAATAATCTTTCTTCATAAATCTTGGCCAAAATGTATTCTGCTATCTTTTTAGAAAAAAAAATAACCCAAATTAGTTTATAACCAAAAATTATAATTTTTCAAAAAATGTTTTTACATTTTTATTTTATTTTTTTATATTATTATTTATGTTTTTTTGTAACATACTGTCACCCTAGCAGTACAGTATAACCATGGTGACAATGTACTACTTGTGGGGGGTGCTGAACATTTTTTTTTCTTTTTTTACACTGATTGCTTTTACACCCATAAAGGCTGTAAAAGCAATCATTCCTCCTTCTCTCTGGCTGCATTCTTGCAGCCAATGAGAAATACTGTGCAAGCTGTGATTGGTCACAGCTTGTCACATGGTACAAGGCTGTTGTGAATAGCCTTGTTCCATGTGACCTCTGTGATCATTTACAGATTTCACAAGTAGTAAGCAATGTCAGGAAGTGACATCTTGTTTACTACTATTCATGTGATCACTGATTGGCCAATCAGTGATCACATGAATCGGGACCTCACACAGAGGTCCCGTACAGCAATCTGGTGTACAGGGCAATGGATGCAGGATGGGGGGGGGGGAATGTTTAGAAACGTCCATCCACATTGGCAGCGTTCCCGTCCAGCCGTTTATTGACATGGGCCGGACGGGAAAAGGTTAAATGATACATTCTGCTGGACAGCTTGTTTCTTTGAACAACAGACTTACTGGCCAGATCACCAGATAAAAATCGAACAAAGAAAGCTTAAAAATGAAAACTAATGCAGCCATGAAATCTAAGAATTGGCAGTCTGCAATAATAATAAATATTTGCTTTTGGGTTTAATGACGCTTTAACTCAATTAGCCCTTTAAAAAGTTTTTTCAATCAGGTCATACCCAACAAATGACAGACATACTCTCTTTGTCCTGAGGATTTAGCAATACACTGAAGAAGCTATGGGCAGCCACAGGTAAACTATTAGAACATAGAAATATTTGCATAATCTTCTCTTCTGATCTGGTGTTCATACCATGACAGGACATATGGCTGAGACCTTCTCTTCACTCCTCCTTCCAGGATCTTTTCCCGACAACCACCAAGTCTAGAGGGTCACCATTTTACATAACAGTGTGATACTAGCATCCAACAGTAGAGGGCAGACTACACAAGCTTACCTGAAAAATCTCCTTTCATGTGCTGCCTGTCTGCTGGCCGCCTCTTTCCACAACTTCCTGGATTCCCTGCATGCTTTGCAGTTTTTCCTCAATTTCTAAGGACTACATGTCCCATGGTACCTTGCTGCCTGCAAGCAGTGATTTCTGTACTGACTCCACCTTCTGAAACTCTTCTCAGCACCTCCATAGTTCAAAAGGCAGGCTCTGTGAAGTGTGTGACACAGCAGCCACTACCCACAGTGTATAGTGACTGACTGCGTGTCATAGAATTCAGGGAAGTAAACGTGTGGGATCTTCACAAGGTGTACAAACTTCAGCATGGTTCAGATGAATAGGAGTACGCTAAAATAAGTGAAATACAATATGGAAATGAGTATATGATTTAAATTTTGACCATAGATACACTTTAAACACTATTGGCTCCAGCAGCTGGAGGTCCAGGCAGGAAGACAAACTAAGCATGTTTGGCCATTTGGTTCGCCAGCAGGTTAGGTTTGGGTCAACCCAAACCCAAAGGTCATCTCTAGCTACCAGGTGAGATGTGGACCTAGGAATGGAGGCTTCATCCCATCTGAAGCTCTACAAAGCCTCCAGGATCTAGATAACAAGCAAGACATGGACGCAGGAATGGAGACTTCATCCCATCCAAAACTCTACAATGCCTCCAGGATATAGATTCCAGGTAAGATGTGGATCTAGGGATGGAGGCTTCTTCCCATTCAAAGCTCTGCAAAGCCTCCAGGAGTTAGATAAACAGGTAAGATGTGGAACTTGGAATGGAGGTTTCATCCCATCTGAAGCTCTACAAAGCCTCCAGGATCTAGATACCAGATAAGGTGTTAACCTAGGAATGGAGGCTTTTTCCCATTCAAAGCTCTACAAAAGCTCTGGGATCTAGATACCAGGTAAGATGTTGACCTAGGAATGGAGACTTCATCCCATCTGAAGCTCTAGAAAGCCTCTAGAATCTAGATAACAGGTAAGATGTGGACTCTGGAATGGAGGCCTCATTACTTCCAAAGCTCTTCAAAGCCTCTGTGATGTAGAAAACGGTAAGACTTTGACCCAGGAATGGAGACTTCATCCCATCCAGAGCTCTACAAAGCCTCCAGGATCTAGGTACCAGGTAAGATGTTGACCTAGGAATGGAGACTTCATCCCATCTAAAGCTCTAAAAAACCTCTAGGTTCTAGATAACAGTTAAGATGTGGATCTAGGAATAGAGGCCTCATCCCATCTGAAGCTCTACAAATCCTTCAGGATCTAGATAACAGGTAAGACGTGGACACAGGAATGGAGGCTTCATCCCATCCAAAGCTCTACAAAGCCTTCAGGATATAGATACTGGTTAAGATGTGCACCTAGTAATGAAGGTGTCAGGGCTCCGGGTATGACAAGAGGTGTGTGGACCGACACAGGGAAACACAGACTTCAGGTATAGCGTGTAAAACAATATAATTTATTAAGGCAACACAGACATAAACGCAGTGCAACAAACCAAACCCAAAACTAACACAAATACGTACAACAAGGTGCAACAAACCCAAACCTTAACTGATATATATAAATATGGAGCACAACGTATTCAGGCGGGCCGGGTCGGTAGCTAACGGGCAGACAAGGTACAAGGAGTAGGCAGAAGATTGGTCAGGAGTAGCCGAGGTCGGTGCAGGCAGAGTTCAAGCAGAGTCAGGATCAGGCAGGAAGCAGACAGGATGCAGGTACAGGGGCTCATGGGAACAATACACCAAGGCCCTGACTGCAGGCCTGGCCATTCCTTAAATACACCTCCTGCAATCAGCCTCAGGTGATGGCTTGATTGCAGGAGTTAACTTCTGGCTGCCGAGAGCACCCGCTGGCCAGCCCTGGTACTGCAGCCCACAAGGCAGGTGAGTCCCACTACCATTTGCGAGTCCATTCCTGACAGAAGGCTTCTTTCCATCCAAAGCTCTACAAAGGCCCCAGGATCTAGATACGAGGTAAGATGTGGAACTAGGAATTGAGGCTTCATCCTACCTGAAGGTCTACAAAGTTTCTGGGTTCTAAATACTAGGTAAGATGTGGAACTAAGAATGGAGGATGCATCCCATCCTAAGGTCTACAAAGCCTCCAAGATCCAGATAACAGGCAAGATGTGGATCTAGAAATGAAGAATTCATCCCATCTGAAGCTCTACAAAGCCTGCAGGATATAGATACCAGGTAAGATGTAGACCCAGAAATGGAGGCTTCATCCTATCCAAAGCTCTCTAAAGCCTCCATGATGTAGATAACAGGTAAGATGTGGACCCAGGAATGGAGGCTTCATCCCGTCCACAGCTCTACAAAGCCTTCAGGATCTAGATACGATACCAAGTAAGATGTTGACCTAGGAATGCAGGCTTTTTCCCATTCAAAGCTCTACAAAACCCCTGGGATCTAGATACCAGGTAAGATGTGGGGACTCTGGAATGGAAGCCTCATTACTTCCAAAGCTCTACAAATCCTCCAGGATCTAGATACCAGGTCGGCGGTGGACACAGGAATGGAGGCTGCAACCCATCCAAAGCTCTACAAAGCCTCCGTGATGTAGATAACAGGTAAGATGTGGACTTAGAAATTGAGGTTTCTTCCCATCCAAAGCTCTATAAAGCCTCCAGGATCTAGATACAAGGTAAGATGTTGACCTAGGTATGGAGGCTTTTTCCCATTCAAAGCTCTACAAAAGCACCAGGATCTAAGTACCAGGTAAGATGTTGACCTAGGAATGGAGACTCTATCCCATCTGAAGCTCTAGAAAGCCTCTAGGATCTAGATGACAGGTAAGCTGTGGACTCAGGATTGGCGGTCCTATTACTTCCAAAGCTCTACAAAGCCTCCAGGATCTAGATAGCAGGTATGATGTGGACCCAGCAATGGAGGCTTCATCCCATCCAAAGCTCTACAAAGCCTCCGGGATCTAGATACCAGGTAAGATAAGGATCTGAGAATGGAGGCTTCATCCCATGCAAAGCTCTACAAAGCATCCAGGATCCAAAACAGAGATTATAAGGAGCTTAAGAAAATCAAACATTTTTCTTCTCCAGATCAGCCATCAACCCTGGGGCCCCTCATTATGAAGAACCTAGGTGACCCATATGAACGGCTTATGATCCTGCCCATCAGGAAACAATCTCTATACAGAGTACAAGGTTGCCTTTTCTGAATTGTGTGAGCTGCATTCCAGACATAGAATGCCCAGTGTTCTTCTCCTCCTGCCAGGCCAGTAACACTGTATCTGCTTCTACATATCACAGCCGGTGCTGACGCAATGCCACAGTTTTGTCTGCTGTCTTATCAAGGTTGCTGGCTTAACCGCGTCCTACCTGGCCAGAAGCCACAGACAGATGCCGAAACCACACCAAGATATCTCACAAAGGACAGCAGAGCCCATTGGGAGGCGGATGTTGCAGCAAGCACCAACACCATTTAGACTGGGTTAACTTTACATTACAGACAGTGATGAGACATGAAGCTTTATTGATCTCCTAGATTGTAAGCTCCAAGGAGCAGGGCCCTCGAACCCCTCGTGTATCACATTGTATTGTTATTGTACTGTCGCATGTACTGTCCCCCATTGTAATGTACAGCGCTGAGCGAACTATTGGCGCTTTATAAATACTGTATAATAATAATAATACCTTTGCAAAAAAGCAAGGGGGTGTATCACAACATTAAAAAGGGGTCAAAACCCCATTACAGACAAGCCAGGAGCAAATATAAAATAAAATAAATAAATGCAGGGCTTCTATGACAGGATAAAAAGGGAAGCCAGGAAACCGAAGGGTTAAACCCTTCACCCCTTCCCCAGTTCTGAATGCTTGGGGGGGCAGAAAGAATTGGTGATCATATGACCACTGTAATTGGCTGTCACAGTGGTCACATGAACAGGAACCGGTTCCGCTGACTAATGAGCTTTAGGACCTTACATCGCACAGGATCTCATGCACTGCAGTGAATGTAGTACATTTAGAAGACACACTGCACCTGATCGCATGGTATTGCAGAACATGACTGTAGTCAAGTTTGTGGTCTGTTTGGGGTTTTGGACACATGCAGCAAATCTCACACCCAACGCCGTGCTGGAAACGCACACAGAATACGGGTTTTCTGCACCCGTTTTGGTGTGACTGAGCCCTTAGCCTGGACCGAGAGCTCTCTTTGACAGCTTGATCTTTGTGCTCTGAGCGCAGAAACATCGTCTGCCCAGCGACACATATGTGCTGCTTGTGGGCATTTAAAGACCACCGTTTTGCCGTTGCACATATGTGTTGGCTGGCAACTAGGGATGCCGATATCGATATCAATGCTGTTACCGAGTATTTTCATGAGTACTCATACTACAACACCTTAATTAATGCTTTGCAGTGCAATTTGCGTTAATGGACGCAAATTGCACCACAAGGATTAGCATGCGAATTGAACAGGAATGCGAATCGCATGAGGTTTCCCCACTGCCCCTGTGTGAACCCAGGCTTGTCATAGCCTGAGTTCACTTAGGAAACCTCCCTGCAGGCATCCCATGCTTAGTGTCAGTGGTAGGAGAGGAGTTTGAAATCCCTGCCGCTTTCTTTCCTCTCCTTGCAGCGATGACAGTTCGGGCAAGACGGCATCTGATTGGTCAGGGCTGAGTGGCTCTGCAGGCCAGCCCATCTGAAATTTCCCAATGCTCTGGGGCTTTTGGAGGAGAGCCTTAGAGGCAGTGGGTGAATCTAAGGAGTGGCTGGCTGCACTTTTGAGGGATCCTAGCCAATCCCAACAAGAGACTGGCAAGGGGTTGGACACCTGTAAAAGTGTTGGAGCTTGCTCAGTTGCAGGAGAGTTGGAGGGAGAGTTCGGGTAAAAGATGTGAGGCTGAAGGAAGGAGACTGCGAGGAGGCTCAGTGGGATGGGGTCTACCTGCAGGCCAGGAGCTGGAAAAGAGGAAAGCTCAGAATTCACCAGCGCCTTGAGCGAAGACCACCTGTATGGCAGGGAAGGAGCAGCCCAGCTGATAGGATTGGTAGCAGCCATCAACCCACAAGCGGTACAGGAAAGGATCTAAGGGAGTACCCCTGCACCCCCTGGGCGGATAGGGGAAGGAGCACTCTGGTGGGAAAACAGATTAGCCCCCTACTAGTGACTGTTCATCTCTTAAAATGACAGGAATCCCTTGTTCAGGGATACCTCCAGATTGCTGGGTGAAGAGTAGAAGTTCATCTAGGGTCTGGGGTGCTACATTAGAAGACGCTGGCTAGCTCTCCATCAGAGACTGCGCTGCAGGGAAGGCTTGTAAACAGTTCCAGGATGTTGTCCTCAGTTTATCAGTTCCCTTGGGCATCTTGTACACCCCTAACTCTATCCCAGTTCAAATACAATAAATAAAACAACAAAACCAAAGCTCAAGGACTGATTTCTGACTCTGGATGCAAGCTTGTGTGAAGATGCATGTTGCCTGCCTGTTCAGGACTACAGGGGGACCCAAATCTTCTAGCGACTCCTAAGGGGGCAGTGCTACAGTTATGTGGAGCTAATTCTCATCAGAATGCATTGATCAATGTGGGCCCAACACAAGAACACAGAGAAAGCAATTGTGCATGCAGTGTGGGCACAGCACAATACATGGGAAAACGTTTTCTTGCCCGGAGTTTTGCTTAAAATAAGAATGTGAATGATAAAATTTACAATCAAAAGGAAAAAAAGCTTATACAACACATTATTATTATTATTATACAGGATTTATATCGCGCCAACAGTTTGCTCAGCGCTTTACAATATAACGGGAGAGAATACAGCAACAATACAGTTCAATACAAGAGGGTTAGGAGGGCCCTGATCCTTGGAGCTTACAATCTAGGAGGGAGGGGCTAGTGGTACAAAAGGTAATAACTGTGGGGGATGGACTGGTAGGAAGAGTAGAAGATTCCATTATTAGCTGAGGGCAGGATAGGCTTCCCTGAAAAGATGGGTTTTCAGAGATCGCCTAAAAGTGAGCAGAGTAGGTGATAGTCTGATAGATTGGGGTACAGAGTTCCAGAGGATGGGGAGGCTCTGGAGAAGTCCTGGAGAGGAGGAGACAAGGGAGCTAGAAAACAGAAGGAGAAGCAAGGAGCGGAGAGGACGGTTTGGGTGATATTTGGAGACAAGATCGGTGATGTAATTTGGGGCAGAGTTATAAATGGCTTTATATGATATTGTTAAGGTTTTGAATTTTATACGTTGAGTAATGGGAAGCCAGTGGAGGGATTGGCAGAGAGGGGTGGAGGACACTGAATGGAGGCCAGTGGAGGGATTGGCAGAGAAGGATGGCAGATATGGAACGGTTAGTAAGGTAGATGAGTCTGGCAGCAGCATTCATGATAGACTGAAGAGGGGATAGCCTGCGATGAGGTCGGCCAATGAGGAGGGAGTTACAATAGTCAAGGCGAGATATAACAAGGGAGTGAATAAGTTGCTTAGTGGTTTCCGAGGTTAGGAACGGGCGTATCTTGGAGATGTTGTGGAGGTGAAGTCTACAAGATTTGGACAACGATTGGATTTGGGGCTGAAAGGACAGATGGGAGTCTAGGATTACACCTAGCACCCTGGCGTGAGGGGAGGGACTGATGATTGTATTATTGATCTTGATGGAGAAGTCAGGAGACGGGGCACAGGCTGGGGGGAATACTAAGAGCTCAGTTTTGGAAAGATTGAGTTTGAGGAAGTGGAGTGACATCCATGCCGATATGTCACTTAGTAGGTTAGTAATGTGAGAGGAGACTGAAGGGGTGAGGTGAGGGGTAGAAAGATAGATTTGTGTGTCATCAGCATAGAGATGGTACTTAACACATACCACCATGCGTTCAATATGCCCACCATAATGCACCTCTGCTGGTGAGAACAGGCTCTTAGGCTGCATTCACACCTAGGTGTTCAGATAATACGGACAGAATCGCTTGTTTCCGCCTGCAGTTTTGGAAGTCTAATGTACAACGCCTTATTTATCAATGGCTGCCCAAACGTGGGTAGCAGTCCCTTGCTTTGTTGTGCAAAATAGATGCAGCAAAATGCAGAATGCAAAAAACTTGGCTTAGTGCTAAAAAAAAGTACTTGAGCGTCTTTGGTGTGTTGGGCGTCTTTGCTGTGTTGAGCATCTTTGGTGTGTTGGGCGTCTTTGCTGTGTTGAGTGTCTTTGCTGTGTTGAGCGTCTTTGCTGTGTTGGGCGTCTTTGGTGTGTTGAGCGTCTTTGGTGTGTTGGGCGTCTTTGGTGTGTTGAGCGTCTTTGGTGTGTTGGGCATCTTTGCTGTGTTGAGCGTCTTTGCTGTGTTGAGCGTCTTTGGTGTGTTGAGCGTCTTTGGTGTGTTGGGCGTCTTTGGTGTGTTGAGCGTCTTTGGTGTGTTGGGCGTCTTTGCTGTGTTGAGCGTCTTTGCTGTGTTGAGCGTCTTTGCTGTGTTGGGCATCTTTGCTGTGTTGAGCGTCTTTGGTGTGTTGGGCATCTTTGCTGTGTTGAGCGTCTTTGGTGTGTTGAGCGTCTTTGCTGTGTTGAGCGTCTTTGGTGTGTTTGTCATATGTAGAGAAGCCCATTCAAATGAATATACTTTCCTATGTTGTCGTGCGACAATGGCAGGACAGGCTGTGCAGGTGGATGGTGAATGGGGCTTTAGCCCTGGTTGACATATATGCGGCCGTGCGGGCCACGTTTTGCGCGGGTACAAGAACCCATTCATTTGAATGGACTCCCGTGCCCATGACACGCAGGGAAGAAGTCCCTGCACTTCTTTGCAAAACGCAGCCCACGCAGGAACCTCGGTTCCCAGTACAGTTGTGTTTTCCAGTGCGGGCGGCATGCCATTAGAACTAATGGCACCAGCCCGCGGGTCCGCATTTCTCTGTGCGGGTGGTGCAGATGCACGGATTTTCATGCAGATCCGCAGCGGCACCACCTGCACAGATGTGAGCCTAGCCTTAGAGGTCACTTAGCTATTTGGGTGTTGGTCAGGGTGGGGCTTTTAGAGGTGGTCTGATGGAAGGACTGTTTCAAGCCCAGTTGGTGATCTGCACATGAGCAGAGAACCCTTTCCCCCTTTCCCCTTCATCCATCCTATACTCAGGACTTTTTTTCAGCAGGAACGTAGGGGAGCACAGTGGGGGGGGCTGGTCTATTATCACTGAAAGAGATCAATTTTTGTGTGGGGGTCTATTCTTGCTGGGGAGGTCTGCTGTTGCTAGTGGGGGGCCTATTGTTGATGGAGGTCAGTTGTTGCTGGATGGGATCTACTGTTGAGGGAAGGGTCTATTAGTTATTGTTGCTGGCTTCTGGAGAGTCTATTGATGCTGGCTGCTGGGAGATCTGATGTCGCTGCTTGGGGTCTATTGTTGCTGGGGTGTCATTTTGCTTTGGGGGACCATTGTTTCTGGAGGAATATATTCTTGCTGGGGAGGTCTGTTGTTGCTGGTGGGGGATCTATTGTTGATGATGTCCAATTATTTTCTGGATGGGATCTACTGTTGAGGGAAGGGTCTATTTGTTATTGTTGCTGGCTTCTGGAGGGTCTATTGATGCTGGCTGCTGGGAGATCTGTTGTTGCTGCTTGGGGTCTATTGTTGCTGGGGTGTCATTTTGTTTTGGGGGACCATTGTTACTGGAGGAATATAGTCTTGCTGGAGAGGTCTGTTGTTGCTGATGGGGGATATATTGTTGATGATGTCCAATTGTTTCTGGATGGGATCTACTGTTGAGGGAAGGGTCTATTAGTTATTGTTGCTGGCTTCTGGAGAGTCTATTGATGCTGGCTGCTGGGAGACCTGTTGTCGCTGCTTGGGGTTTATTGTTGTTGTGGTGTCATTTTGTTTTGGGGGACCATTGTTGTTGGAGGAATATATTCTTGCTGGGGAGGTCTGTTGTTGCTGGTGGGGGATCTATTGTTGATGGGGGTCAATTGTTGCTGGATGGGATCAACTGTTGAGGGAAGGATCTATTAGTTATTGTTGCTGGCTTTTGGAGAGTCTATTGATGCTGGCTGCTGGGAAATCTGTTGTTGCTGCTTGGGGTCTATTGTTGCTGGGATGTCATTTTGTTTTGGGGGACCATTGTTGCTGGAGGAATATATTGTTGCTGAGGGGGGGTCTATTGCTGCTGGCTGTGGGGGATCTATTTTTCTGCAGATCTTGTTATCATTAACAAATTCCATACAAATGACTTAACACCACAAAATGATACTTGGTTCTATATTCTCTAAAAGGAACCTTACTGAGAGGTGGGTAGGGGTGGAAGCAAGTGATGGTGCTCAAAGGTGGGTAGGGGGCAGAGACAAGAAGTGACTCAGAAGGGGGGATTTCCTGCACCTATTTTTAGAGAAAAAAAGCCCTCCCTATACTCTAAAGCAAATGGATTTTATGGAAGTCACAGTGGGTGGTCGGTGAGCGGTTTGGGGTTTTTGAAGGCGGTCAGATTGGTGTTGGTGTGAAATGATGAGGGACCCATCTTTGGTATGGCGTCCTCTATTTGATTTTGGCCACTATGTAGTGACCTGGGGTTTTACAGACCAAGATGTGGTTCGTTTGGAGGTTGTCCCAGAGGCAGTGTGTTGAGGTTGGGGGCCTAATATATGCAAGTGGTTCTGCAGAGACAGAGCTTGTGAGTGTTCTTAGTTCATCCAAACACTTGCAACCTGAAAACTTGTCTCCTGGAGTTGCTCTTTAATGACACTGCAGATCCTACGAGTCTCAAGGCCTTTCCTGAATGAGGAGGGCTGTTCCCGTGTGAAATGACGGGTCAGCCTGGCCTGATCACAGTTTTATCCCTGGACCAAACAATACATTCCAAGGTGAAGATAATATTGTGTGTGCGCCCATCTTCGCCTGGCTGCCAGTTTTGATAGTACGCTTTGGAATCGGCAAGAAGGCACAGCCTGGGACATCCAGAGCCAACACAACCTTAAAGACGAGAAGAAACAAAACGTCAGATAATGGCCTATAATATGGGGAGAGCCCAGAGAGGTGACATGTATTAAGGAGAAGTCACATGTTGATGGAAAAGTGGAGAAACAACGAAGAATTCTCTAGAAGAGCCAAATCAAGGAGACTCGCAACAAAGTTGCATTTGTGGAAGAGAAGGTCAGAACCCAAAGGAGCAAGGACTGCTGGAAATACACAGAGCCCCAGAGACAGAGAACTGAGAGGACCCAGTGATCGGTAGAGGTGGTAGACGTTTCTGGTGGACATCACCCCACAATGTCTTCTGGATTGGTGCTTCTCCTGTTTTTGGTCTCATTGTGCGGTAGGATGGGGCAGAGCTGTGAGATTCCAGATGGAGACCGTGAGTTCATCCTGGATAAGGTGAAGACACAACTTCTGGAGGCACTGGGACCCCCGCCGGCTTCTGCCTTGTCTCTAGAATCACTGGACAAGCCTGAAATACCTACCCGAGTAGCAAGGAGGATCCTACGTAAACGGAACAGCCAAAAAAGTTCTGCTGTGGTTGAGGACACATCTCAGGTCATCTTATTCCCCTCTTCAGGTTGGTAGATGGGATTACAGAGCATGGTTTAGGACCAGGGGCGGACTGACAACTCATGGGGCCCCCGGCCAATAGGAGATCATGGGGCCCCTGTGTCCTTGCCCAAACTCAAAAAAGCCTATGAAAAAGGTACCAGGGGCATCTCATGGGGCCCCCTACTGACCCCGGGCCCGAGTTTCCAAATGGTCAGTCCGCCTGTTTAGGACTCATATACACTTGGGGGCAGTAAAAACAAACATTTGAACTGTGTTTTTACCACCCCAAATTTGCTTTATTTCCCCCCCCCCCCCGATGGGGATGTACACATGCCATGATTCTTAGCTTCATGACTGGGGCTGGAATTTAAACCCCTGTTGCATTTGTCAGGCGGGTAATACTGCTCTCTGAACGCAACCCATTTAAGGGGATGGGGCCACAGCTGCCCACAAGGTTGCAGCTTGGTGGTGGGGACTTTTAGGGATTAAAACAAGCAGTGAAGGGGTGACATAATGCCTCCTCGCCACCTTCCAAATGCCTTCTGAAAAGTGATCCACCTCAGATTTCACTTCATTGAGCTAATTCCATTAATAATAACTCTATTGTAATATATTGCAGCATATCAATCATTGGATGTGGTGGCTGCATTAGTTTTCTTTTTTAAGCATTTCCCCCTATTGATCTGGCCAGTAACACACTTCCTGTATTAGAGTGCCTCCACTCTGGATGAATGAGCACAGGGGGCACATTTGGACAGCAGCATTGTTAACCTGGGGGGAGGGGATTATTAGATATACTAGCAGATTTAAATATACTTACAAATTGAGGCCAAACTCCAGCTAACCCTCTATAAGTTACAGGTTTTATATAAATAAATACAACTGAACATTGTAAGCACCCCTGCAACTAAATCTTTTTTCTCTTCCCTGTAACTGATATATCTGCTAGAGAGCTTGTTCACTTGAAAAACAACAAACCTACTGGTCAGATCACCAGGTGAGAAGAGAATACAGAAAGCCAAAAAAGAAAATGAATGCAGCCCTCACATCTAGTGACTGATAAACTGCAATATAATAAATGTTTGGTTTTGAGTTTAATAGCCCTTTGAAGACAATTGTGGAAGAAATAAAGGGTCGCTCCACCCAAAACTAATGTTACATTGTTTGGTAGATGCTGGAGAGCTAAACCAGCCAAAAGAGTTTCTGATCTCTCTCAGGATATCACTTAGGAGGGTGATTATAAAATATTTGCAGAGCACATAGCATGTGAAACTGCGTGCGCATTCATTCTGTGAGACAAAAAAGAGTGTTATTAGGCTATTACCTATTCAGGTTGAATGTTTCTCATTTATACAGAATAGAGTGTATTAGGAAGTACCACAAATGGCCACTAGATGGAGCTAATGATCATAGGGAATTCATTCTTGTTTACTATGATTGTCAGCGCCATCTAGTGGCCATAATGCAGTATTTTCCTGATTCACTTGATTCTGGATACAGGGCCGGTTTGTGTTTCCGCAAGCTCCCATGTGGCGTGGTTTTGACAGCCCACTCATTTGAATGGGTTGTAAAACACCCTGGACCAGTTAAGGCTTGTAGAGATCACTTTTATAACTATGTGTCAACTATATAAATATAAATCAATGCTTTGCAAATGCTTGCCCTATACACTGGTATTATACAAGCCGAAGCTTGTCTGAACAAGGTCTACAGCAGCTTAGAGTTCTTCTAGAGGCTGATAAGGGTTCCTTGAGCAATATCAGGCTTTCAGATAAGTTACCACTTACACCAATGACACCAGTATCTAAAAGGGGAGTATTCTTCCCACTGACCACCAATGCAAGGGGCATTCCTCCCACTGACCACCAATGTAAGGGGCATTCCTCCCACTGACCACCAATGTAAGGGGCATTCCTCCCACTGACCACCAATGCAAGGGGCATTCCTCCCACTGACCACCAATGTAAGGGGCATTCCTCCCACTGACCACCAATGTAAGGGGCATTCCTCCCACTGACCACCAATGTAAGGGACATTCTTCCCACTGACCAGCAATGTAAGGGGCATTCCTCCCACTGACCACCAATGTAAGGGGCATTCTTCCCACTGACCACCAATGTAAGGGGCATTCCTCCCACTGACCCCAATGTAAGGGGCATTCTTCCCACTGACCCCAATATAAGGGACATTCTTCCCACTGACCACCAACATAAGTGACATTCTTCCCACTGACCCCAATATAAGGGGCATTCTTCCCACTGACCAGCAATGTAATAGACATTCTTCCCACTGACCCCAATGTAAGGGGCATTCTTCCCACTGACCCCAATGTAATAGACATTCTTCCCACTGACCCCAATGTAAGCGGCATTCTTCCCACTGACCCCAATGTAATAGACATTCTTCCCACTGACCCCAATGTAATAGACATTCTTCACACTGACCACCAATGTAAGGGGTATTTTTCCCACTGGCTACCAATGTAGGGACATTCTTCTCACTGACCCCAATGTAAGGGACATTCTTCCCACTGACCCCAATGTAATAGACATTCTTCTCACTGACCACCAATGTAAGGGGTATTTTTCCCACTGGCTACCAATGTAAGGGACATTCTTCCCACTGACCCCAATGTAAGGGGCATTCTTCTCACTGGCTACCAATGTAGGGGCAATCTTCCCACTGACCACCAACGTAAGGGACATTTTTCCCACTGACCCCAATGTAAGGGGCAATCTTCATACTGACCACCAATGTAATGGACATTCTTCACACTGACCCCAATGTAAGGGACATTCTTCCCACTGACCCCAATGTAAGGGGCAATCTTCATACTGACCATCAATGTAATGGACATTCTTCACACTGACCAAAGTACCGGGGCCCCTTCCTCACAAATCCCCAATGTAAAGGGGTCATTCTCCCACTCACCACCATTGTAAGGCAACCTGTTTCCATTGACCCTCTATGTAACAGATCATTTCAGTGGCCACCATCATAAAGGGGTACATCCCAACTGAGCACCATGTAAGAGAATACTACAACTTTCACTGTCTGCATTTCCTTTCTGATTATTTTTAGTTTTATTTTATTATGATCACTGAAAATAATGTTGTTTTATGAAGCAACCTTGATTATCAAATATTCTAAGAACACTACATTCACAAATCATTGCAATATCCTTTTATCTGGAAGTCCACTCTAATGTGCCATGGGGTGTAGATACAGGAGTGTCCCAAAGACCTGAAATGTATTTCAATCTTAGGCCTCATGTGCAAAAAACACCGCTTTCAGGGGCATCTGGCTTTTTTTTTTAACCTCTGAACATACAGAGCCTTGAAAAAGTATTCATACCGCTTGAAATTTCCCACATGTTGTCATGTTACAACCAAAAATGTAAGTGTATTTTAATGGGATTTGATGTGATAGACCAACACAAATTGGAAGGAAAATTATAAATGGTTTTCAATATTGTTTACAAATAAATATCTGAAAAGTGTGGCAAGCATTTGTATTCAGCCCCCTTTACTCTGATACCCCTAACTAAAATCTAGTGGAACCAACTGCCTTCAGAAGTCACCTAATTAGTAAATAGAGTCCACCTGTGTGTAATGTAGTCTCAGTATAAATACAGCTGTTCTGTGAAGCCCTAAGAGGTTTTTTAGAGAACATTACTAAACAAACGGCATCATGAAGGCCAAGGAACACACTAGACAGGTCAGAGATAAAGTTGTGGGGAAAATTAAAGCAGGGTTAGGTTATAAAAAATATCCCAAGCTTTAAACATCTCACGGAGCACTCTTCAATCCCTCTTCCGAAAATGGAAAGAGTATGGCAAAACTGCAAACCTACAAAGACATGGCCATCCACCTAAACTGACAGGCCGGGCAGGGAGAGCGTTCATCAGAGAAGCAGCCGAGAAGCCCATGGGAACTCTGGAGGCGCTGCAGTGATCCACAGCTCAGGTGGGAGAATCTGTCCACAGGACAATTATTAGTCGTGCACTCCACAAATCTGGCCTTTATGGAAGAGTGGCAAGAAGAAGCCATTGTTGAAAGAAAACCATAAGACGTCCCGTTTTCAGTTTGTGAGAAGCCATGTGTGGGACACAGCAAGCATGTGGAAGAAGGTGCTCTGGTCAGATGAGACCAAAATTGAACTTTTTGACCTAAAAGCAAAACGCTGTGTGTGGCAGAAAACTAACACCGCGCATCACCCTGAACACACCAACCCCACTGTGAAACATGGTGGTGGCAGCATCATGTTGTGGGGATGCTTTTCTTCAGCAGGGACAGGGAAGCTGGTCAGAGTTGATGGGAAGATGGATGGAGCCAAATACAGGGCAATCTTAGAAGAAAACCTGTTAGAGTCTGCAAAAGACTTGAGACTGGGGCAAAGGTTCACCTTCCAGCAACACAACGACCCAAAACATCCAGCCAGAGCTACAATGGAATGGTTTAGATCAAAGCATATTCATGTGTTAGAATGGCCCAGTCACAGTCCAGACCTAAATCCAATGGAGAATCTGTGGCAAGACTTGAAAATTGCTGTTCACAGACATTCTCCGTTCAATCTGACAGAGCTTGAGCGATTCTGCAAAGAAAAATGGGCAGAAATGTCCGTCTCTAGATGTGCAAAGCTGGTAGAGACATCCCCAAAAAGACTTGCAGCTGGAATTGCAGAGAAAGGGGGTCCTACAAAGTATTGACTCCGGGGGGCTGAATACAAATGCCGCCACACTTTTCGCAGATTTATTTGTAAAAAATGTTGAAAACCATTCATCATTTTCCTTCCACTTCACAATTATGTGCCACTTTGTGTTGCTCCATCACATCAAATCCCAATAAAATACAATTTCATTTTTGGTTGTAACATGACAACATGTGGAAAATGAATACTTTTTCAAGGCACTGTAGCTACATGTTAGTTATGCACATGAACATGCAGGCATTTAAAGTGGTTGTAATCCCTTACATAATAACTAATGAAGTGATTGGCCTCAGGTGATACACAGAGATGAAACATCAATTTGTAACGCGTCCAAAATGCATCAAAAATGCATGTACAAAAATGCAAAAAGCACCGCAAAAAGCACTGCAGAAACAGATCAAATGCAAACTGCATAGGTGTGAACCTAGCCTAAGGTTTAAACTATTAAACTAGTGTAGTTATAGAAACTTACCACTAGATGTCAGCATAATGCTGGGTCCCTGCAGTGTCATGCTGAGACATACAGATTATTGTATAGATTTGTATTGTACATGTACAGTATTATATTACAGCTGACCTATTCCTAGATGTGGTGGCCGCATTACGTTCCTTTTTTTAGGCTTTCTTTCTTCTTTTTTTCATCTGGTGATTCAGCCAGCAAGTCTGTTGTTTTTTAAAACCACAAGAACTCCAGCAGAATGTATCAGTTTACATGAATGAGACAAACCATTTAACCACTTGCCTACCGGGCACTTATACCCCCTTCCTGCCCAGGCAAATATCAGCTTTCAGCGTTGTCGCACTTTGAATGACAATTGTGGGGTCATGCAACACTGTACCCATATGACTTTTTTATCATTTGTTTCACACAAATAGAGCTTTCTTTTGGTGGTATTTAACTGCCACTGGGGGCTTTATTTTTTTCACTATAAACAAAACTGCAAAAAATTTAAAAAAAAAGTATTTTTTTCTATTATAACATTTTTCAAATAGGTCATTTTTCTCCTTCAATGAAATGCGCTGATGAGGCTGCACTTATAGGAAGCCCTGATGGGCACTAATAGGCACTGATGAGGTGGCACTGATAAGCTGCACTGATGAGGTGGCAAAGATGAGGCGATATTGGTGAGCATTGACTAGGAGGCACTGATGATGCTGCACTTATATGCAGCAATGATGGGCACTGATGGGCTGCACTGATGAGGCAAGATTGGTGGGCATTTACTAGGAGGCACTAATGATGCTGCACTTATATGCAACAATGATGGGCACTGATGGGCTGCACTGATGAGGCAAGATTGGTGGGCATAGACTAGGAGGCACTGATGATGCTGCACTTATATGCAATGATGGGCACTGATAGGCAGCACTGATGGGCAGTGCTGACTGGCGGCACTGACTGACAGCACTGAATGGCGGCACTGACTGACAGCACTGAATGGCGGCACTGCTGGGCACGGATGGGCTCAACTGCTGGGCAGTGCTGATGAGTGGCACTGCTGGGTGGCACTGCTGGGCACTGATGGGTGGCACTGCTGGGCACTGATCATTAGTGCCCTGATGATTAGTGCAGATGTCCTCTGTGTCAGTTATCGGCAGTGCTTTCCTCATACTGTGACAGCACCTATTAAAATACAGTCATGCGACTTTATGTGTGGCAAGTTGCATGATAAGTCGCATCAGTGTGAACCGTGGCTAAGGGTCCATTTGTATTTGTAAACTATAAGGTGAGGTTCACACCTATGCTGGTTGCGTTTGAGCAGTTTCTGCATGGCGCTTTGCATTTTTGCACCTTTGTTTTTTTTACGTGTTTTTGCCACGTTTTTGATGCGTTTTGCGGGGTTTTTTTTCATTTTCTAAATTTTTCTTGTTGCTAGGCAGATTTAAAATGCAAAACGCATAAAAAATGCATCAAAAACACAATACATGCTTTTCAGCAGATTTTCCATTGAAGTCTATAAAAGCAAAAACACAACTTTTTGCTTTAAAAAAGCCCCTGACCCTTTCCAAAAAACACACCGGGTGAAAACGCGAAGATGTCAACATGTTCCATAGGAAATCATGTTAAATGGACTCAGGGGTGTAGATAAGGGGGGGTTGCCAACCATCCCTGCAGGCTGCAGTCCTCGAAATTTTCACTTGCCCGCAAGTGGAAATAAGGTGGAGGCGGTGAGCAGTGCTGGGACTAGGGGGGTGTGTGGGAGGGGCGGCGGTGGTTGTGGTGACAAGCAGCGATCTCCCTGTATGGCTTTCAATGAAGCAGCTGAAAGCCGCAGGAGGGAGAGGAGGAGATGTGGCTTCCAGCAGCTTCATTGAAAGCCATACAGGGAGATCGCTGCTTGTCACCACAACCACCGCCGCCCCTCTCAGACACTCCAAGCCATGGCACTGCTCGCCACCTCCACTGCTGCACAGAACGGTTTTCTTTCTGCCCCCCCCCCTCCCACCCACTGTGTTCTTCTTACTGCCCAGCCCCTCCCTCTGCACCAATGGGAGAAGAGGGGAGAGAGGCTGGATCTGCTCTGTCTCCCCCTGTGCACGCCCACACTCCAGTCTGTGCAGCTTTAGAGGAGGTGTGGGCGGGAAACTGCACACAGCGGTCGACAGTCACAGCTCTGATGCTTCTAAAGGAGTCATAGTGAGTTTGACCTACCCTTCCGTCCTTCCACCCCCCCTTTCATCCTTCCAGCCCCCCCCTCCCTTTCGTCCTTCCACCCCCCCCTTTCACATCCCCCTTCCTTTCATCCCCCCCTCCCTTCTATCCTTCCAGCTCCCTCCTCCCTTCCTTCCACCCACCCCCCTTCCTTCCATCCTTCCACCTACCTCCCTTCCTTCCTCCCACCACTCCTTCCTTCCTTCATTCCACCCACCCCTTCCTTCCTTCCACTCACCCCTTTCTTTCTTCCTTCCACCCACCCCTTCTTTCCTTCTACCCCCCCCCCTTCCTTCCACCCACCCCTTCTTTCCTTCTACCCACCCCTTCATTCCTTCCACCCACCCCTTCTTTCCTTCTTTCCACCCTTTCCTTCCTTCCATCCACCCCTTCCTTCCACCCACCCCTCCCTTCTTTCCTTCCTTCCACCCACCCCTCCTTTCCTTTCTTCCACCCACCCCTCCTTTCCTTCCTTCCATCCACCCCTTCCTTCCACCAACCCCTTCCTTCCTTCCACCCACTCCTTCTTTCCTTCCACCCCTCCCTTCCTTCAAGGGGGAGAAGTTGGGGGGGGGGGGGGTAAAAATGCAGCTCAGCTGCAAGCTGAACCCCCCAGAAGAAAACATTATCTACAGCCCTGAATAGATTGTAGTGCATTTCTGCAAAATGCTGCGGAAAATGCTTAGGTGTGAATCTAGGGTAAGATAGTACAGGGCTGCTTTAAAATTTAACAATGCAATGTCACCTGACACAGAAAGCCCCTCTGGGGTATATGGTAATTAACGGCCTGGTGTTCCACTTAAAATTCCAACCAGAATCAGGACATGCAGCATGGATGGCACCCCCGCCCCATACCAGACCAGACCAGGCCAGGCCATATGCCCTTCAGCATTGTGGAGGGAACCTTAGGGGATGCAGGAAAGCTGACCCACTTTCAAAGCACCTTGTTGAAATGTTGAGGGACAGGGGTCTCTTCCCCACCTCTGCTTGTCCCAAAAAGGAGCAGGGCTTAAAATGGGGACTTGAGGTCCCCATTACAATAAGGGGGTGACCATATACTGAATCCATCCTCTCCCAGCAGAATTAGTACAGGGGCACATTACTACCCCTGGCCCATTCCTACAAAGAGTTAACATGGGGAAAAAAATGCAGAATTAAAAACCCTTTATTTGTTTAACACACAAATGCATACATACCAGATTTTAAAATAAAATGTATTAAAATGGAATTTCACTCTCTCAATCAACATTGACTGTATTTATTCCTTAGGCTGCTAGCATTAGTAAATAGGAAGATATATTTACTTGTTTTAAGCTTTTTTTTTTACATTTCTTTAACCACTTCCTGATTTCTAGGCCAAAGTGATGTTGTTCATCCCTGGAGTCTTCTGGAGCGGAAGATGGGATTTCTCAGCTAAGCACACCCTCCTGCCTACATGCTTGAGCTAAGGGCAGACAGATTCCAGGAAGTAAATGCTATGTGATTCAGCTGCCTTACTCAATATGGCCACAGCCAGAAATTTTAAGGGGTGTATTTCAAAGTGATTTCTCAGCAAAATAAAGCATGGAGACATGGGTGGATGGGGAAGTTTGCTTTGAATATTATAAATGAATTAAATAGTATTTTTGGTTTGTGGTGCTGAGATGCTGTGTAATTCTGCTGTAATGCTCTAGAAATATCATCAATAACGTTGTCCAGTGCCAACCATAATGACCTGATGCTCTACAGGCCACATTCCCACCAATAAATGACAAATTCCAGCTTCTGGGGTTAAAATCTGCAACCAGGAATCTGTCATTTAGCAGCGGGAGTGCAACGTGTACAGTCCACCTCAGGGGTGGACTGACAACTCATGGGGCCCCCAGGCAACAGAGGATCATGGGGCCCATGTGATCTCGCCCACACTCAAACTACACCCAAAAAAGCCTATGAAAAGGTACCAGGGGCATCTCATGGGGCCCCCTACTGACCCCAGGCCCTCAGGCAGTGCCCAAGTTCCCAAATGGTCAGTCCGCCCCTGGTCCACCTGAATTCAGCCATCATTGACTTTGATGGTGTTCAGGCATTTTTGCTGATTTTCGTCCTATTTTACCAATTAGACATGTTTGAGCAACACTTCTTAACATGTTTTTTTCTCTTGTATATACCCCAGGGCAGAGAAGACAGGATCAACATAAAACCCCAGGAGCTGCCTTTTACTGTACAATTAGATATTTAAAGGCTAAATTCTCAATTTTTTATTTTAAATTCCACCTCCCCTATGTATCAATATATCATTAATGTACCTTTGTTGCAGAAAAATTATTATTATTATTATTATACAGGATTTATATAGCGCCAACAGTTTGCTCAGCGCTTTACAAAATGAAGGTACACATTCCAGTTACAATACCATTTGGTACAAAAGGAAACAGAGGGCCCTGATCGTTAGAGCTTACAGTCTAAAAATGAAAGTTTTCTTTGATTATTTGAACAAGGCCTTACCTTAGCCCCTGCTGTGTTCCATAGAAAAGTGCACGACTTCCTGGTATTTAGATTGAGGACATAAAAACCATCCGTGCAAACATAGCTGATGGGTGCCCATATGGAAGAAAAATATAAATATATTAAATATATTCTTCAGATTTTTTTTAACATATAAAAAAGTCATTTTAACATATATTTTTACATATATTTGTAAATGCATACCAAAAATGTAGATTTGTATTTTTAAAGACATACAGTATATTTGAAATGTATTTTTAAAAATATTTTTTATATATTTTGTGATAAAAACGCATTTCAACATGCAGTATATATATATATATATATATTTATTGAAATATATATTTGAAATATATTGAATATGGTTGAAATTGTAGCATTTCAAATATATGTCAATATATTTGGGAAGAATATTTTTAAAATATATTTAAAATATATTTTTCTTCAATGTGGGTGCAAGATGTGTGTGTGCTAATGAGGTCAGCTGGTGAACTGCTTTCTGTGTCTTAAGCCCTCATTCACACGGGACATTTTTACAGCAGCTGTTTTTGGCGGTTGACTTTTTTTCTACAGTCAGTAAACTTCCCAGCATGTTATCCTGTGTCCATGCACACATAGGCTGTAATCAACATTTTTTGGCTGGGACGTCTTTTGGCAGGAAAAAAAAACAAAACTAGTGGATTTCTAGAGGAGCTGTAAAAACTCTATAAAGCTGAAAAACACCGCAAACCAGCATTTTTGGACATTTTTTTGACCCCAAAAATCATTTTTTTTGGTAAAAAATACGCAAAAACGCAAACGCGGGAAAGCACAAGAAAACGGCACTAATCGGGGCAAAATGCCGTTAAACGCTAATTCGAAAACACTAAAAAAGCTGAAAAACTCGCATTTTTAATGTGACTTTACACAGCTAACATTACCAGCGTTATCAAAACATCAAGTGTGCATGAGGGCTTACATTTTTCACGTCCCAAATTTACATACCAGGAAGTCATGAACTTTTCTATGGAACACACCAGGGGCTAAGGTAAGGCCTTGTTCAAAAAAATCGATGAAAATTTTCTGCAACAAAGGTGCATTAATGGTATATTCATAGATGGAGGAGCTGGAATTTAGAACTTCTAAAGCTAGGAAAACCAGTACCGAGAAAAATACAGGGAAATCCACTGCTGACCCCTTTCTGAAAATGCTAATTGTTTGGCTGTCTCTGACCAGGGGCGGACTGACCATTTGGAAACTCGGGCACTGCCCGAGGGCCCGGGGTCAGTAGGGGGCCCCATGAGATGCCCTTGGTACCTTTTTCATAGGCTTTTTTGAGTTTGGGCAAGGACACAGGGGCCCCATGATCCCCTATTGCCCGGGGGCCCCATGAGTTGTCAGTCCGCCCCTGTCTCTGACATCACTGTTGAGTCATTAACCCAGAACAAGCATGCAGATCAGCAAAGTCAGGGCGACGTCACAACTCCCCTGTTCTGGGGCATTGGCTCAAACAGTATTAAATCCATTGAATTAGTACAACAGACAGAAAAATAGCATTTTCAGACACTAACAAATTTTTCAGCAGGTCACTGATTGAGCAAAGGTGAGTTTAATTAGAAGGATCGAGAAAGATTTTGAAGCAGAAGATTTTGTTCCTTATGGAGTGGGTCATGTTGGAGGCTCCAAAGGTATAATGACACTTCCTATGCTACTTAGCATCTTCTAGTGGCCAAATGGTATTTTCCATTTTAAATAAATGAAAGACATTTGACCAGCACGGGGAACAGCCTAATAGCATCTTTTTTTGCTCCAGTCACACAGAATGAATGTACATGTTAACTAGGCAAATTGCTATGCAATTTTTTTTATATAAATACATCCCATGTAAAAAGATGGCAATAAGAATTATTTTTAAAATGGACAACTAATTTTTGAAAAGTTACAGCCCGATACACTCATATGGCAAAGAAGTGCATAGTGCAGCGGATATTCAATTTCATCCAGTTTTCACTGTCGGGTAAAACTATTGTTTAACACAAAGGATAAGGACTGAGTAACGATCCGGGACTGAACTGCATTCTTTTTTTTTTTTATAGATGTTCTTTGTGAGACTCCAGATGTTGAAGCTCTTAAAACCGGAGGTGGAAACAGCTACACATATATCTTCCGCCCCTCGAGTCACATCCTAAGTCGTAGAGTCTCATCAGTGCAGTTCTGGTTTTTTACTGGAAAATCCATGATGGACAAACCTACCTTGCATCAAATCATGCCCACAAAGGGTGCACATGAGCACCGTTCAGCATCTCCTAACCAGTCTCTTTGCCATGGGCAAAAATTGCCACCTAGCAACTATTCAAATGGTGAAAAATCTAAGACAGGTGACCCAGTTAGAAAAAAAAATAAAGAGAAGGACCTAAAGGTGGACATCCAGGTGCTTTCTGAGGAGGAACCAGTCACTGTGGACACTACGAAGGTGAAGAAGATGGGTGACTGGACTGTCTTTTACCTGGCTCCAGCTTTTCACAGTTACTTGACCAGAAGTATTTTTGTGTTGCTGGTGCATTGTCCAAGTTGTCCATGTTCAGATGAGCCTGAAAACACTCCCTTCCTTATGTTTCATACTCTTCCAACTCAACGTGGACGCAGATCAACCTTTCCATGGTCTCCATCTGTTCTAGAGCTCTTACAGCGCCCTCCAGCATTGGGAGCAGATAGCGCACAGTGTCATCGAGGTTCTATAAACATAACCTTTGAAGAACTAGGCTGGAACCAATGGATTGTGTACCCTGGTAGCTTCCAGTTTCACTATTGCCATGGCACCTGTTCACCTACTCATGGCTTAAGTTCTGCTCTCCACTGGGGGAACTGTTGTGCTGCATTGCCTAGCACCATGAAGCCGCTGAGAGTAACCACCACTACCGATGGAGGCTTCTCTTTTCGTTATGAAGTTGTTCCAAACCTGCTAACCCAAGATTGTGCCTGCAGTTAAAGAGTCAGTTCACTGGCTGCCCACACTCTCATAGGTCCTAAGCTCCCTAATATCCCAGCTCTTCCAATCCACCACAACTATTAAAGTGAACCTAAACTAAAAAAGCGAAGATTTGCTATGTTATGGGGAACAACTACTAATGTTAATGGTGCCTAAGTTGCAGCCTGAAAGATCTATTCTTTGTCCTAAATTCCTCCTGGAAAAAAGGAGAGCTCTTCCTGGAAGTTAAAGTATAACTGAAGCCAAAACATTTTTTAGCTTTGGATAGAGTGGAGAGGGATTGGAACAACTGTTTTTTTTTTCATGTTTTTATTGCTGTCTGTGACCCTGTTAGGAAGATTGACCACATTTGTCCTGATGACCATTTTCACTAAAAAGTGAAAAGAAATTCCACATTTTGAGAGGTTGCCAGAACTGGAATAAAAGGGGCAATCTTCAATGGGGACCCCAGTTCCGGTGACCACCAGGGATTTCCCTCACTTTAGAGGATCTTCCTCTTATTTTGTGGCTGTGGAACTGGAAGTAAAGATAAACCTTTCCAAGGGGACACGGATAGCAGAAAAATTAATAAATAAATAACTGACAAGGTTATTAAACCATTATTTGCTCCATCTATAATGGGAAAAACGTTTTGCCTTCAGTTCTACCTTAAGGTTCGTATTCTACTTTGAAGATGCATGCAAATCAAACATGGAAATGCTGCAGGAAAGGGAAGTGCACCCATGTTATCTGGGCATCTGCCATTGGTGGAGTCCAACGACTCTACTGGCCAGAGCCTGAACACTGCATGTATCATCTTGTACTGTTGTGCCATCCCATACATTGGCTGCCCACATGTGTATTGATCCATTCCGGCCAGTGATCTACATGCCATCTATCATTCAAGTGGTTATTGACAGGGTTAGACCTGTATGCCAAGGGCCTGCTCAGCCAATGAAGAAGTCCTTCATAGCTATCCTCCTGCATGAGTTTTCTCCTTAACTGTGCTGGGTCTGGCCAATGTGCTCTACTGTTGTGATCAAGGCATGGTGTAGCTCTCAGGGAATAAGAAGCTCCATGGCACAAAAATCAAGAGCCTTCAATCTCACTTGATGCATCATTGGAAAATCTGGCTGGAGTTAACCAGAAATGAATGTCAGCACAGTTGCAGAATTTCTTGGACAGCATTAGTAGTTAACGATTTCCCATTCCATGTGGTTGTTCTAAATCTTACATACTGTATTATGTCATTTAAACTCACTACACGTATGTAGGAGTTGCAGAGCTTGTCTGTTAAGGCTTGTTTTCTAGATAATAATTTCTGATTCCTAAACATCCCAAAGTAAATGATATGCTGTATCAAGTTTTAGAAAAATAAAATGTATTTTAGAGAAATAAAGAAATAATCCACAACCAGCAAAGTGAGTAGACCTTTCTTTCTACATTACTGTAGGCCTTTGGACATAAATTAAAGTCTACGTAGAGAAAATACTTTTTTTTTTGGATGGAGTAGCCACTTTAATACCAGGCACCTTCACCCCCTTCCTGCAGAGGCCAATTTTCAGCTTTCACCTCTGTTGCATGTAGAATGACAATTGCACACTCTACCCATATGACATTTTTAGCATTGTTTTTAAGACAGATAGAGAATTATTTTAGTATTTAATCATCAATTTGGGTTTTTCTTACTATTTGCTATAAAAAACAAAAATAGACAGAAAACTTTGAAAAAAAAACTTTTCCTCGTTTCTGTTAATAATTTTGCAAATAAGTAATTTTTCTTCTTTACCAATGTGTGCTGATGAGGCTGCACTGATGAGGCGGCACTGATGGGCACTGAGAAGTACACACAAGAAGTAGGTAGAGAGGGCGTTAGACCCTTTCCCAAGTTTCTAATGCCGCCTGTGTCCCCTTTGAGGAGAATCATCTGTCTTGATTTGCCCTGGTGACCATTGGTACACAGACAGGGCAGAAGTAGAATTACAAAACTTAAGAGCTGTCATGAATGCAAGAGGTGAAGGGAGATCTTCCAATTGGGACAAAAGTGGAGAAACAAAAAGCCAAATCTGACACATTCCACGCAAAACCCCCAAAATGGACTGAACAAAATTATTGGCACCCTCAATTTAATATTTGGTAGCACACCCCTTGGAAAAAATAACTGAAATCAATGGCTTCCTGTAACCATCAATGAGTTTCTTACAACTCTCTACTGGAATTTTGGAGCACTCTTCTATCACCAACTACTCCAGGTCTCTCACATTGGAAGGGTTCCTTTTCCCACCTGCTGTTTTGAGAACTCTCCACAGGTGCTCTATGGCTGTGGTCTCCAAACTGCGACCCGGGAGCCAGATGCGGCCCTTTGCTTGCTTTTATCCGGTCCTCAAGGCATTATTCCTCCCACTGCAGGCAACAGTGTGCCATAGTTTCTCCCACTGACATCGACAATGCGGCACTATTCCTCCTATTGACACCAATGATGGAGCACTATGCCTTTCATTGATACTAACGATGGGACACTATTCCTCCCATTGACAACAATGATGGGGTACTATTTCCCCCATTGATACCAATGATTGGGTACTATTCCTTCCATTGATACTAACAATGAGCACTATTCCTTCTATTGAAAATAGCGATGGGGCACTATTTCTCCCATTGACACCAATGATGGGGCACTATTTCTTCCATTGATACCAATGATGGAGCACTATTTCTCCCATCGATACCAATGATGGGGCACTTTTCCTCCCATTGAAACTAATGATGGGGCACTATTCCTCCTGTTGATACTAACGATGGGGCACTATTCCTTCCATTAACACCAATGATGGGGCACTATTCCTCCTACTGACAATGATGGGGCACTATTTCTCCTATTGAAATCAAAGGTGGGACACTATCCCTCCCCCAAATACCAATGATAGGGCATTGTTTACTACCACTGACGCCAGGACATTTTCTTCTCCAGCTGGCCATAGTCCAGCCCCCCTAAAGTTTGAAGGACAGTAAACCAGCCCTTTGTTTAGAAAGTTTGGAGACCCCTGCTCTATGGGATTGAGATCTGGACTCATTGCTGGCCAGTTCAGTACTCTCCAGCGCTTTGTCTGAAACCATTTCTGGGTGCTTTTTGACGTGTGCTTTGGGTCATTGCCCTGCTGTAAGACCCATGACCTCTGATGGAGACCCAACTATCTGACACTGGGCTTTACATTGCACCCCAGAACTCCTTGGTAGTCTTTAGATTTCATAATGCCATGCACACGGTCAAGACATCCAGTTCCTGAAGCAGCAAAGCAACCCCAAAACATCAGTGACCCTCTACCATGTTTGACTGTAGGACCTGTAGAGACTGCATTCTTTTCTTTAAATGCCTCATTGCTTTTTCTGAAAACAGTAGAATGATGGGCTTTACCAAAAACTCTGTAATTTTGTCTTGTCTGTCCACAGCACATTCTCCCAAAAGGATTTTGGCTTCCTCAGGTAAGCTTTGGCAAACTTCAATCTGGCTTTTTATATTTCTGTGTCAGCAATGGGGTCCTCCTGGGTTTCCTACCATAACGTCCTTTTTCAGATAGCGATGTATAGTGCGAGCTGACACAGTTGTACCCTGTGCCTGAAGGACAGCTTGACTTTGTCTGGAAGTTGGTCGAGGTTCCTTATACACCATTCGAACAATCCTTTGTTGCAATCTTTGACCAATTTTTCTCTTTCGTCCATGTCCAGGGAGATTAGTTACAGTGCCATGGGCTGTAAACCTCTTGATAATGTTGCGCACAGTGGACACAGGAACATTAAGATCTGTTAATTGACACAAATGAGTTTAATTACAAACTGCAGGAGTATCTCAAACTTGGAATGCAATTATTTCTTTCAATTTTGAGAAGGTGCCAGTAATGTTGTCTAGTCCATTTTTGTGATTTTGCATGGAATGTGTCAGATTTGGCTTTTTGTTTCTCCACTTTTTTGTTTTCATATCAATGCAAACAAAACAAATTCACAAAAAGAACATTGGGGAACTGGAGAAAGTAGAGAGAGTGGCAACCATACTGATAAGAGGCATGGAAGAGCTCAGCTATGAGGAAAGATTAGAGGAACTGAATTTATTCTCTTGAGAAAAGAAGATTAAGGGGGGATATGATCAATATGTATAAATACATCAGTGGTTCATATAGTGAACTGGATGGACTTTTGTCTTTTTTCAGCCAGACTATGTAACTATGTAAATAAACACATGAATGCCTAAACATTTGTGATTGCAACAATTTTTGGGGCAAATTGCTGTATTATCTGACAGAAATGCAGGGGTGCCAATATTTTTGGCCATGACTGTATTATATATATATATATATATATATATATATATATATATATATGGCCGAGCAGCTGCATCCAAGCCTTACATCACCAAGTGCAATGCAAAGTGTCGGATGCAGTGGTGTAAAGCACGCTGCCACTGGACTCTAGAGAGGTGGAGATGTGTTCTCTGGAGTGACCAATCACGCTTCTCTCTCTGGCAATCAGGTGGGCGTGTCTGTGTTTGGTGGTTGCCAGGAGAACGGTATTTGCCTGACTGCATTGTGCCAAGTGTAAAGTTTGGTGGAGGGGGGATTATGGTGTGGGGTTGTCTTTCAGGGGTTGACTTGGCCCCTTAGTTCCAGTGAAGGGAACTCCTAAGGAGTCAGCATACCAAGACATTTTGGACAATTTCATGATCCAAACTTTGTGGGAAGTTTGGGGATGGCCCCTTCCTGTTCCAACATGACTGCGCACCAGTGCACAAAGCAAGGTCCATAAAGACATGGAGGAGTGAGTTTGGGATGGAGGAACTTGACTGGCCTGCACAGAGTCCTGACCTCAACCCCATAGAACACCTTTGGGATGAATTAGAGCGGAGACTGCGAGCCAGGCCTTCTCCTCCGACATCAGTGCCTGACCTTACAAATGTGCTTCTGGAAGAATGGTCAAACCTTCCCATAGACACCCTCCTAAACCTTGTGGACGGCCTTCCCAGAAGAGTTGAAGCTGTTATAGCTGCAAAGGGCGGGGCCAACTCAATATTGAACCCTACGGACCAAGACTGGGATGCCATTAAAGTTCATTCAGGCGGCCCAATACTTTTGGCAATATAGTTTATATTTACATTGTTCCTGTTTATCCCCAAGCCCCAGCCTAATATTACACTGAGCAGTTTTATAACTGGAACAGAAGAAAGTCACTTTGCCCATAGCATCCAATCAGGTGTGTGCTTCCATTCCCTAACCAGAAAAGGAAGACTGACAGCTGAAGTCCTATTGGTTGCAGTAGAAACCACTTCCAATTGACCTGAATCATCTTCTCTCAGTTGTGAAGCGAGATGTATTGAGCGGGGGATTGTGCTGTACATATTAAGAATGTATTTATCTTAGCAGAGTCACACCTGCAGGCTGTGCATTCCATGTGATGAGCCGCTCCTCCTCCAGGGACTGGAATTCACTCTTTTCCCCGCAGGCGAGCTCATCGAAAACAGTCCATTATGTCCGCATAATGTCGCTGGTCCTCACTTGATTAGTTGATGATAAATAGGAATGCCAATAGTGGTCAAGTGAGCGTTACCTTCTCCTTTCCTAATCAGAACTAGAAAAACGACACTTGGAGCTCTCCTGCTTGCCATCGATGGTCCTTGACTTTCATTACCTGCAGCCCAGTTCTCCTTCAAGTGTGCAGATTGGACTATGTGGGGTTCAGGATTACAGACCCCCGATGGATTGCCCAATATCATCTTTAATTCTATAAAAACAAATCACAAAATACAAGTCAGCTACGTTCCAAACATGGAATTTGAGTCAGATACTGAAAAACGCATAGGTGTGAACCTAGCCTAAAGGATAAGTTCACCTCTGAAACATGTTATATAATTAGAGTGTAATGTAACATGTTCCAGACTTTGCCCCCCTCCCTGTGACAGCAGGTTAGGGTTCCTCACCTCGCACCCACTGCCCCTTTTTAAAAACGGCACAGCTGTGCGAGGCTCCTCCCACACATCCACATCATTCATTCATAGATTCCTATGAATGAATAAACTACAAGTACTGTCTGCCACCGCAGCAGACAGATGAGTAGGCCTGGCACGCAGTCTCCGAGCCAGGCCCAAAGGTGTTCTATGGGGTTGAGATCAGGACTCTGTGCAGGCCAGTCAAGTTCCTCCACCCCAAACTGGCTCATCCATGTCTTTATGGACCTTGCTTTGTGCACTGGTGTGCAGTCATGTTGGAACAGGAAAGGGCCATCCCCAAACTATTCCCACAAAGTTGGGAGCATGAAATTGTCCAAAATGTCTCGGTATGCTGACGCCTTAAGAGTTCTCTTCACTGGAACTAAGGGGCCAATCCCAACCCCTGAAAAACAACCCCACACCATAATCCCCCCTCCACCAAACTTCACACTTGGCACAGTGCAGTCAGGCAAGTACCGTTCTCCTGGCAACTGCCAAACCCAGACACTTCCACTGGATTGCCAGACAGAGAAGCCTGATTGGTCACTCCACAGAACACGTCTCCATTGCTCTAGAGTCCAGTGGTGGCTTGCTTTACACCACTGCATCCGACGCTTTGCATTGCACTTGGTGATGTAAGGCTTGGATGCAGCTGCTCGGCCATGGAAATCCATTCCATGAAGCTCTCTACGCACTGTTGTGCTAATCTGGAGGTCACACAACGTTTGAAGGTCTTTAGCTATTGACTCTGCAGACAGTTGTCGACTTCTGTGCACTTCAGCATGCGCTGACCCCGCTCTGTCATTTTATGTGGCCTGCCACTTGGTGGCTGAGTTGTTGTTCCCAGTTGCTTCCACTTTGTTATAATCCCCCTAACAGTTGAGCATGGAATATTTAGTAGCCAGGAAATGTTACGGATGGACTTATTGCACAGATGACAACCTATCATGGTACCACGCTTGAAGTCACTGAGCTCCTGAGAGCGACCCATTCTTTCATCAATGCTTGTAGAAGCAGTCTGCATGCCTGGGGGCTTGATTGTATACACCTGTGACCATGGAGGTGATTGGGACACCTGAATCCAATGATTTGGAGGGCTGGCCCAATACTTTTGGCAGTATAGTGTATTTCAATGAAAGTAGAGTTCAGCTTTAATTTTCATTTTACCCATTTTGTAAAGCAAACACCACAGACGTTTTGAAGAGCTGGAGAAATCTACATTCTTTTAGTGCTCCAAAAGGATGACATTGCTCTGCACTCAATGACCCGCACCCTGTTGGGTTGCTCAGCACCTCGCACATCCGTGCGCTCTTTAGTCCTGCATACCAGCAAGAATGATTGTCAGAGGCATGTCTGTACATTCAATGACTGCAACATTGATCAATCATGTGAGCGAATGGTGATGCACATCCAGGTGGAGCTCAGGAAATATCAGGACAGTGAACACCATCACACCAGCATTCCACTGAAAAGGGGCCGGGGGAGGGGGGGGGGGGGGCATTTCAAGGCTTTGTGCCAATCAGAAGGAAGTTTAGATGCAGACAATTCCTAGAAATATTGCCCAAGCAATTGGAAGAAATTCAGGAATGTGATCAATGTGCTTGAGAGCTCCAGGAAGACAGGAGGGGGCAGTGAATACAGATATTTAAGACATGCAGAAGAAAAAAAAAATTACATAGAGATTGAACTGAAATCAAGCAAGCCCAAAAAAGTATACAATCAAATCCACAGATACTAACCAATCAAACTAATATCTGAGTATCAATAAATGAATGAATTGTGCATTTACACATACGACTCTATACATAAATATTGTGTATAATACAAATCTATGGGTTAGCGCCCCCTAAAGGATTGGATTATTAACACTTTGGATGTATTTGATACATGCCCAGGGAGGCAGCTTACATTTCACAATTACTTTATTATTTTCGTATACTTGGTGACAATCAGCATATTCATTTATTACTTGATTTTGGGGTTGGCGCGGAGCCACTAGTTAATATAGGTCGTCCAAAATTATACAGCTTACTTTTTTCCCTTAACCTCCCTGGCGGTATGATTCTTTCCGATTTTTTGTGCTGAAAGCGGTACCATTTTTTTGCATGGAAATATGTAGTTTTTTATTGTAGGCTGTAATTTTTAGGAATAACTCACTGAAATCTGTCTGAACAAGAGTCTATTAAACATTCCGGATATGATAACATTTGAAACACGAAATCATAAATTATAATTTAATAAATAATCATAAAAAATAATATTATAATAATAATAAATTTAATTCAATAATATAATCAAACCAAAAACACTGAAATTTGAAATACAGAGGCAAATTCGCACATCACTGAGCAAAGTCGCAGAATCGTTTTCAGTGTCTGATGACGAATTTCCCCACGAATCATTATCACTCAATTCTGCAAGTGGTTCTGATTTACTATCACTGTTCTAAAACCGCTTTTGACGTAAAGGGACGCTTTTTGGACGCCATGGACTTTTCTAAGTTTTCAGGCAGAAAGAACAGTCAAAATGCAGGCAGGGCGCAAAACAAAGCACTCGGGACAAAATGTATGTGAAATGCATTGAAACAGCAATGACAGCAAAAATGACATTTTTAAAAAATTTCAAATTTCCCGCCGGTTCCGGCGCCCGTACGTCCCGACGTCACAGGGACCAGAACACAGAAGCTGGATGCCGGCATCGGCCGGAGGAGATGGCCGGGGATGCTGCAGGGGACACATTGTGGGAGCGAAGGACAAGGTAAGTGCTGCAGGGACCCCCAGAGCAACGCCGCATGGTAAGCCCGAGTGTAGCTCGGGGTACCGCTTTTGGTATGGAAATTTTACCCCGAGCTACACTCAGGAATACCGCTAAGGAGGTTAAAGTGTTACTAAACCCACATCAGTAAAATCAGTCTGTATATGCAGTAACGCATGCACTGTGGAACCTAAGGGGTTAATCCTCTGCACTGTGTAAAAAAAGGATGTTTGTTCCTGTCTTCTCTGATCCTCCCCTTCTACTGTCCCCAATCCATCTGCTGATAGTACAGAGCTCTAGGAGTCACTCTGTACATGCTCAGTTTGGTGTGTATTGCTGGAGGTTTTTTTTTTCCTTTGGGAGAGTGCATGTGATCAGCACAGGTCCAATCAGCACTGTCCAGGCAGAGGGTCAGGGGTTATGCAGCGTCATAGGACAGTAAAAGGAGAATGAAAACTCCTCCTACAAGCTTTAACCAGTGCTCGGCCAAACACTGATAGAAGTCACAAGACTGCTCTAACTGCTGATGAGAAAAGATATTTAGCAGTTTATTTTTACTAAAATAATTGCATTCCCATGTTCTGTGTACTGAGAGACCAGATATAGTGAATGCAGAGTCTGGAGTTTAGTAACCCCAAAAACTAAAAACACAGAAGCAAGCATAGGTAATAGCTGTGGTTTTCTTGCTGTAATTATCAATAATGCACTTGCCTGAATTTTCTCCCTCAGGGTCTTTTTACGTCATAGTGCGTTATAGCATGCAGATCGATGTGTGCGCTGTCAAGGTAGTCGACGCATTTAGAAAGGCCTGGCAACAAAAAACAGGACCTGCATCTTTGTTTAGCCGATCCAGGTTATACTTTGGACCTTTCTCCCCCCCAGCTTTCCATTTTTTGCCTTTATGGGATCCTGGGATGTACATTACCATTCCACACTTTTGTGGTATGTTATATACAAGGGTTGGACAAAACAAAACAATGGAAACACTACACAAGGGGTAGGCAACCTTAAAGAGGTGGAGATCTACCTGTACAACATGGGAGAAGTCAAAGATCACCGGGCAGTGTCACCTCCTCACACCTGGAGATCTACCTGTACAACATGGGAGAAGTCAAAGATCACCGGGCAGTCACCTCTTCACACCTGGAGATCTACCTGTACAACATGGGAGAAGTCAAAGATCACCGGGCAGTGTCACCTCCTCACACTTGGAGATCTACCTGTACAACATGGGAGAAGTCAAAGATCACCGGGCAGTGTCACCTCCTTACACCTGGAGATCTACCTGTACAACATGGGAGAAGTCAAAGATCACCGGGCAGTCACCTCTTCACACCTGGAGATCTACCTGTACAACATGGGAGAAGTCAAAGATCACCGGGCAGTGTCACCTCCTTACACCTGGAGATCTACCTGTACAACATGGGAGAAGTCAAAGATCACCGGGCAGTGTCACCTCCTCACACCTGGAGATCTACCTGTACAACATGGGAGAAGTCAAAGATCACCGGGCAGTGTCACCTCCTCACACCTGATTTAAACCTCTAACTGTTGTACTACTGTGCTGCAATCACCCTTAGGGCTCATTCACATGTATAGTTGGGGGGGGGGTAAAACCCTGCAGTCATGATTTTGCTTCCCTCCAATCCCTTCTCCCTTTAGCTGCTGAGGCAGCAGCCAAAGGTGTACACATGCCGCAGCAGGAATTAAACCCCCAGTCAAGTAAATGGGACCACTCTGCGCGCCCCACAACTGCATATTTCTGTGGGGTCCAAGGGGCTAAAGCAGGTAGTGGGAAAGCAACACAATGCTGTCTGCGTTAACCCCATTTTGCTGTACTGCGCAAGGTGGCAGGGCACTTGCAAAGCAGCCTATCAATTGATAACCAGTTGAGCTCTGCAGTCACTTTTGCAGCAGTTTATTTATCCTGGGTCACAATCCTGCACAATAGCCCAACACATTGCCCTCTTCGAAGCTCAGAAATCTCTGATATGACTCCGTATTACTAGCAGCACACTCAGTGAATGAGGAAAGTGAGGCTTCCCACCTG
Source organism: Staurois parvus (assembly GCF_062004578.1). Lineage (NCBI taxonomy): Eukaryota > Metazoa > Chordata > Amphibia > Anura > Ranidae > Staurois > Staurois parvus. Next base: position 775,476 of record NW_028319051.1, read on the forward strand.
TTAGCTAGGTGTCTCATCACACAGCGGAAGCAAAAGAATGTTACATGATATCTGTAATGACATATATGCATTGGTAGATCAGGTCTATAGTCTCCATGTTTTGGTTATATGTGGCTGCACTCTTGGCAGTACCTTGATCTCCTGAAGAAGCTCCTCTTTGCGAAACACATTGAGAATTGTAGCCTCACACCCTTCAGTAATCAACTTGCATTCCAGGAGATATCATTAGGAACCAGATATATTTTCAGGATGTTTCTGTCACTATAGAGAGGGTTATGAAAATATTTTGGGTGTATCTGGGTTACATGCAGGACATCTTCCAATTACTTGTCTGGATACATTTTTATGTAACGTAGGAACGAGAGCATTTTTAAACTTTGGTATATATATATATATATATATATATATATATATATATATATATGGTATGGCTGTTTCTTTTTTGTTTCCCTGAAATGAGTGCAGAACCATCAAAGTTCCATATTTTGTTATTTGCAGCAATTACTTTGTTTTAGGGAGTCATTCATTGCAGGTCTGTTAGCCCCCTACTGTACCCCTGCACTGGCGTGTGTTAATATTAAACCCCAAAAGCCATCATGCATTTATATTGCATGTTACCAAGTCTTAGATCCCATGGCTGCATTAGCTTTCTTTTTAAGGCTTTCTTTCCTTTTTTTTTTTACCACTCGTGACCTGACCAGTAAGTCTGTATTTCAACCTGGCCTGCAGATGTATCAGTTAAGAAGGTTGAGGCAAACCATTTGTCACTGAGAGGGGTGTTTACAAACCTGAATATTGAAGAAAGTAAAAGTGAGTTTTTGGATCTCTTAGGAGAATATCTACTGTATGTCTGCACAATTATTGGGCAACTAAATGAAAAACAAAAATTTTCCAATCTCACTTTTTTTTTTTCCATCTGTGAGTAATAAACAACTCAAAATTTACAAATAACCATTTCTGACAAAAAAATATCAGTGACCAGTATAGCCACTCTTCTTTTTAATTATAGTCATAAGCCTTCCATTCATGGAGTCTGTCAGTTTCTTGATCTGTTGATGATCAATTTTTGTGCAGCAGCAACCACAGCCTCCCAGACACTGTCACCGTACATCTCCCATTTAAGAAGGGCCCACAAGTTCTCAATAGGGTTTAGGTCAGGTGAGGAAGAAGTCCCTGTCATTAGTCTTTCATCTTTAAGGTCTTTACTGGCTATCCCCGCAGTGGAGAAGGTCGATACTTGCGATGGAGCATTGTCCTACATAACCATCATGGTCTTCTTGAAAGATAGTTTGTCTTGTCCTACTGCATGAAGAAAGTGCCTTATAAAAATTGGCAATAGGTTTGGGAGTTGATTTTGAGTCCATCTTCAACCCAAAAAGGTCCAACTACCTCATCTTTAACCGCTAGCCTACAGGGCACTTATACCCCCTCCTGCCCAGGCCAGTTTCCAGCTTTCAGCACTGTCACACTCTGATTGACAATTGCGCGGTTATGCAACACTGTACCCATATGAAATTTTTATCATTTTTTGTGACAGATAGAGCTTTATTTTGGTGGTATTTAATCACCTCTGGGTTTTTTATTTTTTTCTTAAAAAAACAAAAACCACTGAAAATTTTGTAAATAAGTGATTTTTCTCCTTCACTGATGTGTGCTAATGAGGCTGTAGTGATGGGCACTGATAGGCTGCACTGATGGACACTGATTGGTGGCACTGATAAGTGGCACTGATGAGGAGGCACTGGTAGGTGGCACTGATGGGCATTGACAGGCATCACTAATGGCACTGGAAGGCAGCACTTATATATGGCACTGTTAGGAGGCACTGATGCACACTGATAGGTGGCACTGACTGGCATTGATAGGTGGCACTGAAAGTCAGCTCAGATGGGCACTATGTGGCATTGATGTGCACTGGTAGGCACTGAAATGTGGCACTGGCAGGTGGCATGGATGAGCACTGACACATGGCACTGATGGACACTGCCAGATGGCACTGCTGGGGCTACACTGGTCATCAGGGCACACTGATCATCAGTACTCTGATGATGAGTGTAGATGTCCCCTCCGAGGAATGCCGATTACCGGCTCTCCTCTCCTCTGTCAGCGTGACAGCTCGTGAGGAGAGAAATGCTTGATAACCGGCATTTCCGTTTACATGTGATCAGCTGTGACGGAACACAGCTGATCACATGACCGAGCCGACACCTTCGGCTCTTTCCATGGATCGGTGATCTGCTGTGTCCCTCGCCGCGCATGCGCGGTGAGAATGGGAGGACATCATATGACGTCCTCCCAGAACAAGAACTGCCTTGCGCCCGGCCTTGTACTATATGGCGTGCGGGAGGCAGTTAATAATACCAGCCCATACCAGTATCCCACCTCCACCTTGCTGCTGTCTGAGTTGGAGTGGAGCTCTGTGCTGGTTACTGATCCAGTCACAGGCTCATCCATCTGGGCCATCAAGAGTCACCCATCTCTTCAATCCATAAAACCTTTGTAAAGCTGTCTTCAGATATTACTTGGCCCAGTCTTACCGTTTCAATGTATGGGTCTTGTTCAGTGGTGGTCAGGTTTCTGCCTTCCTTACCTTGGCCATGTCTCTGAGCACCTTCTATTTCTGGACACTCCAGGTAGTTGCAGTTCTGGAATATGACAGTACTGGAAGATAATGGGCTCCTGGCAGATTCAGGTTTGATTCTTCACAAATCATTGGCAGTAATCTGAGTCTTTTTCTCAACACATTTCTTGCGACCCTGTTGACTATTTGCAGCAAAACGTTTGATAGGGCTATGAATACTCCCCAATATATGAGCAATTTCAAGAGTGCTGCATCCCTCTGAAAGACTTATTACAATTTTTGACTTTTCAGAGTCACTTAAATCTCTTTTTTGGCCAATTTCACCTGAGGAAAAGAAGCTACCTGATAATTATTACAGCTTGATATAGGGTGTTAATCTCCTTAGGCCACACCCTCATTGCACAAATACACATGGCGTGATACACTTAAATCCAATAAGCATTCAAGTTTATACAGCTTGGCGTTGGACAATATACTAAAAATGATGATTTGGTAAAAATACTTGCCTAATAAGAGTGCACGCAGTGTGTGTGCGTATATATATATATATATATATATATATATATACATACATACATACATACACATAGACATACACACACTCCTCAAAAAAATGAAAGGAACACTTTTTAATCAGAGTACTATAGCATCAAGTCAAGTAAACTCCTGGGATATTGATCTGGTCAGTTAAGTAGGAGAGGGGGTTGTTAATCAGTTTCAGCATCTTTGGTATTAATGAAATTATCAGGTGAACTAGATGGGCAACAATGAGACAACCCCCAAAACAGGAATGCTTTTACAGGTGGAGGCCACTGCCATTTTTTCCCTACTAATCTTTTCTCTCTTTCAATAGTTTTGCATTTGGCCAAGGTCAGTGTCACTACTGGTAGCATGAGGAGATACCTGGACCCTACAGAGGTTGCACAGGCAGTCCAACTCCTCCAGGATGGCACATCAATACGTACCATTGCCAGAAGGTTTGCTGTGTCTCCCAGCACAGTCTCAAGAGCATGGAGGAGATTCCAGGAGAAAGGCAGTTACTCTAAGAGAGCTGGACAGGGCTGTAGAAGGTCCTTAACCCATCACCAGGACTGGTATCTGCTCCTTTGTGCAAGGAGGAACAGGATGAGCACTGCCAGAGCCCTACAAAATGACCTCCAGCAAGCCACTGGTGTGAATGTCTCTGACCAATCAGAAACAGTCTTCATGAGGGTGGTCTGACGTTCTTTAGTGGGCCCTGTGCTCGCGGCCCAGCGCCATAGTGCTCGATTGGCATTTGCCATTGAACACCAGAATTGGCAGGTCCACCACTGGTCCTGTGCTTTTCACAGATGAGAGCAGGTTCACCCTAAGCACGTGACGGACGTGAAAGGGTCTGGAGAAGCCGTGGAGAACGTCATACTGCCTGTAACATCGTTCAGCATGACTGTTTTGGTGGTGGGTCAGTGATGGTCTGGGGAGGCATATCCATGGAAAGATGCACAGACCTCTACAGGGTAGACAATGACACCCTGACTACCATTAGGTATTGGGATGAAATCCTTAGACCCATTGTCAGTCCCTACACTGGTGCGGTGCGTCCTGGGTTCCTCCTGGTGCACAACAATGTCCGGCCTCATGTGGTGAGAGTATGCAGGCTGTTCCTGGAGGATGAAGGAATTGATACCATTGAATGGCCCCCACACTCGCCTGACCTAAACCCAACAGAACACCTCTGGGATATCAAGTTTCGGTCCATCCAACACTGCCAGGTTGCACCTCAGACTGGCCAGGAGCTCATTGAGGCCCTGGTCCAGATCTGGGAGGTAATACCCCAGGACACCATCCGTCGTTTCATTGGGAGCATACCCAGACATCGTCAGGCATGCATACAAAAACGTGGGGGTCATACAAACTACTGCGGTCCATTTTGACTTGCTACAATGAAATTTCATCAAAATGGACTCGCCTGCTGCATCATCTTTCACTTCAATTTTAGGAGCGTCTTTGACTTCAATCCTCTGTAGGTTGATCATTTCCATCAAACGATGGGGCATCCTAACACATTACCCAGTCCATATCAGTAATAGATATCCAGAATGCTATTTTTCTCCCTTTTGAGATCTGATGTGTTTTCAAAATGTTACTTACACATACATATATAAAAAGTCATTTGGGTACAGTGCTGCATGACCACACAAATTACCAGTGGCTGAATAGCAAGAAAATATCCTGGTCTTGAATGGGGTAAAACTGGAATAAGAGTTCTTTATATTTGTTACAGGTTCCCATTCATAGAGTATTTTAAATACTTAAACCATTGCTACTTCATACTGAAAAAAGGTATCACCCAAGCCGGCCATACATGGATGAAAATTTGGTCAGTTCAGCTAAAATTCTGGGGCAGGGAGGATGTACAGGAGCCAAAAAAATGCCCTGTCTGATTTTGCCAACTCAATCATCACTGCCAGCTATAGGTGGAAGCACTGATCGGTGTATTTTACTGGCAGGGCAAGCTCCTCACTATCAGAATGGCTCAGAAGGGTGGATTCCCCATCCACACTGAGGAATCAAGTCATTTTTTGCTCAACCCACTGAATGAAAGAAGAAATGGATTGGGGGGGGGGGGGGGGGAGAGACAGACTTGTCTATGGGCCGCCTTAGCTTTCGCCTCCTATGTAATGTTAACCATTTCAATAGCGCTCTCACACTTTGAATGACAATTGCGCGGTCATACAACATTGTACCCAAACTAAAATTTTATCATTTTCTTCACACAACTAGAGCTTTCTTTTGGTGGTATTTAATCACTGCTGAGGTTTTTATTTTTTGCTAAATTAACAAAAAAAGACCAAAAATTTTGAAAAAAAAACCACGTTTTTCTTTGTTTCTGTTATCAAAGTTTACAAATAAATAATTGTTCTTCATAAATTTAAACCGAGATGTATTCTGCTACATGTCTTTGGTGAAAATAACCCAAATTAGGATGTATTATTTAGTTTGTAGGAAAGTTATAGAGTTCACAAACTATGGTATAGATCTGAATATGGATCAATCCTGAAGTACTGACAGCCAATCTAATTTCTTGAGGTCCAAGAAAGTCAAAATACTACAGATATCCCCCAAATGACCCCTTTTTGCAGAGTAGACAGTCCGACGTACTTCATAAGAGGAATGGTGAGTTTTTTGAAGTTGTATTTTTTTTGTCATAATTTTTCAGAAAATGAAAAAATTAAAAAAATTATTTTCACTATTTTTTTTTTTTACAAACTGTCACCAGTGTAGTACAGCGTCATCATATAACTGGCATAGCGGTGAACAGGGACACTGACCGGTGACAGTATGAAAAAAAAATATATATTTTTTTAATTTATTAAATTTTTTTTTATTTTAAGATTTTTTTTCCTATTTTACTATGACCAAAGTAGCAAAAAATAAAAACCCCAGCGGTGATTAAATACCACCAAAAGAAAGCTCTAGTTGTGTGAAGAAAATAAAATTTTAGTTTGGGTACAATGTTGTATGACCGCGCAATTGTCATTCAAAGTGTGAGAGCGCTATTGAAATGGTTAACATTACATAGGAGGCGAAAGCTAAGGCAGCCCATAGACAAGTCTGTCTCTCTTCCCCCCTAATCCATTTCTTCTTTCATTCAGTAACATTGTACTACTTTGGGGAAGTGATCAGTATTGTTTTTTTTTTTTTTTGTTTTTTTTACACAATTTGCTTATAGCAAAGAATTAATTTGCTATAAGCAAGCATTTACCTGAATGATATCAATTCATTCAGGTTTTTTTTTTTGTGCTTAGCTGTGATTTGGCCACAGCTAAATCACATAACATGTGCATGTGACCTGCTGTGACCATTCACAGCTAGGCACTAGTATACAATGGATGGCATGAATGAAGCCATCCATTGTATACAACTGTCATGTGACCTGCTGTGATTGGTCACAGCAGGTCACGTGGTACTGGCAACGGGGCCGGTACTCAGATCTGTCATCGGCCATGTCCGAGGTACACAGCCGGTGACAGATCGTGCCGCTACGCGGCAGTGCAACCGCGCATGTGCGGGTGGAAGCTGAATGGCGTATACCCCGGAAATCTGCAGCATTTTTGCGGCCGCCAAACAGCTATAGGCCGGGCGGCTAATGGTTAAGGAGGAGGCTGTAGAGATGGTTACCATACTGAACCCTGTCTGTATTGTACTGGGAGATTATTAGTAAACTAGATCTGCACACTGTCCTACCAAAGGGTTAAAGAGCTCAAGGCTTGGGTGGTACATTGCAAGCCAATGCCCTTTTTTGTCCCAGTCTGTCCCATAATTGCACATTGCAAGGCATTCTGAATAGAAGCCGCCTATAAAAATCCTATATAGAAACCTGCTGATAAAGAAACTAGAATGGTAAGAGTTTTATTACTTTTTTGCTTTGTAGCATGTTACACCCCAAGTATGGGTGTAACATACAATGTCCTATTAGCAGGCGCAGTTAACCTTTAGAGACCAACTCTGAGCAAGTAAACTTTGCAGTAGGGCTGCACTGAAATGGTTAACAGCACATGTCTAGAACAATGAAAGGAGATGGGCAGCACAGTGGCTAAGTGGTTAGCACTTGCACTTGGCAATACTAGGGGTTGTTAGTTTGAATCCCAACCACAGCACCACCTGCCTGGAGTTTGCATGTTCTCCCTGTGCCTGCGTGGGTTTCCTCCCACACTCCAAAGACATGCTGGTAGGTTAATTGGCTCCTGTCTAAATTGGCCCCTATATATGAATGTGAGTTAGGGACTTTAGCTTGTCCACCCCTTGAGGGTTAGGGACTGATGTGAATGTACAATATATATGTAAAGTGCTGTGTAAATTGACGGCGCTATATAAGTACCTGAAATAAATAAAAGATGGACTTAAGCCTAGTACACACGATCAGAAAAATCAGACGCAAAATACCACTTTCCAAGCAATCACACAATAATCTGATCATTTGTACACAGCTTTTGTTCAAAACTATACAAAAAGGGACAAACATGAAAATATTTTATGTACAATACCAGACTGTATGATTTTCATATGGTGTTCATCCAAAACAAAAATCAGAAGCACAAGACTGCTCATGCTCAGAATTGAAAGATCGTCATTACATCACTTCCAAAGTTGTATTCTGTCATACGAGAATTTTCATAACCTTTTCATTTTCATATGAAACTAGCATACAAAAAAAAAAAAAAAAACCCCACACCGCAGATGATCATTTGTCCGATATTCTCGTGTGTACCAGGCTTTACCCAATCCTGCCCTCAGTTTTTAGACTCCCATAAGCTAGAGGCCTGATGTCATCAAGACCAGAGTATGGGCCATAACCTGCTCTGGACACAATTACACCGAGGGACAGTCCACTGCTGGATTGCGGGGGAGTGCCATCTGCTGGTGGAGCAGAGGATTAGGTACATAAAACCAGTCCTCTCCCCCCTACACAAAACTAGCTATAAACTCTTGCAGTGTGGGTGCAGCTTTAGCCCTGGTTCACACTGGATCCGACGTTGAGATCATGCAACCTCACTTGATGTCACAGACACCAACGCAACTTCAAGTGCGACTTGGCAGACATCTGTGCAACTTCATGTTTATGCAAGTTGCACCTGAAATTGCAAAAAATAGTACAGGAACTGTTTTATTCATATTTATTTCAGGTATTTTTTTTATTACAGGTACTTATATAGCGCCATCAATTTACGCAGCGCTTTACATATATATTGTACATTCACATCAGTCCCTAACCCTCAAGGGGTGTACAATCTAAGGTCCCTAACTCACATGCATACATACACATACTAGGGACAATTTAGACAGGAACCAATTCACCTACCAACACGTCTTTGGAGTGTGGGAGGAAACCGAAGTACCCAGAGGAAACACACACAGGCACAGGGAGAACATGCAAACTCCAGGCAGGAGGTGCTATGGCTGGGATTCAAACCAACGACCCCAGTACTGCCAGGCGGAAGTGCTAACCATTTAGCCACTGTGCTGCCTGTGGTTTTTTCATATTGGTGCAGCACCGAAAAGTCAGAGAACAGTTCCACTGCAGACACTAGAGTGTGACTTGAAGCTGTCAAATCGCATGACAAACCACACTGGTATAAACCAGGGCTAAGAGAATGTTTTTTTTGTTGTTTTTTTAAATTTGCCCAGAGTTGGTCTTCAGACTATTACTTGAGGTGTCTTTTATGTTTTATAGTGCAGCTAGAAAGCAAGATGACCTCCAATTGGCTCCAAAACAAAAGGCAACAATCTTTTCCATTCCTTCAGTTATAGTACAGCTCCATAATTTACAAAGCTTCATTATTATTATTATACAGGATTTATAAAGCACCAACAGTTTGCTCAGCGCTTTATAATTTAAAAGGAGACAATACAGTTCAATACAAGAGGGTCAGGAGAGCCCTGCTCCTTGTTGGAGCTAACAATCTAAAGAGATTATAATGGAAAGGGGGGGGGGGGGGGGGGAGGAAGAAACCACAAACAGCCAAGTTGGTTCATCACCGATTTATATATAAAAAAAAAGCAAAAAACAAGTTGTACCAAACTTTGAAAAAACCAATACAAAATACAAACCCCCCCTCCTTCCCTCCCCCTAACTAAAACAAATATCCAAAAATAAAAAAATTAGAGATGAAGCTCTGAGATGAACATTGAAAACTTCAAGCATGTCCAGTATAGGAATGTATATCACCCCCCCACTCATCAGCATTTACACCAATACAGTTTCAAGGCACTGACATCAGGGGGCACAGAGGTGAGGCTAGAGGAGGTCACTCCACCCCGACTAGTGTCGTCCAGAGACTGGAGGCCGATATTTGGTATGCAAACGACCATGTTGATGAGAAGAAGGCTGGTCAGGTGACCAGTGACCCCAGAGATACGATTTAAATTGGAGATGATACTCAGATATAAAACAGCACTTAGCAGACTTGTGACCAATTCTTCATTTGTAGCGAGTTTTGTATGAAAGAGCATTTCCTAACGCAAGCAATGATATCAAAATGCTTCCAGGGCCAAGGAACACGTGTGTCATTGAACTGTCCCTGGATTGGAAGATATGATGGAGAACAGAAAATGCAGTTCTGCAAACAGATTTTATAGCAACACTGGAATGATTTTTAGCCCTCCTGCACACTTGCTGGTAAAGTTAGTTGTGTAAAGTCACATTAAAAACCTGAGTTTTTCAGTTGTTTTTTTTTAGCGTTTTTGCATTAGCGCTCAGCGGCATTTGCCCACGTTCGTGTTTAAAAAAAATAATTGTTTTTTGGTTAGCAGTTTTTTTAAACAAAAAATCCCAAAACACAGGTTTGCAGCATTTTACTGCATTTTCAGCATTAGAGCAGTTTTCCAGCTTAAAAAAAAAAAAAAAAGTCATACACCACCATTGGTCTTTGTGGCAACAATCATTTGAACAAAATCAGTTTCAATGAAATCAGCAATAGATTCATCTTTTTATCCAGCAAGCACAAGGCCTCTTTCAAACAAATAGTTTCTCCAGTCCTCTGAAAAAGTGTTCTGCGGTGGATTGCTTTTCAGAGGGGGCAGAGCAGCAGCTTCTGGCTGTTCAGAAAAAGCGATCCTGACAACTCCTAAAATTTTTTTTTTTTGGATAGAAACATGCTGCAGCCATGAGCCAAGTGTTTGGCTTGCAGTTGTGGTGCAGTCCCATTGACTTCAATGGGCGAGTTTGAAAGGCAGTCTGTCATACGTGGCCTGCGGCTCCTATTCAGTGTGAAAGGGGCCTAAGAGATGAAACACGCACATAATGCAAATTTAATTTCTAGGTATACATATCTAATATCATTACACTGGTCCAGCTTGGACCAATGTAACCATGTATATAACATACCTGGCCGATGCCCCTCGAAGCTGGAAATCACGGAAAGTACAGTGGTCTGCCACCTCTTCTGATTCCCATGCTGAGCGGCTGCCTGATGCATTGTGAACACAGGAGGTCGGTTTCTCGGCACAGGAACCAGAGAATGCAATGGTCACAAAAACATCATTTCGTTCATTATGGCAAATTGGCAACATGCAGACAATTGGTGAGCAATTGGCGGGAGCTTTAACATCTTCCCATTGGGTGTACACATATATCGCAAAATATGCATCCAGAGCTTTGGTACCCACCAGTGGGAGTGCGTGCTCAGCACAGTAATCTATTTACATAGGGCCACATGTATGCGGCCTCTCAGCCTTTAAAAACCACCTGGCAAGAGGCCGCATACATGTGGCCCTATGTAAACAGATTACTGTGCTGATCGCGCACTCCCACCGGCGGGTACCAAAGCTCTGGATGCGATCGGGAGCTTTCCATTCATATGACCGCTTTGACTGCCAATCACAGCGGTCATATGATCAAAATGCCCGCCTCCAGGTACCTATACCCTCTTAAAAGGGCCAAGAGGTAGCTGCGTGAAAGGATTAAAGAACTACAGAATATGAATACTTTTTGGAAAATCTACAATTCAAGGATAAGGCCACTACTGAGCTCTAAACTTCACTAACAGATAAATGCCAACAATAAAGTAACTTGCATCCAGAACACGAACAATAATTGTTTTTTTTTCTACATTTTGAAGCCCAAAGAAATACACTTAACCTAAGGACATCTGCCTTAGGATACTAAGGATACTGCCATCTTAATTGGGAGCCTTCTATATGGACTATACAAAAAGTGGCACCCCCAAAATATCGTACCCTAGAACTGTGCGACTTGGCTATGGCAAAGGAGGGCTCCCTGTAACTCAAACCTTCCAGGCATGCCTAATCTTCTTGAAGTGATCCTGTCATGAAGGCCGCCATTGACAATCTGAAAATGCTACTTTTCTGGCTGTCATGTGGCTGCACTGGCTTAAGGGCTTCCTGAATCACGGACCTGAAGTAAAGGCACAAGGAACTGACACTTACGGACACTGAGCCACAGACCGGGAATTGACTTTCTGTGGACCAAAGTACAGACACACAGCCAAGCAACAAACACTAATAGAAGACATCCAGCAATGGCAGTCCGATACTTCAGGACAGGGTCACCCCTGTGAGAAGCTGCAGACTACAGCTGCAGTTCTCTGGGATTTTTTCCTTTGAACATAGTCACTAGATATTATTCAGAAAGGGCCAATTAGGACACGTAGCAATAAGCACCACGTCCCCAAAATCACAAACTCTAAAATAATCACTATGTAGTCAAGGAGTCCTAGAAAACCAGCAACAAGATTTTGGACTTTTCTTGGGACAAAAAAAAAAAAAAAAAAAAGACGTGATTGGCCAGTTTTAAACTAACCTCAAAAGACTCCTGAGGCTTTTTGCTGCCCTGCTCTGACTAATGTCTACATCTTCCTAGGGGCCGTTACTTTTAGGCTTCATTCACACTCTCATCCTGTGACTTTGGACATGAAGTCTCAAGTGTCAATGGATTTTGGTCAAAGTCACATGACAAGTCGCACTCAATTATTTCAAGGGTAACCAAATCGATGTGGCTTAATAGTCGCAGCAACTTTGAAAAGGTGCCTGCACTACTTCGGTGCGACTTTTGATGTGACTTTACATTCTCTGGACCAGAGTGGCACCAAAAAGTTACACTGGAAATCGCGCTAAAGTGAATGCAGCTGATCAAAAAAGGAAACAGGTCATGCTCATCTCCTCCAACCTGACCAAGAAACAAGCATGACCACTTTATGATGCATCCTGGGTATGTGCAGTATGTTAAGGACTCATTCAGACCGCTGCTTAGCCGCATGTGCATTCACCTTGGAGCTGCGCGCAGGGAGTCCATAGAAATGGATGCAGATGAAGCAGCTGCACAGACACAGTTACATGTCAAAATCTGACATGCGGGCACAGGGGCGGACTGACCATTTGGAAACTTGGGCACTGCCCGAGGGTCCGGGTCAGTAGGGGGCCGCATGAGATGCCCCTGGTACCTTTTTCATAGGCTTTTTTGAGTTTGGGCAAGGACACGGGCCCCATGATCCCCTATTGCCCGGGGGCCCCATGAGTTGTCAGTCTGCCCCTGTGCAGGCAAGAGTGAGTGCACAGATCCATACACCGACACTATGCGGTCAAATCTGTGTCCGTCTGCATCCGCTTCTATGGGCTGCCTGTGCGCAGCTCCAAGATGGATGCAAATGCAGCAAAAAAGTAGCTCAGCACAAAGGCCAGGTCTCTGTCTGAGAGCCCTGAGGCCCCGTTCACATCTAGAAATTTGGGATTGCGATGCCAAAAGCACAACCACAGTGGTAAAAAAACACACCATGCTTGTTTTAGTGCCATTCATTTAAATGCAGTTTTGCGGCGATTGTTACACAGCAATCCCAGCAGAGCGTATTGCGCGCAGTTTGTCACCAAAATGAAACAAAAAAAAAAGCCCCGTTTGCGCAATGCTGTTCGCCACAAAAATGGTGGCAAAATCATATCGCATTTTAGGTGTCATTAAAAATGAATGCCATCCAAAACCGTGTGGTGGGTTTTGCTGCTATTGCAGTGCGATTTGTAATTGAGCCTGCGATCCCAGATGTGAACAGCGGCCTAAGAAATTGGCTCTCTGGAGTATAGACACAAAACGCACATGGCAATAAAAGAGGAGACCTGCGCTTTGATCAGCCATAGCACCTATCTCCTACCAGTTTATTACAAGTGCAGCCCTCCTAAAATGTTGCCCTCGAATTGGAGCAGAAAAATCGACACGTTTACCCTGCAGTGGTAGACCGACTTCATTTCCTGTAGTAAAAATTGCAGCAAAGAAAACTTTTTCAATGTACATCAAGTAACATATCTAAAACAGCTGTAGTCCCCCTTTAAGAAAGGCATTTAAACATCTGTACAGAAAAGGAAGAGAAACTCCCTTTTGCATTCCTCAAGAAGACACTTTTGGTATTTGCAACAGCTTTAGGAATGTGCAACTTCAACCCTTTGCTGCCAGATGGACTAAACCCATGCTAGCTGTCAAAGGGTTAAGAAGAATATCCCCCCCGCCCCCACCCCTAGAGTGGATCAGCTCAGCCCTTAGAATAGGAAAGTGGCACAGCAGGGTTGTACCACTCAGAGACAGAAGGTGTGCAGGAGGAGAAAGGAGGCAATGGAATGTTAAAGCTTTTCTTTTTTTTTTTTAAATGAGGTCGGAAATTTTGGTTCTCCTCCTCTCCCCCCTAATAGAAAAATGAAGTCTTTCACACAAATGCATAGAACGCATCAGCACAGCAGACACTGTTTCTTGAACTTTTTTTCCCTTGTAGAAAAAAAAAAAAAAAAACCAGTCTAAAGTATGTAGAACAAGAAAACCATAACATGCTCAGCACAATTCCCCTTGGTAGCTTCCATGATAGGGTGTCCTCCGCCGTGGCCAAGCCTTCTACATTTAAGCTGATGATGCTCCATCTGTACCGATAACTTCCACATTGCCGTAGTTGTGGTTACATACATTTTATATAAAGAAAAAAAAATAAAAATAATTACAGGCAATAAGCCATCTCCCTTTTTAAGAAAAAAAAAAAACATTGAAATGATCCAGTACCACTATGTTTAAACACATTTCAACCACTGTAACATTCTTCAATTGAAAAACATAAAAGTAAAAAATAGAAAAAAAAAAAAAAAAAAAAAAAAAAAAAAAAAGACACACCACATTAAAAAAAAGTTATAAAACCTTAAGACAAAAAAGAAAAAAAAAGTGAAAACAGAGCCAGCCAGCCATAGCCCTTTGCTGCTGCTCCTGGAAGCGAGTGGCTGGTAGTCCGTGTAAACCAGTAGCATTTACTTCTGCTGCGGGGGGGGGCTCTGCTCCAGCCATCAGCAGGGAGCGGGATTAACAGCAATATTTCAATAACTTTCCAGAAGACGATGCAGCTTTTGCAGTCAGAAAACAGAGCACTATTCATAACCGGCGCTCTGCCTAGACGTTCCCTTTTCTTCACCCTCCGCAGAGTTTCCTGGCCGGGGGAGGGTTCAGGACCCACATGGTAATTCAATTCCAGTTGTCGTTCAGGATTGGAAATGCATCAAGTCCCCCCCCCAGTTACCCCATCCTCCAAATATCACAAACCTGTGAAATAAAAATGAAAAAGCATTAGTAAAGTACTACAGAAATCTGTAAATCTAATACAAGCAATATTAAAAAACTTGCAGAATCCAACAATGAAGTTACATAAAGCATTAGTGGTGTACCGAAATGAAAATTCTGGTGCTGATACTGAAAATTCAGAAAGCACGTGGCCGAAAACCGAACCGTCTGCGTATGTGGGGGTGCGGAGGCTCCATTTTTTCCCCTCCCTACTTCAATGTATATTTTAAATTTTTTATTTAACTTATAAAACTTTATTGCCATCACATAGGGGACCAATAGTCCCCTATGTGATAGCATATAAGTGACAGGTCCTCTTTGGAGGAGTGTGTGCAAGGAGGGGGCAGGAGAGGAGCAGTGTATACAGAGAGGCTCCCTCACTGGTTGTCACTATATCAGTGCCAGTTTTTAAATGTAATTACCGGCTTTTTTTTTCTTCACTATAGCTCAGAGAATGAGCTGTCACTTTCCCCAAAGCTAAAGGAAGCCAAGGGGCGGGGTCACTGGGTAATGTCACCGAGTGACCCCACCCCTTTTTTTTTCTTTTAGTCCTCTGAGAATGACAGCTCTTTCTCTGAGCTATAGTGAAGGGGAAAAAAAGTTGGTAATTAAAAAAAAAAAAAAATTGTTTTAAAATGCAATTGGTGGCTTTTTTTTTTCCTTCTTTATGATAGCTCAGAGAAGGAGCTGTCATTCTCTGAGGACTAAAAGAAAACAAAGAGGCGGGGGTCGCTCAGTGACATTACCCAGTGACCCCACCCCTTAGTTTCCTTTAGCTCTGAGGAAAGCGACAGCTCATTCTGTCTAGCTGACTATCAGTGCCATATAGGAGTGCTGCCTTTCAGTGCCCATCAGTGATGCCTGTCAATGCCCATCAGTGCTACCTACCAGTGCCTCCTCAGTGCCACCTATCAGTGCCCATCACTGCAGCCTCATTAGTGCATATCAGTGAAAGAGAAAAATCACTTATTTACAAAAATTTTAAAACAAAGAAGGGGACATACCCCAAAAGCTTGTCCTCAAAATTGTATGTTAGTGCAAATAAAAAAAGTATCATGGACAGTACTCAATTGTTTCTAAAACAAAAACTGAAAATTTTGAAAAAAAAAAAGTTTTAGTTGTTTTTGGTTTGTTTAGCAAAAAATAAAAAACCCAGAGGTGAATACCACCAAAAGAAAGCTCTCTCAAAAAATGATAAAAATTTAATATGGATACAGTGTTGCATGACTACACAATTGTCAAAGTGCAACAGCACTGAAAGATGAAAACTGGCCTGGGCAGGAAGGGGGTACAAGTGCCCAACAGGCAAGTGGTTAAACACTGGATTATTAACCACCTCCCGTCCGGCCGTTGTATATAAACGGCCGGACGGTGGCACTGCAAGGTCGGGCGGCCGTCTAATAAACGGTCTCCCTGCACCCTGCTTGTGCACGCTCCCTGGGAGCGCGCAGCACCGCGATCCGGTGCCCGCTGTGTCCTCCGGACACAGTGAAACACCGATCGTCGGACGGGACCTCTATACGAGGTCCCGATCATGTGATCACTGATTGGCCAATCAGTGATCACATGCAAAGTAGTAAGCAAGAGGTCACTTCTGACATCATTGCTTACTACGTGTGAAATCTGTGAATGATCACAGAGGTCACATGGTACAAGGCTATTCACAAAAGCCTTGTACCATGTGACAAGCTGTGACCAATCACAGCTCACTCAGTACTTCTCAATGAGTGCAAGAATGCACACAGAGAGAAAGAGAAATGATTGCTTTTACATCCTATATGGGTGTAAAAACAAACAATCAGTGTAAAAAAAAAAAAAAAATCTTCATCACCCCCCACAAGTACCCATGGTGACACTGTACTGCTAGGGTGACAGTATGTAAAAAAAAAAATATAAAAAAATAAAATAAAAATGTAAAAAAAAAATGTTTAAAAATTATAATTTTTGCTTATAAACTAATTTGGATTTTTTTTTTTTACTAAAAAGATAACGGAATAAATTTTGGCTAAGATTTATGATGAAATATTATTTATTTGCAAAATTTTATAAAAAAAAACACTTTTTTTCAAAATTTTTGGACATTTCATTTACATAGCAAAAAAAAATACAAATCCCAGTGGTGAATAAATACCACCAAAATAAAGCTTTATCTGTCTCAAAAAATGGTAAAAAATTAATTTGGGTACAGTGTTGCATGACCGTGCAATTGTCATTCAAAGTGTGATAGCGCTAAAAGCTGAAAATTGCCCTGGTCAGGAAGGGGGTAAAAGTGTCCGGACTGGAAGTGGTTAAACTGCGTTCAAATCCTACGTGCTAAGGTAGGGCTTTGATGTTTGGCAAAGGCTTGAGCAGACACAAAACAACTGAGCATTTGTATCTGAAGTGCCCTATTGCCCTTCTCTTTGGCTGGACGGCCAACAAAGGGTCTCTTGTAGCCCCTACACAATGTATCTATAGTACCTCTTTACCGCAGCGCTACATTGCAGAGGAGTTAATTAGAAGTGATAAAATTCAGAAGTTGGTTAGTTTGGCCTTGGCATTAGTGTGCACTTTTAAGTCTGTATGTAGGTTGCCTTTGCCAACAACACTTCTGAAAATGCTAGTTCCCTGGATTTTCACTTCTCAGCCACTGAGCTGGAACAAGCATGTCACAACAGTAGGAATTCCTTACTTTACTTGCTCGGGATTAGCGACTCAAAAAGGTCAAGGCGTCAGCACAATGAGGCAATTAGCATTTTCAGAAAGGTCAGTGATGGCAATTTCCATGTCTCTCCTACAACAAATTTCAGGCAAGTATATCGCCACTCTTCTCTTCACTAAAACAAACCAAATGTTCACTCATGCATCCATGGCCCAGAGACACTGCACGAGTGATTTTTTTTTTTTTGCCTGGAGTTTGTCAAAATTTTTTTTATTTACATGTTTTTGCTCTTGTTCTAACCACCTAATACAGGTAATTATATCTCCATCACTCACTACGTATATTGTCAGCTCTATAGAATATAGATTTTACATTCACATTAGTCCCTGCCCTCAAGGAGCTTGCAATCTAAGGTCCCTCCTAACTCACATACATACACACACTAGGGACAATTTACACAGGAGCCAATTAACCTACCAGCATGTCTTTAGCGCGGGGGAGGAAACCAGAGTACCCGGAGGAAAAAACACTCAGGCACAGAGAGAACATGCAAACTCCATGCAGGTAGTGCTGTGATTGGGATTTGAACCAAGGACCCTAGTGCTGCTAGGTGGAAGTACTAACCACTTAGCCACCATGTTGCTTGAATCCAGCAGTTTTGTTTATACATACTATGGACAGTGAGCAGTTAGACCCCATTTACACATGCAAATAGGGCTCTTCGCAATCACCTACAGGAGTCCTAGCAAGGAGAATAATCAGCCCTTGACAGACTTGTCTGTGACTAGGGCCAATCATTCAAAAGTAAAATCGCTCCTAGAGTGAATACATGCGAACAGTCGCAATTGCCTACGGGAGCAGCCTCCACTTGCTTTCAATGGTGCTGCCTCCCGTAGCCATTCGCCAAGAATCCTGCTGGGTCTCCCATATGTAAATCGCCAATGGCCCCATTTGCAAGCGTGAATGGGGCCTTAACCACCTGCCTACCTATACCCCATACCACCTATACCCCATTCTTTACCAGGCCAATTTTCAGCACTGTCGCACTTTGAATGACAATTAAATAAATAAAAATAATCACAAATAAATAAAGGTCTGTGCAAAAATTCCAAAAGGATTTTCAAGACAGTGTTCCAAAAAATGTACTTCCAAAAATAAAAAAAATATAAAAAAATATATATATACTAAAAATAAACAAAACATGAAAATAAAAAATCCTCCATCTGGTGAATGCGGTCAATATTATTTTTCACGTGGTGATTAGGTGGAAGCACATTTTGGAACATTGTCTTGAAAATCCTTTTGGGAAAATAAGGACTTATGTTTGAAATATATATATATATATATATATATATATATATATATATATATATATATATATATATATATATATATATATATATATATATATATATATATTTATTTGCACGGACATTTATTTGTGATTATTTTTATTTATTTAATTTTTGCGCTGTTTTTTGTGTTATTCATTATTGGTGGTTTTCACTGGTGCACAGCTGCATAATTGTATACTTTCTTTGATTGGCGCTGGGATTTTTTAGTTTGTTTGAATGACAATTGTATGGTCATGCAACATTATACCCATATGAAATTTTTATCTTTTTTTCCTCACAAATAGCTTTCTTTTGGAGGTATTTACTTGCCACTGGGTGTTTTACTTTTTGCACAAAAAAAAAAAATTTTGCAAACAGGTAACTTTTCTCCTTCACTGATGTGCGTTGATGAGGCTTCACTGATAGGTGGCACAGGTAGGCACCGATCATCAGGGCACTGATCACCAGTGCCCTGATGATTGGTGCCGATCCCTGCTTTGACAACTGCTGGTTCTCGAAAGCGTGAGGAAAGTGCAGCCGAGAACCGGCAATTGCATTTCCCGGTGATCAGCATGTCATTGGACACGGCTGATCACGTGGTAAAAGGCCGCTGTGATTGGCCTTTTACCACGATGTGATCAGCTGTGTTCGTAGGACAAACGATCACAGAGATCGCCGGAGGCGCGCAGGAGAGTGCGTTCTGGGAGGACGTCATATGACGACCTCCCAGAACTGGCCGGCCGCAGTGCAGCCATCGGTCGGCAACTGGCTAAAGCATACCTACACCCAACAAGTGTAATATGAATTACATTACTTGTCCTTAGATGTTGTGGCTGCATTAGTTTCCTACCCCCTTACTTTTTCTGCAAGGGGAAAAAAAATATATATATATATTTTGCCGATTTTGCCAGAATTCCTCTGCCCTTTTAACTTCCTGTGCTCTCTTAAAAATAAGATCAGCTTGCCAAGCCATCTCCTGTGAGCTTTAGGTCTTACATTGTAGCTTTATCACTCTAACCTGCCTTTCTGATCTTGAGTGTTGTCACCCTAGGACAGGAAGCGTGTTACTGGCAGGATCACTAGGTTTCATTGAGAACGAACCTCTTTTGCCCTTACCCGATTTTTCACAGACTCCTCCCCCCTTCTCCTGAGCGAAGTTGAGTCGGTTCTGCTCTGCCGCTATGCTGTTAGCTTCTGGACTGCTACTCCGTGACGGATGGGCGGTATTTGCTACACTGTTTAACTGAAAGGCCAAGTCCAGTTGTTCTTGGGCCAGCTTGAGATGCTGACGCAGTTGGTCCAGCTCATGCAGTCCTGAATGAGCTACCGGCAACTCAAAGGCTTCAGACCCACCACTTTCTGGATACAGCTTGCCATTGGGAACCTTCCCTTTTTTCAGTACGGACTGGTAGTTTGGTGGGGCGCTGGGGGTCTTTTTACAATACTGGACCTCCTCTGTATCTCGACTTTTATTGCGCAGGGAATCACGTATGCCACCAACGCCCAAGTGGAAGAGCTCACAGAGGTTGAGAAGAAGGCACAGCGCACTGACGGCATACATGATGAGGAGGAAGATGGTCTTCTCAGTGGGACGAGACACAAAACAGTCCACAGTATGAGGACACGGGCTCCGTGCACACATATAGGATGGGATGACTTCAAACCCATACAAAGTATATTGTCCAAAGAGGAACCCGACTTCCAGAACTGAGCGGAAGAGCAGCTGCAGCACGTACACCTTCATCAGCCCATCCTGCTTGATGCGTCTTCGCCCGTCATGTTTCTTTTTGTCCTTATCCTCGACATCCTTGTCTGGGACCAACTCTTCACTGATCATTGGGTCTTCTTCATTGTCATCTTCCGCTTCTTCATAATCCCGCCTAGCACCACGATGAACCACTGGAGCCCTTTTCTTGACGCTTTTCAATTTTTCCATTCGCCTCCTGTACTCCTCCGGCTGGCGAGCAATGCGGTGCATGGCAAAGCCCATGTACATGATGGAGGGGGTTGTAATAAGGATGATTTGGAAGATCCAGAATCTAACATGTGACAAGGGCGCAAATGCGTCATAGCACACATTCTCACAACCGGGCTGCTGCGTATTGCACACAAACTTGCTCTGTTCATCATAGTAGATGGATTCGCCGCCCACAGCAGTCAGCACAATCCGGAAAATGATCAGGACTGTAAGCCATACCTTCCCCACAAAGGTAGAGTGATTGTTGATCTCTTCAAGAAGGCGGGTTAGAAAGCTCCAGCTCATCCTGAGTTATGTGTAGATCTGGAAATACATAAAAAAAAAAAGTCATTAATATATGGCAATTAATCATCTAACCAGAGCACATTCAGAGAAAATTGGTTTAAGTGCTAAAAGCCAACTTTGTAAATGTTTAAAAGGAAGCAGCCGCCAACCACTGATGTATTATTTAGTGGACAATCCAGAAAACAGTAAAAAAAATTGATTTAATATATATATATATATATATATATATATATATATATATATATATATAATCTCAAATTTAATTTATTTATATTTGCACCGATACCAGTATTGCACAGGTACTTGTGCAAACCTTTCCTGTTCAAGTCACATGCGGTTTCCCTGTGGGGTGGTGCGATTTGAGCCATTTTGTATTGGTCAAAAATCACACTGCAAATTGCACCACATGCGATTCGGACAGGAATCACGCCATATCCCTGTTCAAATCAAGGGATTCCCTGCAGTGCGATCTGAGCCCATTTATTTTGTATGGGCTCAAATCACACTGCAAATAGGTATTGCTAATCAGTATTGGTGAGTACTTGAACACAAGTATTTGTACTCTCCGATGATGTAAAAAAAAAAAAACACAAAACAAACAAAAAAACAGTATCGGTGCAACCCTAAATTATATATTAAATGGATGATCGTAAAAACAATAAAAAAAAAAAAAAGTGTTGCCTTTTCATGTCTATTCACATCACCCAGTGCAGCGAGGTCTAAATACATTTGAGATGATATATTTGCCCTTTCAATTTTATTTTGTATTCTATTTTATTTTAATACTAAAAAATTAAACACTAAATAATTTATTTTTGTATTACTTTTTTTTTATTAATGTCTTTTTAAATTTTTATTTTTCATTACTACTATTTACATCTAGACAGGTTGACAAATGACTAACCCTATAATTTCACTGAGCAACTGAGTGCTCCCTCTAGTGGATAAACTACAATCAAAGACAATTTGGGCTTGTGTTGATGAGCTTTAGTTTGCCTTTCAGTTATTTCAGGTATTTACATGGGTTTTGCATACAAGTCTATGGGAATGCAACTACCACTTGAAGCAGGTCAAATGCACCCATCATTGAATCTTGAATGGATCTATGGTTTTCAACTGAAAAACAAAACAAAACAAAAAACACACACACACACACACACACACACACACACACACAAAACACACACACACACACACACACACACACACCAGAAAAACCACACACCCAGAACCCACCATAAAAAAAAACAAAAAAACAAAAACCCACACAGCCATTGATGCCAACCCATGACCCACTGCGAAAAAATGCAAGCCTAAAAATGTGATTGGGAAAGGGATTTGTAATCAAATGTGGCCAACTTAAAAATGGAATTTACTTGGCTTATAGTGATCCATTTGCTTCAATGTATTGAATCACTGACCCAGAAACCGTATATATGAGAAGGAGATGACCCTAACTTTACAGGTCTTGCATACTTGTCCCATGGTCAGTTATGTTACCGTGAACAGCCAAGCAACCAGCATTTTCAAAGAGATCTCCAATAGCACTTCCATAGATATTACATTGATGGGTTTTTAGTAGCTTTTGGCATCATACTCTGGGTGGAAAAATTTTATGGAATCATTTTAAAGACAAAAAGGCGTTTCGATGAGGAAAGTTCAGCTAAAAAGTTCTCATAAAAAGTTTGCAGAGTGAGCAGATTTTTTTTTTTTTTCGATGCACGTAGTAATAGGACGATCGTTTCCAAATACCAGCTTATGAGAACACCACAAAAAGGTGACTCAACAACCTTCTGGTAGAAATCCGGGTTCACAGTGACTCAGGCTTTGCATGTTTAGACCGACTTGTAAAAAGTGGAGTTTTGGATTCACACGTTATCCAATTACAGGTGTGGGTAGAAGACTGGATGAGATTTGGCATGGGTGTGGAGATCGGAGGAGAGTCAGCTGTTCACTCCCTGGGGTCAGATCACTTTACAGAGCAGATTAGAATGTTGGTGCCAAAAGAAAAAACAGAAAACAAAACAAAAAGTGATTTTTAAATCCCACAAAAAAAAAAAAAAAAACACCCACCACAACAACACGGGGGGTGTGGATGGATCTGCAGCACAAAATTTATTTATTGCATTTCAGGTACTTATATAGCGCCATAAATTTACGCAGTGCTTCACACACACACACACACACACACACACACACACACACACACACACACACATCAGTCCCTAACCCTCAAGGGGCGTACAATCTAAGGTCTCTAGCTTAAATTGGCCCTAGTATGTATGAATGTAGACAGGAGCTAATTAACCTAGCAGTAGGTCTTGAGTGTGGGAGGAAACCGGAGCACCCGGAGGAAACCAACACAAGCACAGGGAGAACATGCAAACTCCAAGCAGGAGGTGCCGTGGCTGGGATTTGAACCAATGACCTTAGTGCTGCCAGGTGGAAGTGCTAACCATTTAGCCACTGTGCTGCCCCAATTAAAAAACACAAAAGCTTTGGCCTGTTCACACTAGTGCATTGCAACAATGCATGGTGCCACAAGCCATGGCCATGTACCTCTTTGTCAGGCTAAGTTCACACCTATGCAGTTTGTGCTTGATCAGTTTCTGCAATGCATTTTGCGTTTTTTTGCTGCTCTTCAATTTTCTTCTTGCTACTAGGCAGATTGCAAAACACATCAAAAACGCAGCAAAAAAAAAAAGCACTACATGCTTTTCTGCAGTCTTTCCATTAAAGTTTATAGAACCAAAAAAGCAACTTTTTGCGTTTAAAAAAAAAAATCTGACACTTTCCAAAAAATGCACCGGGTGAAGACGCGGAGATGCGAACCAGTCCCATGGGAAATTATGTTAAATGGACTGTAGTGCATTTCTGAAAGATGCTGCGGAAAAAGGTAAGGTGTAGAGCACAGGTGTGAACCTAGGGCACAGGTGTCAAACACAAGGCCCATGGGGCCGAATCCAGCCCTCCAGGCAGTTTCATGTTGCCCTTGCACCTCTCCTGCAGGTACCCCCTTGTCTCTGCCCCCACCTTGTCTCAGCAATTGGCAGCAGAGAGGACAACAGAACTGCACCTCTCTGTGCAGCTGCAACACCCCATCATCTCTGCTTTCCCCGATCTCAGTATTCAGCAGACTATGGCAACTGACACCACTCCTCCTCTGGTCCTCCTCCAGATCCTGCACTTTCTGCTTCCAGCTCTGCCCCCAAAGTGGGTGCACGGTAATGGTATGGAGGGTGTAGGATTCTTGACATCTGATGTAATGGGGGGGGGGGGGGGGTTATCTAGACATCTAGTCTTACAGATACAATCGGCCATTTGAGGGCAACCATGATGCTGCCACGGCCTGCGATGAAATGGAGTTTGACATCCCTCACCTAGGGTAAGGTGCCCATAATTAAACTATAGAATAAAATTAAGTTTTCATTTACACACAGCAGGGAATAGTTCGGATCCCCCATCAGGTGTTTATTGCAATCTATGTCTCAGCTAGGGAGGAGTTTCGGCCTCACTATATATTTTTACAAAATTGTATCTATTCCCCCAAGGGACAAAGTGCATATAGTGCTTAAACCCATTCAAACCTGTCCCTTGGATTGCAAGCATCCTCCCCCATCCAACAATGCCATTCATCAGGAGACAGATTTGTGGGTGACAGTTCTAGCCTCTGGCAGCAGGAGTCGCTCTGGAACCAGCACAGCCTGCGGTGCCCATCAGCGGCTGTTTTATGGCTATAAAAAAGGTACTGGGGGGTAGACTGAGGGATCTTTTACTATTATGAATCCATCAGCAGTGTGTTTTATACACCTGGACTAACAGACAATATTTCAATATTTTTATTGACAGAGCCAAGTGAAAAAGTTCTTGGCTGTACAGCATCTGCATTCAGATACAGACTTGGGGTATTCTGACAGCCGCAGGTACTGGCTGTCAGAATACAATAGATGGCACTGCAGATTCATCCATCCACGCGGTTTAGCAATGGATGGGGGAATAGAGCGATTTCTTACATTCATCTTATGGGGCTAAACAAGTAAAATCTTAAAGTGGTGCTAAGGGCAGAGCAGCATCTCTCTTCACCCTCTCTCCTCATTAGACTGAGAGGCAATTGCTGGAGCTATTGGCTTCTGCTGTTGTCAATCACAGGCCAAGCAGAGCCACACTGTGTCAATGGACACAGAACACGGCTCAGGAGCGAGCCAGCATGACTGCCCCCATAACAAGCAGCTTGCTATGGTGGCACTCATGAGGCAGGAAAGGGTCAGGAGCACTGGCAGGGGATCACAGAGGAAGATAAATTATAACCACTTCCTGCCGAGCCTATAGCAGATAGGTGTGCCGGCCCACTGCCATTGCCATGTAAAATCGCAGTGACCAATCACAGGAGATCCCCTGAATATTGTAAACAGTGAATGGCTTCAATTCATATCATTCTTTGAGTACAATTGTATTGCTAGCCATTGACTGGTCACAGTGATCGTATGGTACAGACAGGACCAATCATAGCCCATCTGTACCATGTGATTAGCTATTGCAAATCACAGCTAATGCCAACAGAAACACACTGAATGAATCAATTTCATCCAGTAATATCCACTACTGTAAGCAATCATGTGTAAAAAATAAATAAGTCCTGATCACTTCCCCAGAATAGTACAATGTTACTAAAGGTAACACATTATATTGCACTGGTCACAGTGTGTTGAACACCATAAAAAAATTATAATTGTATGTACACATACTTTATTTTGGGGGGGGTTCTTCATTTAAAAAAAAAAAAAATGTCCCTAATCACCGCTGTACTGCACTGGTGACAATATAGAAATAAGCAATCTTATTTTCTTAAATTTTCCAAACAATTAAGGCAAAAGGAGAAAAAAAAAAAAAAAAAAAAAAAAAAAAAAAATCGCAAACACCATGCCTCTTACTAAATACCTTGGACTGTCTACTTTCCAAAAAGGGGGTCATTTGGGTGCTCTGTACCACCCTGACATCTTTGGTGCCTCAAGAAATAACATAGGCCATCAGCACATCGGACTACAAATTATAGATATCTGAAATTTGATCAGTGCTGATGTCCTATTTGTGGACTCTTAACTTTCCTACAGACTAAATAATAAAACACTGATTTAGTTTATTTTGACTAAAGAAATGCAGCAGAATACATTTTGGACTAAATTCATGAATTCTTTATTTGCACAATTTTTTTTTTTTTAACACAAAGAAAAAGCATGTTTTTTTTTCACAATGTCCAGTCTTTTCTGTTGCTGAGTTTTTTTATTTTTTGCCAAATAAAAGGTGAAAAGAAATTAAATAATTTAGTTTGGGTACAGTGTTGCATGACTGTGCAATTGTTAAAGTGCAACAGTGCTGAAAGCTGAAAATTGGCCGGGGCAGGAAGGGGTAAAGGTGTCCAGTATTGAAGCGGATTAAAACGGTCTAGCCAAGCTTTAAGAAAAAAAAAAGAAAAAAAAAAAAACAAAGCATCTTCAGGTTTCCCTGCATGCAGAGCCCCTGTACAGAGGTACTACATTGTGTGCTTGACCAGCAGGTATAAAATCAGGTTACAGGATTTGACAAGGACAGAGCAAAGGGAGGAAATGGTCAGGACAGAAGGTAAAGTGTGAACTCTTCCCAGCACAGAATGCAGACATGTGGATGGTAATAAGGTGGTGTAGTTGCACATGTGGGAGTTTTGACACCTGCAAAGTGAGAAACAAACAGAACATTGGCTCACTTGGGGAAAAAAAAAATCCTGAAAAGCCCCCCCAGATCCTATTGACAAGTAAACTTTGAACAGATGAAAACTTTAATTTACTTTTCCACAACCAGCAACAGATGCAAACTTTTTTCCTGCTTTACAGGGAACAGCTGTCTAATGTCTTCTCTTTGAATTCACAGCCCTCCAAGACACTTTGCTCCAGTAAACTTTCTTCGCACTCCACACCAGAGTGTGAAAAGAGGATGAAGTCATGGATGACCTGGGCCTCCATTCTGCTCCCCGGGTGTACCGGACAGTTGTGAAAAGGCAGGTGACACAGCACCCCGGCCTTTACAATAGGCTTCTGCCTTTTGTGACACATCTGGACAAGAAGCAGAATGTCAAACCACACAGGAAACCACTAATCCCACACGGAGTGTAAAGGCAGAGAGCAGATGTAGGGATCGCCCACCACGATTGAGTAACCACACTCTGAGGAGAAGCAAAAAAAACTGCAGGCCAAATAG
The DNA here is from genome assembly GCF_062004578.1 of Staurois parvus. Taxonomy (NCBI): domain Eukaryota; kingdom Metazoa; phylum Chordata; class Amphibia; order Anura; family Ranidae; genus Staurois; species Staurois parvus. The sequence goes on from NW_028319051.1 coordinate 802,602, forward strand.
CACGTCAATGTTCATGCTAAAGATAGGCCATGAATCATTTCCCATTTTACTCACTTTCAAAAGATGGAAATCATTAATGATAATTTAATAACCTAAATACACCATAATAACCCCTAGCAACTCATTATTTATAACAATAGGAGCTTAGATGACAAATTCTGATTGCGTACTGCCTCATTTCACAAGATCCCAAAAATTGGGTGGACTACTTTAGGCAGCATTCAGAAGACAATCCAATTTTAAAACAATTTTCTAGTAAAACAGTCATGGGCAGCACAGTGGCTAAGTGGTTAGCACTTGTGCCTGGCAGTACTAGGGTCGCTGGTTCAAATCCCAACCACAGCACGGATGTACCGCACCGCATATATGTGAACCCGGGCTCAAAGCACATGCGCCGGCTGTCAAAATGAGTGAATATCTCCTAAGCGGTGCATGTATTAGGAGATATTTTGCCTACAGGTAAGCTTTATTGTAAGCTCACCTGTAGGTAAAAGTTACAAAAGTGGGTTTACTTCCACCTTAGGATTCAAGGCATTCTCTAAATGGCACCTATGCCTTGCAGCCAGCCTCAAGTGGGCAGCACAGTGGCTAAATGGTTAGCACTTCTGCCAGGCAGTACTAGGGTCGCTGGTTCGAATCCCAACCACGGCACCACCTGCCTGGAGTTTGCATGTTCTCACTGTGCCTGCATGGGTTTCCTCCGGGTACTCCGGTTTCCTTCCACACTCCAAAGACATGCTGGTAGGTTAATTGTCTAAATTGGCCCTAGTATGTATATGTATGAATGTGAGTTAGGGACCTTAGCTTGTACACCCCTTGAGGGTTAGGGACCGATGTGAATGTACAATATATATGTAAAAGCGCTGCGTAAATTGATGGCGCTATATAAGTACCTGAAATAAATAAATAGAGAAGAAAGCTGCCATTGCCTCGGCTTCCGAAAAAAGAAAAAATTAGGTGCCCAACTATCATTGGTTTCCATACGGACCCAACCAAGAACTCTGTTGCACTGTCCTGGACAGCAGGCACCAGTCCCAGAGGACCACAGTATAGCAGCTGGACATAGGGGGCAAAAAAAAAAAAGTTTTATCTTGTGAATCAGTTCAAATCACAGCTGTGGTTGGCCTTACCAACAACACTTGGATCCATAAAACATCCACTGAGAAACTAAAGGAGACTGGCAGAAAAAAAAAAAGTGTCAATCAGCTGCAGTTATTGTTTAGTTATACAATCGTCAGCAGAAGGAATATTCAGCCATACTATTTAGCATGGAATCTAGAGAACCTTGGAAAGCCCAGTGAAACCTGTGTATAGCCAGCTTTACATCTTCAAATGGCAGCCACCAATGGCAAGTAGCCACCGTTCTTCTCCAATGACCGAATCCCATTAGTCAGTCATTGATGAGCATTACTAGAAAAAAAAAAAGTGACACTTTGGCATCTGCCAAAAACTCTTAGGACCTTTTCCTTAAGAAATTTTGTTTGAAATTCTACCCATCTGTGGCCAGCTTAAAAATGGCAACAGGTGACATTTGGTTGTGAATTTTATGGTCATTAAAACACAGTCTTTGTAAATAAGCCCTGACCTGGACAATAGCTTAGAACTGGAAGCAAATAGTCAAAATGTTTTGGGCAGTGTCCACATTGTTCCCTGGCAAACTTCTAGCATATCTAAGAGTTACAATTCAAGCACGAGACAAAATTGTTCTTTAACAATTAACCATCTAATCTAGGTGGAAAATTGTACCCCTTCTTTAAAGTTAGTGGAAATATTTGAATACTCAATGTAGTTTTTAAATGAAATGTAAAAGAAGAAAGATTTATGGCTTAAAATTTAAAAAAAGTTCAAACAAAAAAGTTCTGGCAGCACATATTACGAAGAACTGTCCATCTGATGCAGAGTTGAAAGCCACACTTATACAAAGTACCAATAAAAAACAATAAGCACTGAGAATGGGCAAACCAAATGAAAAATAAAATCCACGTCTAATACTACTGGAAAGAAAATTTAGCCATGACCTATTAAATACAAAAGGTTTTTCAATTATCAGTTTTCCAAATTCCCCTTTAACATGGTCACTTATTACAATGTCCACAAGACATTACCATCTCCTAAAGCTAGAAGCTAGCATGTCAGGGTACAGATGGGCAAGAAACTGCCTTAACTCACCAACCCACCTGGTTTCTGGCATCTGCAGGGCAAAACAAAAGTTAACGGCAGGTCATACCTCAGCATACGGTTCCTTGTGCTTCCCAAACATCCATAACTAGTCCACTACAACATCCAGACAGACTAGTAGACTAGACTACTAGAAGAAAATGACCACAGCAACACTGATGACCATCTACAAGTCTACAGAATCCCCTAAGTAGACTCTTCTCCGCTCATTAGTGGCTGAATGACCCCTTGACCTCCCATCGCTAATAATTACAGTTCATAACACATTCAACACTCAAAAGGACTTTTAAGAGACAGTCTTCAAATTTCATTACATAATTGGTTGATGTAAAAAGAGAACAATGAAGTACATTTGGAAAGGTTTCAGGAGAACAAAGCAAACTTAAAAAGGAACCTTGCCATTTTGGCCAAAGTACGGGTCTACTTACCTTAATAAAAAAAAAGCTGACAAAGTAGAAAACCATAACTTGCCACCAAACACCCAGTTAAACGTTCAGTCCAGTTAACTCAAGAGACCAACCATCACTTTGTTACCTCTAAAGGCCAATACCGTACAGTTACACAGCTAATGATGATACTAAATTTCTCAAAAGGGAACCAGGATTTGGATAAAGAAAAATGGTTAGCACCCTGGTTAGATTTTTATTGAGCTTGTTTCACCATATTTTGAGATCTCCCCTCACTTTATATATGGTCACAAACCAGATTAACTTATACGGTTTAACATTTTGGAGGCTTTTGGCAAACCTAAAGACCACACAGAGAATCGATATAGATGATGGGCTTAACATTTTGGCTAAAAGGTCTGCTTTATACATAGTACCTCTCCACCCTCCCTGATCTCAATATACTTTCCTTATCCACATCACAATACAGGGAATGATAATGGGAGTGCCAAGTGTCCCAAATCCCAACACACGGAACAGGTTTGGGATATCTAGGGTTCCGAAGATCCTACTGGAGGGACTGAGGTCATCATCAAAACAGGCACCATATGTGGAAGTTAGGGAAGAGCCAATTATATTTTCTAACCTTTAGGTATATCTTTGGAACTGTAATACAAACTTTTTGGGGGGTGGCTGGTGGTGGAACTATGTAATAAGCAGACTTGACTGTTGGATTTCCTTGGTGTGCATGGTTTCTATTGCAGTGCAGTTGAGGCACGTTATGATGCTCAATAATGCAATCCGTTCATTTGAACACACTACCAAAATTAACCACAATGGCTCTAAAACGTGTACTCACATTTTTTGGTGGCAATAATGTATTCCACAACATACAGTAGGGTAATACTGTATTCAAGACAGGTACATTGGGAAGCCATTCAAAATTAACAGAACCGCAGTGCACCACCACATGTAATGCGCTTTACCACAATGCAATGATGAGGTTTAATTTTGAAACAGCGGTGAATATATTTAACAGCCATTAACGCATCAGCGACAGTCTGTTTTGCAAGGTATGGAAGTTAATAAGATGCTTTCAAAGCAGTTTGAGACAGAATATAGGAATCTCTGTACAGTGGATTGAACAATTTCAATTGAGTTCCTTTGCAGTTATGGCGAGATGGTCAAGAAGAAAGCAAAGTCCCATTAATATACTGCAAAGAGCAGTGAAGAAGGTATGAAGACCTCATGAAAACAAGGGACTTATTCTTCAACCTAGGACAATGGGTAGAGTCATACAAATCCTTCCTTTATGTTGCCATAGCCAGCTGTGCTGCTCATAGCCCAACTACAGAGCCATTTATTCCATCACATTTACAGCTGTGTCTGGTCTGTTAGAGCCATCAGTGCACGCAATGGAAACCATGAATTCTACGGAGGATCAGTCTGCTAACCAACATCCACAGAAAACAGCATGAAACTTATATTGCCATCACACCCCAAATTCCAATTCGTCCCCCCTCCCTTTGTGTTAGAGAAATGTATTAATAATTGTTCAAAAGGAATTTTACAAACTAGCTAAAAAAAGTTACTAAATTTCCAAGCCAAGTGTGGAGAACTGGATAAAAAGGCATTGGGGAACAAAAAAGAAAAAAACAAAAAACAAACACCACCACACACTGGACACTTTATTAGGTATACCTGTTCAATTTCTTGGTAACAAAAATTGCTAAAATCAACCAATCCCAAGGTAACAACTCAATGCATTTAGATGTGGTGAAGAGGACTGTTCAAACAGAGCATCAGAATGGGGAAGAAAGGGGATTTGACTTTGAATGTGGCATGGTTGTTGGTGCCAGATGGGCTGGTCTGATCTACTGGGAATTTCATGAACAACCATCTCCAGGGTTTACAGAGAATGGTCAAAAAGAGAAAATATCCAGTGAGCGGCAGTTGTGTGGACGAAAATGCCTTGTTGATGTCAGAGGAGAATGGGCGGACTGGTTCAAGATGATAGAAAGGCAACAGTAACTCAAGTCAATATGGACCAAAATCTGAGGAATGTTTCCAAACACCTTGTTGGATCTATGCCACAAAGAATTAAGGCAGTTCTGAAGGCAAAAGGGTCCCAACCCGGTACTGGCAAGGTGTACCCAATACATTGGCTGGTGAGTGTAGATCCCGGAGTCCTGGTGAACTGCATTAACTTACATTGCATTAAGCCAGTGAATTCAAAAACGACTGGGCTGGCAATGTACCAGAAAGTTTTTGGGCAATACAGTGCACAGAAGTGTGCTACCATGCGTTGTGACAAACTGCAATGCATGTTTTAGAAATGTGCAGCCTTGGAAAGTTGGGGTGCTATAAAAAAGAAAAAAAAAAAATTTGCACACCACCACATTTGTGCACGCAATATGAGATTTGGCAACCACTTCAGTTGAAAAGGGTTCTCCCAGCTCCTGCTAAACGCTTTTGGCTGGACAGGAGAAGTGACAGAACTTCCATTTTCCCATGTTGAGGAGATATCCATTTTCTTCCAGACCCAGAGACACATTTAGCACATCTGAATCTCCCCAAAAGATGACACAGACAGCAAAAAGATAAAGGCCAGCAGAATTGAGGTCAGGAAACACCGCTGCCTTTTCAGTTATTACAAAGGCAGAACACCATCACCCACCAGTCTGATCTTCTCCATCCTCAACTCCTTCCAAGAATACCAGTTGCCTGGCTTGTCTGCCTTTTCTGAAACCTTGGGATAAAAATGGGAGCCATGCAACAACTACTTCCAGGAGAGGTTGGCAACAACAGGCCTCACAATTCTCTCAGTGCCGATTTTGGTAATGGCAGCCATCTTGTGGTGGGGTCAGGACAAGATTTCACCAATGTGGGGCACTATAGGCGACAAGAGGACTGGGAAACATTCAGACCCAATTCATATTATGCAGTGACAACACCTTACTGCACATCAAAGTAGGCCATCCATTTTGAATGAGCCGATTTGCTCAACACACGGATAATTCACACCTATCTTTAGGAAACTCTCGACATGGATGACAATTACCGCCCTCTAAAAAGTGATCCGTGAGGCTCTTCAGAGAGGGTGGTAACGCAGCAGCTTCCAGAACACCTTTACCCCAATGCCATGGGGAGATTTTGTACTGAAATACCATGCTGCAACCACAAGCCTTGCGGCACAGTCCTACAGACCTCAATGGGCGAGTCTGACAGCCGGTGTTGCCTTTCAGACTTGGCAAGACAAGTTAAAATGAGTCATGGCCACGAAGCAGAGTGTAGTGGCCACAGCTTGTGTACAGACCCCTTTGGCAGAAATGTTTGCTTGTAGAGGGGCAGTAAATATGAGAGTAACCACCTGTTAATACCACCCATAGGCTGCCTGTGTGATAGAGGTCTAACAGTGCACTATAAAGTGTGTTGCGCTAGCTGTGTGCGCACGGTTTCCATTCAAAACTAACGCATTCCTGCATTATGGTAACGCATGGCCAAATGCACATAAAAGGTCTTGTTGACACAGGGCGTATTATAGAGTACGCCTGTAAGGGCCAGGTTTACACACATGTGAACGCGCAGCCATTTGCGCATTCCCGTGCAGGTAGCTGCACTGATGTCAATTGGGATGCAGCGGCTGCACAGACAGACGCTGCTCCCAATTTTGCAGTGCACGGCCCTGAAAGCAGACAGTGCACGTTTGGGACCATGCACCTGCGTGGATTTCAAAACTGGGAGCAGCATCTGTCCATGCAGCCGCTGAGTCCCAACTGACATCAATGGCGTTCCTTCATGGAAAACCTGTGCATCCCTGGTAAACATGGCCCTGCCCGGGCGTATGTCCCATGGGAACAAAAGCCTATTGTGCTTTACCACAACATGATCGCATGTGTGGGTCCTCGGCTTTTCTCAACAAGGCAATATCCATGGCAACCGATCAGATTCCGTCTGTCTGGGTTTGGTAAATTCTGGCCGGCTGCCATGGGCAGTTGACCTTTGATACTGGCGTTTAGCTTTGTACACCAATGAAGCTCACTGCAATACTGAATAGATTGGAAAATCACACAATTTTACCCCAGAACGCCAAAAAAAAAAAAAAAAAAAAAAAAAAAAGGTAAAGAATATGGGGCAACTACACAAAAGGTCCCACTGAAATAAAGCCATGTAGAATGTTTTTGCTGAGGAACATTTTGCGTAAACAAATGTTTCAGTTGCCTATGACAACCAAATTGTCTTTCAGGTTCATGTACAGAATGGATAATCTTTCTGGTTGCTCCAGGTGACAAGCTCCATTCTTTCAGGCCTTCCCTACTACTACTAGGCCCGAGTGACATCACTGGGCCCCTGAATATTGGCCAGACCTGCAAGACTGTTTGTTTAATGACAGGGCCCCTCTATACGTCGTCGAGTTTGTTTAAAAATTCAATCGTGGAATCTGTGTGAAAGGTGACAGAAGACCCCGGCAGCGATCAGTTTGCATTCAGCAGCCACAGGGTCTCCATACATCACATTGCTTTACGTGTTTACATCCCCCAACGTGCCGGGACAAGGTACCTGGTTGAACTGGTTGGGGAATGAACATGGAGGCGTATTCCCATAAACTGTTCCTGACACATTCTGTTCCACATAAGAGTCACTATTGTACCAGCCCGTCTCTCCCACCCATCTCCGCCGCCAGCAATGAAGCAGGTGAGAAAGCGGCCAGTCGTAGGATTGCAGAACAAGCATTTTGTTTTTTTTAAATAGATAAGTTTGCCAGGTCTCCATAGCCTCTAATGTTACCAGGCCTCATCCACACTGGACATACCCACAGGGGTGACGCATCCCCATGTAGGCAATTCTATTGATGTCTAATGGGAAAACACCGGCTCTACAGACACAATGCCCATTGTGACATTCCTGTGGTGCAGGTCCCCAAATGCAGACATGCTCTCATACGGATGTCATATGGGACAAAGCGACCCAACAGACATCAATGGAGACAGCCTGCATGAGAATGCGCAAACACCTGTACATACCCCTGCAGGTAAACACAGCCCTGCACAGGCGTACATTGTGTGAATGAAGACAAAATAGTAGAGACCTGCCGCTGCTGCGTGCAACCACCTACTGGAGGAGTCAGAAAATGTAGCTGTATGTGCCAGGGGCTCCATAAAGCATGTGTATTTCATAGAAGTGAGTACACCCTTCACATTTTAATTCTCTCTTTTCATGTGACAACACTGAAGAAATGACACTTTGCTACAATGTGACGTAGTCAGTGTACAGCTTGTATAACATGTAAATTTGCTGTCCCCTCAAAATAACTCAACACACAGCCATTAATGTCTAAACCGCTGGCAACAAAAGTGAGTACACCCCTAAGTGAAAATGTCCACATTGGGCCCAAAGTGTCAATATTTTGTGTGGCCACCATTATTTTCCAGCACTGCCTTCCTCCTCTTGGGCATGGAGTTCACCAGAGCTTCACAGGTTGCCACTGCAGTCCTCTTCCACTCCTCCATGAAGACATCACGGAGCTGGTGGGTGTTCGAGACCTTGCGCTCCTCCACCTTCCGTTTGAGGATGCCCCACAGATGCTCAATAGGGTTTAGGTGTGGAGACATGCTTGGCAAAGGTGGTAGGACTGTGTGCAGGCCAGTCAAGTTCCTCCACCCCAAACTAGCTCATCCATGTGTTTAGGGAACTTGCTTTTTGCGCAGTCATGTTGGAACAGGAAGGGGCCATCCCCAAACTATTGTCACAAAGCTGCTCGCATGAAATTGTCCAAAATGTCTTGGTATACCGATGCCTTAGGAGTTCCCTTCACTGGAACTAAGGGGTCAATCCCAACCCCTGACAAAAAACCCCTCACCATAATCCCCCCCCCTCTACCAAAAACTTTACACTTGGCACAATGCAGTCAGGCAAGTATCATCCCCCTGGCAACTGCCAAACACATCGGATTGGCATCGAGAAGCATGATTGGGCACTGCTCTCAAGTCCAGTGACAGCGTGTTTTACACCACTGCATCCAATGCTGTGCATTGCACTTGGTGATGTAAGGCTTGGATGCAGCTGCTCGGCCATGGAAATCCATTCCATGAAGCTCTCTACGCACTGTTGTTGTGCTAATCTGAAGGCCGCATGAAGTTTGGAGGTTTTTAGCTATTGAATCTGCAGACAGTTGGTGACTGCTCTGTCCTGTGCTCTTCAGCATACACTGACCCCGCTCTGTCATTTTATGTGGCCTACCACCCCATGACAGAGTTGCTGTTCCCAGTTGCTTCCACTTTGTTATAATCCCACTAACAGATGACCGTGGAATATTTAGTAGCCAGGAAATTTCACAGATTAATTTATTGCACAGGTGACCACCTATCATGGTACCACGCTTGGAGTCACTGAGCTCCTGAGAGCGACCCATTCTTTCACAAATGTTTGTAGAAGCAGTCTGCATGCCTAGGGGCTTGATTTTATACAGCTGTGGCCATGGAGGTGATTGGAACACCTGAAACCAATGATTTGGAGGGATGTTCCAATACTTCTGACAATATAGTCTCTATATCAGTACATTCGATGATGAAGACTGTTCAAAAAGTACTTTAAAGTTTTGCTTGCTTAAACATTGTCTTTTGGAATAAATGTAAATCCCCAAATGAAAAGTCACATTCACTTTTAGAAATACATTGAATTGAGAAATTATTTTCCAACCACACTCCTTCAAATTTTCTACTTACTGCTGTTGAAAAATGGTCGATTTGAGCACGCCAATGATTAAAAAAAAAATTGAACAAAAGGCTCTTAAAACAAAAAAAAAAAAAAAAAAATTTCAAAATTAAAAAAAAAAGTCTACTAGTGTTGTTTGGCCAGCCATACAGTCCTTAGATTTACACAGCTCTGCAAGACACAACCCTGTCTGGTGGGGCGGGAGACCTGATTTTGCTTCTCTGCAAAATTTAGTAATACATACAAGACTTGTTCCTCCCTCTACCTGGACGGCGAGAGGAGAAGCAGCAAACTAACGAGATCCTCTCTCTGATCTCCACTCCTACAAGCATGCTCCTAATAAGAACAAGGGACTGTAGATGAACTGGTTGGCTCTATGTGCAGCTTCTCCCTTCCTGTGTTTGAGCTCTGCCGTACAGGGCCTGCAAGAGGTTGATACCAGGTCAAATTCAGACACTTGCATCAAACAAAATACATTTAGAACCAGACAGAAATATAGAGCCTTTAGATACGCTGGAGTTCAGTTTTATTGGTGCAAAGTGTAATTGGCTACCATGGATCGGCCTTCTAAGGCAGTGAACAGACCACTCTTTTGAGCCAAATTAATTCCTTTACAAGTCTACAAACGAAAGTTACCAATTTATGAGTCTGGAACACTAAGATGGAGATGATGGCTTTGAAGTCATGACTATGTGAAATTCAATTGAAAAGTACTAATGAGCATTTTACAACCAGAAAAGAAGCTCTTCATCTACAGATTGGACGCTGGGTGGGAAAGTGCGGAGAAGGTCAACATTTACTGGTCCAGGGGCCCCTATTAAATGACAAGTCTGGGGGATCACAAAGGTTTGATGGCACCATGGTTATATGACCAACTGCTAGGAATTAACACCTTCTAGGGTGCTGCATGTCACACAAAAGAATTCTGGGAAGTCAAACAACAAAAGGCCAGACTGTAAAAGTGTGCACAAAATGTGTCACATAAAACTTCTCATATCCTGCCAAGGTTAAAGGGCAATTAAAATACAAAATCAAAATCGGAGTTAAAAAATAGATTTTATAGGTACAACCCCTAAACAGTGTCATCTAAAACATTTCTTAGCCTAGCAGGGCTAAAGGGCAATTACATTTTAAAGTAGAACTAAAAAGGAATCATTTGTTTTTGACAGAGTGAAGAGAGCAATAAAAACTTAACAGATCTAATCTGTGCTAGGAAAAGTATTTAATTGCGCCGCAAAGAATAGCATTCGATTGGACAGGAATTTCATTCTTCAAAATCACATGCAGTTTCCCCACAGCTCCTGTGTGAGCCAAGGCTTGTCATAGCCAGAGTTCCCACTGGAGCAGTGCGGGGAAGCCTCCCTGCACCAAACCAATACTGTCACAAAAGGAAAAACTGGGGATTTGAAATCCTTGCAGCTTTCTCTCCTCTCAGTGGCGGTGCTGACCAATCAAAAGCAGTCTAGCCCATACTGTCATCCCTGCACTGAGAGAAAGCTGAGCAAAGCAAAGTAGCGGTACTCGCCAATCAAAAAAGGCTATCAGTGCATCCCTACTGTCTGTGTCCCAGTTAGTGAGATTCACCCTATTTGTTTTAGTGACTTATCACAGAGACTGACAGTGAAAGAAATTTCCACATTTTGGGTTGTCACCACAACAGAACTAGAGGAAACATCCTCCAATGGGGGAATCTTCTAAGAGGGGACAGCTCTGGTGACAATCAGGGATTTCCTCTCATTTCCTGTTCTGGCTATGAGACAGAAAGGGAATTCTCAATGATGGGATATAGGTCACACAAGAGATTCAATTCCCCTTACAGATTCAGTGCAACTAGGTGGGGGTAAATAAACTATCATACTTGGCTATATTCTTGTGACTTTCTTCATACTTGTCCATTTTTGTGTTGCCTAAGCCTCGGTTGCCTTTTTACAGATGTTTGTGATACTGGGCATGCATGAAATGAAGTGCTTTATGTGCTCCTCATTTCGTGCACGTGCCTTAATTTGCTGGGGAAAAAAAAAAAAAAAAAAAACAAAACACATAGCTGCAATGGGGCCCATGCCATGTGCTTCGTTTTATTATAGGTACTTACAGTTAGGTCCATATACATATTTGGACACAGGCACAATTTTATTTTTTTTCCCCCAGGTACTTGCCAAAACATATTCAAGTTATAGTTATATAATGGACATGAGCTGAAAGTGCACACTCTCAGGTTTAATTTGAGGGTATGTACATCCACAAATTAGAGGAAGGGTTTAGGATTTACAGCTCTTAAGTGTAGCCATCCCCCCTTTTTTCAAGGGACCAGAAGTAATTGAACAACTGAATCAAAAGCAGTTTCATGGCCAGATGTGGGCTACTCCATTATTTCTTCATCAATTAAGCAGGTAAAAGATCTGGAGGTTATTCTAAGTGTGGTATTTGCATTTGGAATCTATTGCTGTGAACCTACATCATGTGTCCATGCAAGTGAAACAGGCCATTGTAAGGCTTCAAAAACAAAACAAATCCATCAGAGATAGCAGCAACACTGAGAGTGGCCAAATCAACAGTTTGGTACATTGAGGAAGGAAGAACGCACTGGTGAGTTCAGCAACCTAAGAAGGCATGGACGTCCACGGAAGACAACAGTGGTGGATAATCGCATGATCCTCTCTATGGTAAAGAAAAACCCACTAACAACATCCAGACAAGTGAAGGACACTCTCCAGGAAGTCTGTCAAAGTCTACAATCAAGAGAAGACTTCACGAGAGCAAATACAGAGGGTTCACCACAAGGTGAAAACCATTCATAAGCCTGAAGAATAGAAAAGCCAGATTAAACTTTGCCAAAAACATCTAAGAGGAAAATAAAAAAAAAAAAATGCCAGACCAGTTCTGGAAAAGCATCGTTTGGACAGATGAAAAGATTAAGCTGTACCAGAATAAAAACGGGAAGGAAAAAAAAAAAAAAAAAAAGTGTTGAGAAGGCTTGGAACAGCTCATGATCCAAAGCACACAACGTCATCTGTAAAACATGGTGGAGGCAGTGTGATGGCATGGGCATGTATGGCTCCCGGTGGCACTGGGTCATTGGTGTTTATTGATGATGTGACAGAAGACAGAAGCAGCCGTATGAATTCTGCAGTGATTAGAGATACTGTCAGCCCAGATTCTGCCAAATGCAGCAAAGTGGATTGGACACACTGCAAAAGCAACCCAGGAGCTTTTGAAGGAGAAGTGGAATAATCTGCAATGGCCGAGTCAATCACCTGATCTCAACCCAATTGAGCATGCATTTCACTTGCTGCAGGCAAAAACTAAAAAAGGCAGAAAGAGCCACAAATAAAGAACTGAAGACAGCTGCAGTTAAAGCCTGGCAAAGCATCAGAAAAGGGGAAACCCAGTCTTTGGTAATGTCCATGGGTTCCAGACTTCAGGCAGTCATTGCCAGTAAAGGATTCTCAGCAAAATATTAAAAATGAACATTTTATTTATGATTACATTAATTTTCCAACTACATTTGAGCCCCTGAAAATGGAGGGACTGTATATAAAAATGGTTGCAGTTCCTAAAATTTGTACTTAATATTTATGATCAACCCCTTGAATTAAATCTGCAAGTCAGCACTTCAAATTCATTTGGTTGTTTCGTTTTAATTAATTTTGGTGGCATAGAGCCAAAAGTATGAAAATTGTACCCGTGTCCAAATATATATATTACATATACACACCTGACTGTATATAGGCCTGTCAATTTACACAACGCTTAACATGTATATTGTACATTCACATCAGTCCCTAACCCTTAAGGGGTGTACAATCTAAGGTCCCTAACTCACATTCATACATACACATACTAGGACCAATTTAGACAGGAACCAGTTCACCTACCAGCAGGTCTTTGGAGTCTGGGTGGAAACCGGAGTACACTGGAGGAAACCCACGCAGGCACAGGGAGAACATGCAAACTCCAGGCAGGTGGTGCCGTGGTTTGGGTTCAAAACCAATGACCCTATTACAGCCAGGCAGAAGAAGTGCTAACTATATAGCCACTGTGCACGTATGCTCCATACAACACTATGGACATCCCACCCCAGTAAATTAATGAAACTTACAGCACATGCGCAAAATAAGCAAATCAAACCACTTCATTTTGCGTATGCGCAGTATGCCATTACTGAGAGATCTCAAAGCTTAAGTAAAGATACCACTAAAAAGCAACATGTCAGAAGTTAGGTGATTTCAAATCAGCATGCAGAGAATACATGGGAAAGGAAGGTCCACAAAAAAAAAAAAAAAAAAAAAAAAAAAGGGAGGAGAAGGAAGTTACTGTGTCCCCTCAAGAAGTGAAAGCCATCTGTCTGCCCTGCTCTTTGCAAAGAAGCAAGTCATCTTGAGTACAAGGTTGCCTCATCCCCAATTACTCAAGACTGCGTTTTTTTTTTTTCTCTGGAAGGTCAGGACTGCTCACTACTGTTCAACAGCAGGCTACAAGCTTCCGGGTCAACCAGCCACCTTTAGGGAAGGGCCAGCACCTATGGGCACATTTACCGGTTCAATCACCTCCACCATAGGAGGTATCAATTGGAACTTTTTAAAAGACACAAAACTAGAAACCAGATTGGGCAAAGAGCATCTGATGCCTACAGACACCTCAATGAAGAATTCCAGGTCTTCGATCACCGTAAAGCCTCATACAAAAAAAAAAAAAAAAAATCCTGCTTTCGAAACAATCGTAATATAATCTGACTGTTAATACACAGCTTTCGTCCGAAATTAATCGAAGGGACAGGCACGAAAATTTCTCTCGTACGATACCAGATCATACAATTTTCGTTTAATCGGTATATTTTTCATAAGAAAATACAAATACATTACATGACATGACTTCCAAATTTTTATTCTGTCCTATGAGACTTTTCGGAACTTTAGTACCTTTTCATTATTAATAGGAGGCTAGCATGCAAGAAAAAAAAAATATATATAATTTGTCCAATATTCTCATTGTGTGTACAGGGCTTAAAGAGTTTGTTAGGGCTAAGATGTCAGTTACGCCCATTGCCCTGAAGGAAGATAGAAGTGTATACAAATCAATTGGAAGAATTCGATTTACTACCAAATGGCTCCAATTATCAGCATGACAATGACAAGGCTGACCAACAGTTATGGTAAGTGACCTCCTGCCAGGTATTACACCTCCAGCAGTATGAATACCTGTCCACCACTTAGGAACCATCTAGGAAAAGCAGGCTGCCAACTCATTAACATGTAAATCTCATCCCCACTGTTTATTTACAGGAACATTATCCCACCTTACTAGATCCAGATCAAAGCCAAAGCCAGCAAAGAGACAGCCCCCCCCCCCCCCCAGGTGTTTACTTAAAAAAAAAAACCAAAAAAAAAAAAAAAAACAACACAGCACCCACCCCACCCCTCCCGAGCTCCTGGCATGTGCTGGCCATCAAACAGAAGCTGCACTTTACAGCAATCACATGAGCTGCTTATCTCCTAAACAGCTGATAACAAGGAGCAGGACAGGTCATTCACTCTGAAGGACTTTCCTGTATTTGCTTTTCCTAATGTTTCCCAAGCCTACAAGTAGAACTATAGGTTTTGTGAATTTCAATTGCAAATGGGAAGTCTTTAATCAAAGAGATGTACTGTAGGCTTAATGGGAGAGGGAAAAAACAAAAAAAAAAACTTTAATATTTTTCCTCCTTCCACAATTTCGGCAAGTCATATTGTAATGGAACTTTATTAGAAATGACATTTCCTTTTCAAATCTGCAGCACTGTATTTTTCTATAAAAAATGCAATATGGCAACCTGGAGGTATTCTGTACACAGAGGGCGTACAGAACACCTCCCCAGACAGGTCATTCCCTGCTTGTGCTATTGGCTCACTAATTTCCCCAGAAGTCTGGAGGTGAGCGGGCAGTGAGAGCAAGCAAGGGGAAGCCCTCAGTCAAAATGGTAGATGTGCCGCGCTCATCACAGCCCCGCCCACCAGAGAAGGGTGCCGATTCCCATAAACGAGCCCTGCATCCCACCGCAAAGCCGTGGCAGTGTAACCCATGCGCCAGGACGCAATTTCCAATCACCCTGGCGCCTGGGATTTGTCGAGCCCCATCTGAAACTTTACAAATATTGAACATTACAAGTGGCCCTTTGGTGATGTCAAGGGCCACATTTGAAGCCTCTGGTTTAAGTCAAAGGGTTTTCTTCTAGAGTCTAGACCAGCAATGGGCAAACTACGGCCCGGCGGACCTTTTAATCCGGCCCGCGGAGCTAGGCTCCCGCTAGGCTCCTCTCACAGTCCGCCCTGAAGACTGGTGTAGCATGAAAATCTGTCTCCTATGAGGATCTGTCCCCCTCGACGTATCTGCGCATGTGCCGGAGATCGCCGATCGGCTGCTAATGCCTGAAACTGGCACATGCGCAGATACGTCGAGGGGGACAGATCCTCATAGGAGACAGATTTTCATGCGACACCGGAACGGCGCAGGAACACGGCGAGAGGAACGCGCGGAGCAAAGGTAAGTGAATTGACACAGGGGGGACTTGGGGACTTAATATGGGGGATGAATTACTATATGGGGGATGAATTACTATATGGGGGATGAATTACTATGCTTACTATGGGGGAATATTACTATACTTACTATGGATGACACATACACATCATTCATCTACTCTTGGTCCGGCCCCCGGGTCCAATATATGAACCCATTGCGGCCCTCAAGTCAAAAAGTTTGCCCACCCCTGGTCTAGACTAAAAAAAGTGGATAGATAAGATAGATAGATCAGATAGATAGAACCTATGAAAAAAGGTACCAGGGGCATCTCATGGGGCCTCCTACTGACCCCGGGCCCCAGGGCAGTGCCCGAGTTTCCAAATGGTCAGTCCGCCCCTGATATATACATACATACTAGTATACTTTGCATATGATTCTACTTGCCTGGCTTCACGTTTTTCTGATGCGGTGTGCTAACATTACAGCAACTGCACCACAACACTAAGGCAGTCTTTCTCAACATTTTAGAGACAGAGGAACCCCTAAGATAGTTTTCAAGTCTCAGGGAACCCCTGCTAAAAAAAAAAAAAAAAAAAAAAAAAAAAAAAAATTTACTACCTACAACCCATTATACATCAATGTGATGGTCAGTGGGAAGAATGCTCCTTACACTTGATCATTGAGAAGAATTACCCCCTTACAGATAGCTAAAAGGTCAATGGTGTCAGTGGGAACTTATCTGAGAGGCAGAAATTTCTCATTGCTCAAGGAACCTCTAGAGGAACCCTAAGATTCCACGGAACTCCGGTTGACAAACCCTGCACTAAGGCATGGAGCACACTACAATGTACTGTAATGCATGCGGTGTGCAATGTACCTTCTCACCTCATTTGTAGGATCTGCAAGAGGGTAAGAATGGATCAGGAGCCAGTATAATGTAACCATGTGCATGAGCATTGCTGTGTCACCCATAAGAACCGAAGTGGAGATGGCAGCAGAGGAAGACTAAGCGGTGACACCACCTGGACCCACCATCGGTGGACAGGACAGGACAGAAGAAGGTGTGCACCATAACCTACAGGAAAGGTTCAATGCTATACGTAGGTCACCAGCACACCAGGATCTCGAAAACAGGAACAAAGCTTTAGGGTCCTTTCACACGGGGCAGACCCGTTTAGCGGATCCGCTTGCTCAGCAGGGGGCATCTCTCCATTGAGCAAGCGGATGACAGGTCTGTGTCAGCTCTGCTGCTGCAGATTGGACACAGAGCAGCTCGCTCTCCTCAATGGGTGGTCCGATGAAAATGGACCACCTGTCCATTTCCATCCGACAGAAAAAGGGGAATTGGATCCCCATCGGTCTTTTTTGGCGGATTGGATGTTGGCAGGCATAAACAGGCAAATGTCCTTTTACACCCACCACTCCATAGAGGAGAATGGAGCTTCCGATCAGGTGCACCTGAAAAACGGGCAGGCGGACCCAATCGGAACATCCATGTGAAAAGGGGCCTTATTCAGAGATCGCATCATGGTTCTAGTGATGTTCTGGAGCCACACAGGACTCCATCAGGCAAGTATCGGTCACATGCCTAATGAAGGGGTCCTGCGTGACTCTGGAATGTCGTTATTAGTGATGCACCGAAAATACGGTTATTGGCATTGTGCCGATTAATTATTGTGTACCATATTTAGGTTAATATTTCATTTTAAATGTTGTTCTACATTTACAGGATTGTATTTTTAAATTCATATTCAATTCATGATATTCATTAAATAGTTGAAGGTAATTATTAGTGGTGCACCGCAACGAAAATTCTTGGACTGAAACCGAAAATTTAGGACGTATTTGGCAGAAAACAGAAACAGAATTTTTTTTTTTTAAAAATATAAAAATTGTATTATATTCGGCTCTTTGCAAAAAAGCACTAGAGTCCATTTAATATGGTTTCCTATGGGACAGGTTCACATTTATGCTTCTTTGAGCTGCTGCGTTTTTGAAAAGGGTCAGGGACTTATTTTATTTTTAAAACCGCTTTTGATGCGTTGTGTTTTTAATCTGCCCAGCAACAAATTGGCCAAAAAAACACAAACTGCAAAAAAAAAAAAAAAAAAAAAAAAAAAAAGCAAAAAACACGCTGCAAAACAGACAAAATAAACTGTATTGGTATGAACTAGGCATGAAATGAATTGAAAACACAGCAAAAAACACACAGTCTTATTTCGGTTTTCGGCCAAATGTACCATTTTCGGTTTCGGTGCACCACTAGTCGCTATACCCATGATGTAAATCACTAAATAAAGCTTTGGACCAGTCGGAGATCCTGGTGGCATACTTCTAGCTTTGAACATTCTTGATTCCAACCCGTGGTTGGTACAGCACCCATCTATACCTACAGCCAGTTCGACAAATGGATGTGTTGGGAATATTGCCCATAATCTGCACAAACTATGGAAAGCTCACCCCCACCAATGAAGCATCTTTAAAGTGGTTGTAAAGCTCAGACAAGAAATATGAACAAAGCATATCCCTCTATAGTGTGTACTAGTCTCATTACAGAGCACTAAGTGTAATTTCTGTCTGCTGCCTCATTCCTCAGCATGAATCACTTCTGACAAGTTTTCCTGACACCAAGAGAAAAATGGTGATGGGAGGGACCTCCAGCAGATTGGCAGCCTCAGCTCTGTTCATGCAAGCTCTGTGGAGGGGGCAGATGTGTCTCTTCCTTCCAATCAGCTCTCAGAGATCTCCTCACTGAGCCCTGCAGTGTGTAATTTCAGCTCTCCATCCACTTTTTTTCTAACAGCTC
This sequence comes from Staurois parvus, assembly GCF_062004578.1. Lineage (NCBI taxonomy): Eukaryota > Metazoa > Chordata > Amphibia > Anura > Ranidae > Staurois > Staurois parvus. Next base: position 821,184 of record NW_028319051.1, read on the forward strand.
AAACAAGCTTTATAAAGTTCAGCACTTTGAACAGCTGTAGAGAAGAGAAGACTGCAGATAAACAGGTACAACTCATGTTGGAGAAGTTGTTTCATATCTGTGTATCACCCGAGGCCAGTCACTTCACTGGGTATATGGAAGGGTTTACAGCCACTTTAACCAGCACAGGTTCACATTTATGTCTTCCCATCCCCCCCCCCCCCCAAAAAAAATCTCAGAATCCTTCCTTAAAACCAAGGCGGTAAAGCTACACTTTTTGGACCCATTCACAGACCAGGACCAGCTTTTCATTTTCAAAAACTCTACAAAAGGTGCAAAAACAGCACCCAGGAATCCCACTTCCCTGGCTGTCCTCAGTTCACTCTTCGGAGGGGTGTGGAGTTTTTCAGGTTGGAGTCTGCAGGTCTCTGCAGTCTCATTGTCAGGCCGGGTCCTGGTTTCTTTCAGCACGGTGAAAGGAAGAGGAATATTTGCGCCCCGGGGGCACACAATCCCAACGCAGTGGAAGGGGGAACAAAAGGCCAAGAATGCTGCCGGGGAAAGGTGGGGGGTGGGGGGTGCAGGGAGGTCAGAGGGGACATCTGGGAGAACTTTGGAAGGCGGATCATTTACAATAATCACACAAAGCTCGTATTCATGGAAGAGAGCGGCTCCTGTGCCGACAATGAGCCTGCGCACCAGAGCTAGCAATCTAAAAATTCCAACACAGCCAGAAAACTAATTCTCTGCCAATCATCCCGCAGATCAAAGACCGCCGCACCCCTCCCCTGCATTACAAAAAATAAACTTACCTAATATCCCGACTTCCTCTGGCCTGAGGATTACAAAGACACATTGCTATGTAATTAAACCCATTTAAAAAAAAAAAAAAAAAAAAAAAAAAGGGTGGTGGTGATTGGGGGCAGAGCTGAAAATGCCAATTGCCTGGCATAAACCACTTTTGAGCGCTTGGCCTGATGCAAGCAGATCAGGAGAGCCAGAGAAACTTCAGAACCCCTCATCTGTCTAGGTGTTCTTAGGACTGGTTCACACCGGAACACAGTGCAGGAATGGCGCATTCTCCACACCCCGCTCAAAACGCACTGTCTTTGTGGTCAGCTGCTGGTGCCGCTATATTCTTGACACCCCCAAAACGCAGATTGCAAACGCAGTGTGTTTGTGACCAGCAAATCATTAGGTTACCGAATTAACATGTGATTTGGCGCAGAGCATGCGCTTTTTTTTTTTTTTTTTTTAATACAGCCCGACTGATGCGATTTGCAGCCCATTCCAATAAATGCACTACATGAAAACATGCGGGGGGGGGGGGGGGGGGGGAGTCAGCAATAGCAGCGATTAGGTTTTTTTTATTCGGCTGCTTTCACACCGATGCATTTTTACCACGCTAAAAGATGCAAACCTTTTAAATCCTAAGAGATACATCACACCGCTGCACTGCAGGCGTGGTGCATTTTTGAAAAGTCCTGCTAGTCGCAGAAACACACTAAAAAGTCCATTAACATTGGTCCATTGGTTTCCTATGGATCTAGTTCACATCTGTGCGTCTTGAGCCAGTGCGTTTTTTTTTTGGGCAAGGGTCAGGGACTTGCTTTTTCCATGTAATAGACTTCAATGGACCAGCAGCAAAAAACACAAGTGCTGCGTTTTTTGGTGTATTTTGGCAATAGGAAAGTATTGACTTTGATGCAACTTTGGATGGGTGCAACTTTGATGCTGTCGTTCAAGTTGAACTACTTGAACAGAACTATTATACTTCCCTACTAGTGCAAAAAAAAAAAAAAAATGATTTAAAAAAGTTGCATCAGAGTTGCACCTATCCACAGCTGCATCAAAGTCAATACTTTCCGATTAACAAAAACAAAGACTGCATCAATGGCGCACCCATCCGCAGCAATGGCGCACCCATCCGCGGCTGCATCAATGGCGCACCCATCCGCGGCTGCATCAATGGCGCACCCATCCGCGGCTGCATCAATGGCGCACCCATCCGCGGCTGCATCAATGGCGCACCGATTACAAAAAACACACAAAAAATTGCATCAAAGTCGCAATGGAGTCAATATTTTCCCATTAGCAAACACCCCCCCAAGAAATAAAAAAAAAACAAAAAAAAAAAAAAAAAAAAACACACCACTCATCAAAAACACACTGAAATCGCACAACCTGCGAACTGCATTGATGTGATCCTAGCCTAAAACTGCAAACAATAGGCAGGATCCCATTTAAATGAATAGGAAACACATATAAAATGTGTCAAAAAAAGCATCATAAATGCACCTGTGTTGCGTTTTTGATGCACATGCTTCAGTTTCACAGGTGCATGCTGGGTAATAGGCACCCAGAAAACGCTACAAGAACACACGTGCATTTTTTCGTTGGAGCCGAGTGAAAGCAGCATTACAGGGGTCCTTGAATCCCAGACTGACAGCAGTACAGAAGCTGCTAATGCTGGCCCATTGCTGAAAATGCCACCTACCTGGCTCTCCGCACGTCACTGACCAGCGACCAGCATGCAGATAAAAGTTTGAACCTTCTGCATGCTGGTGATGAGGAAGGTAGTGAAGCCACTGGATCAGCATGACAGCCAGGGAACCGGTATTCCAGAAGAAGAGATTGGCAATGGCAACCTTCCTGCACTCAAAGCTCTATAGCCCCCCCCCCTCCCCCATGGTAACTGCAGCAGATTGTGGAATACAGAGGCGCTGAGCCGTATTAGCACAGGGAAGGAAGCAGCAGATCCACACACAGGGAGATCCTGGAGGAGAAGTCTGGATATTCTGAGGACGGGGAGCCAACAATGGGAAGACGGGACATGAACCTGACCCAACCTGGGGTCACCTGACGGATCGGATGTCCTACACAGGACAATGACCATGAATACCGATTCCCGCCTGTAGGGTGGCTGTACAATGACCGTGTGTCATCACAAAGACCGATAACCAAACACATTGGAAATATCGAACGGAGGACTGCCTAAATTATACATTAGGCCCAGTCACAAAACTAAAGCTCACCATACATGTTACCATCTGACCGTACAATACAAAGACCCACCCAACCTATCGCCAATCAGGCAGGTCCTTGTATTACATAGTTCTTGGTAGATCATACACACTACAATCACATTGTACAATCTGTGTAAATTGCGTATATAAGCACCTGAAATAAATATGTAGGGCAGCCCATTCAAACAAAAAAAACGAGACGCTAGGAGTGCATGTATGCTTCTAGGGGAAGATGTGCTGGTCCATAAGGGGCAGGTTCACCAAGGATATAAAAAGAAAAGTGTAAGTAATAGTGTTCTATTATTTTTTAATCTACCATTTCATCTTTTTATCTGCCCAGAATTTTTTTTTTTTTTCTAATTCCCCCTCCCCCAAACCAATATTATTTGTATTAATTTTACTACTGTTTATTTTTTTTTCCTTCCCTTATTTTTAATCCAGGCAGCAGCAATGATTAAAATTGACTTTGAAATAGCAGAATAAATATTCTACTATTTAAATAAAAAAAAATAAATAAAAAAAATCTACTAATCTATCTTTACAGCTGCCAGGGTTAAAAAAAAAAAAGATTTTAAAAAGAAAATCAACCCCCCCTTATTATAGTTATTGTATAAATTACTACTTGTTTTAGTTTTTCCCTTATTATTCTGGCCAGCTAAAGATGAGCTGGTAGATAAAAAAAAAAAAAAAAAGAAAAAGATTATAATACTTCTACTACTATTTTAACAAAAATGTAAAAAAAAAAAAAAACCAAAAAAACAAAACCTATTTCCTCTTTATATCTGCCCAGAAATTAAAAAAAATATATATATATATATACATATACACACACACACACACACACACACACACACACACACACACACTTTAAAAACCCCAGGGGCGCACTGACCATTTGGAAACTCGGGCACTGCCCAAGGGCCCGGGGTCTCCATGAGATGCCCCTGGTACCTTTTTCATAGGCTTTTTTGAGTTTGGGCAAGGACACAGGGGCCCCATGATCCCCTATTGCCCGGGGGCCCCATGAGTTGTCAGTCCGCCCTTGCCCTACCCACTTATAATTTTTTTGTTTGTATTATTATTTATTTCAGGTACTTATATAGCGCTGTCAATTTACGCAGCACTTTACATATATATTGTACATTCACATCAGTCCCTAACCCTCAAGGGGCGTACAATCTAACATCCATATCTATGTCATACATACACATATCAGGGCCAATTTAGACAGAATCCAATTCACCTACCAGCATGTCTTTGGGGTGTGGGAGGAAACTGGGGTGTGGGAGGAAACCAGAGTACCCGGAGGAAACCCACGCAGTCACAGGGAGAACATGCAAACTCCAGGCAGGTGGTGCCGTGGTTGGGATACGAACCAACGACCCTAGTACTGCCAGGCGGAGGTGCTAACCATTTAGCCACTGTGCTGCCCAAAATATTAAAATATTCTTCTAATTTATTCATATTTTCTGAACAGCTAGAAAGATGAAATTGTAAAAATGTTCATAACAGTATATATAATTTGTTATTATTTAACCTTTATAAATTATTTAAATTTTATAGCTACCAGGGGAAAAAAAAAAAGTATACTTTTTTTAATTTCCCCCCATTAATTTTATTATTCTAATTTCTATTCCCTCTTTTTTTAGTCAGGACACTTATAAAGATGAAATATACATTTTTTAAATGTAAACATAATATATCTACAATTATAGAAAAGAAAAGTACTATTTCATCTTTATAGCTGACCAGATTAACAATGAGAGAAGAGAATAATAAAATAATATAAATAAAAAAAAAAGTATAAAGAGGGAGATATAAATATAAATCTCTGGACAGATATAATGATGAAATAGATTTATATTTAATACTCAACTACAATTAACCCCCCAACCATCCCATACAAGGATGATAGACAGACAGACATTTCCACACTGGAAGAAGTTCATATTTGAGCCCATCTTCCCCGGACCGGTCCCGGTATACAGAACCCGGTTTGGGTCAGACATCGCTGCTCTCCCCCCATACACACAGATCGCACACACCGCTCACCTCTCCCCGGGCCGGTACAGCTCTCCGTCCCCCGGTCGGTTCGTGTCGCTCTCCGATGTCGCTCTGCGATTAGCGCCAATTCAGCGATTAAACAAAGGCGGCGTGCAATCTCTTATCACGTGACCCGGGCATCCCGGAGTTCCATGGGCGGGGCCGAGCCCCGTGGAGGGTCTCCCCGCCCACCAAGTTTGGGATTTGGGAAAGGAGTTCTATAGACAAAGAGGAGACCCCTCCCCTCCCCCCTCTGCTCCCTCCCCTCCCCCCTGTCAGTGATCGTACTGTGCGGAGAACTACACAACTTTCCTATAGAGGGACTTATTATAGAAGGATCATTATATACAGAGAGCGAGTCTTCTATATAGAGGGATATATATATACTGTACAGGGGCGGACTGACCATTTGGAAACTCGGGCACTGCCCGAGGGCCCGGGGTCAGTAGGGGGCCCCATGAGATGCCCCTGGTACCTTTGTCATAGGCTTTTTTCAGTTTGGGCAAGGACACAGGGGCCCCATGATCCCCTATTGCCCGGGGGCCCCATTAGTTGTCAGTCCGCCCCTGATACTGTATACAGTGGATATAAAAAGTCTACACACCCCTGTCAAAATGAGGCATTAGATGTAAAAAAATGAGACAGAGAAATCATTTCAGAACTTTTTCCACCTTTAATGTGACCTATAAACTGTACAACTCAGCTGAACAACAAAATGAAATCTTTTGGGGGGGGAGTAAACATAAAAAACTAAAATAATGTGGTTGCGTAAGTGTGCACACCCTCTTATAACTGGGGATGTGTTCAGAATGAAGCAGTCACACTCATAATCATGTTAAATAGGAGTCAGTACACACCGGCCATCATCTAAAGTGCCTCTGATTAACCCCAAATAAAGGTCAGCTGTTCTAGTAGGCCTTTCCTGACATTTTCTTAGTCGCATCCTACAGCAAAGAGCGCTTCTAGAGCATCAGAGAGATCTCATTGTGAAAAGGTATCGGTCAGGGGAAGGGTACAAAAGAATTTCCAAGGCATTAGATATACCATGGAACACAGAAAAGACAGTCATCATCAAGTGGAGAAAATATGGCACAACAGTGACATCACCAAGAATTGGACGTCCCTCCAAAATTGATGAAAAGACGAGAAGAAAATGGTTCTGGGAGGCAGCCAAGAGGCATACAGCAACATTAAAGGAGCTGCAGGAATATCTGGCAAGTCCTGGCTGTGTGGTACATATGACAACAATTTCCCGTATTCTTCATATGTCTGGGTTATGGGGTAGAAGGGTAAGATGGAAGACTTTCTTACGAAGAAAAACATCCAAGTCCAGATTAATTTAGCAAAAACACATCTGAAGTCTCCCAAAAGCATGTGGGAATATGTGTTCTGGTCTGATAAATCCAAGGTTGAACTTTTTGGCCATAATTCTAAAAGATATATTTGGCGCAATAACAACACTGCACATCACCAAAAGAACACCATACCCACTGTGAAGCATGGTGGTGGAAGTATCATGCTCTGGGGCTGGTTTTCTTCAGCTGGAACTGGGGCCTTAATCAAGGTAGAGGGAATTATGAACAGTTCCAAATACCAGTCAATATTGGCACAAAACCTTCAGGCTTCTGCTAGAAAGCTGAACATGAAGAGGAACTTCATCTCTCAGCATGACAATGACCCAAAGCATACATCCAAATCAACAAAGGAATGGCTTCACCAGAAGAAGAGGACAGTTTTGGAATGGCCCAGCCAGAGCCCAGACCTGAATCCAATCGAAAATCTGTGGGGTGATCTGAAGAGGGCTGTGCACAGGAGATGTCCTCGCAATCTGACAGATTTGGGGTGTTTATGCAAGGAAGAATGGGCAAATATTGCCAGGTCAAGATGTACCATGCTGATAGACTCATACCCAAAAACACTGAGTGCTGGAATCACATCAAAAGGGGCTTCAACAAAGTATTAGTGTGAGGGTGTGCACACTTATGCAACCATATTATTTTAGTTTTTTTATTTTTACTTCCCTCCATCTAAAAGATTTCAGTTTGTTGTTCAGCTGAGTCGTACAGTTTATAGGTCAAAATTGATTTATCTTTGGCTCATGTTTTTACATCACAGAAACCTGACATTTTAACAGGGGTGTGTAGACTTTCTATATCCACTGTATATGCGTTTTATATATATAGTTATGAATATAATACAGGATTTATATAGTGCCAACCATTTGCATAGCACTATATATATATATACTCAATATTGGTAAAAGTATTGGTTGGCCGGCCTTTCCACGCACATGAACTTTAATGGCATCCCAGTCTTGGTCCGTAGGGTTCAATATTGAGTTGGCCCCGCCCTTTGCAGCTATAACAGCTTCAACTCTTCTGGGAAGGCCGTCCACAAGGTTTAGGAGGGTGTCTATGGGAAGGTTGGACCATTCTTCCAGAAGTACATTTGTGAGGTCAGGCACTGATGTCGGGGGAGGAGGCCTGGCTCACAGTCTCCGCTCTAATTCATCCCAAAGGTGTTCTATCGGGTTGAGGTCAGGACTCTGTGCAGGCCAGTCAAGTTCCTCCACCCCAAACTGGCTCCTCCATGTCTTTATGGACCTTGCTTTGTGCACTGGTGCGCAGTCATGTTGTAACAGGAAAGGGCCATCCCCAAACTCTTCCCACAAAGTTGGGAGCATGAAATGTCTTGGTATACCAATGCCTTAAGAGTTCCCTTCACTGGAACTAAGGGGCCAAGCCCAACCCCTGAAAAACAACCCCACACCATAATTCCCCCTCCACCAAACTTTACACTTGGCACAGTCCAGTCAGGCAAGTACCGTTTTCCTGGCAAGTGCTAAACTCAGACACATCCATCAGATTGCCAGACAGAGAAGCTTGATTGGTCACTCCAGAGAACACATCTCAACTGCTCTAGAGTCCAGTGGCAACGTGCTTTACACCACAGCATCCGACACTTTGCATGATAGTGGCTAAACAGTTAGCACTTCAGCCTGGCAGTACTTGGATCGTTGGTTCAAATCCCAGCCATGGCACCTTTTCCTGCTTCAAGTTTCTCCCATGCTCCAAAGACATGCTGGTAGGTGAATTGGCTCCTGTCTAAATTGTCCCTAGTATGTGTATGTATGAATGTAAGTTAGGGACCTTAGATTGTACACCCCTTGAGGGTTAGGGACTGATGTGAATGTACAATATATATGTAAAGTGCTGTGTAAATTGATGGCGCTATATAAGTACCTGAAATAAATGTAAGGCTTGGATGCAGCTGCTCGGCCATGGAAACCCATTCCATGAAGCTCTCTACACACTGTTGTTGTGCTAATCTGAAGGCAACATGAAGTTTGGAGGTCTTTAGCTATTGACTCTGCAGACAGTTGGCGACTTCTGCGCACTGTGCGCTTCAGCATGCACTGACCCCGCTCTGTCATGTGACAAGGCCTACCACTTGGTGGCTGAGTTTCTGTTGTTCCCAGTTGCTTCCACTTTGTTATAATCCCACTAACAGATGACCGTGGAATATTTAGTAGCCAGGAAATGTCACGGATGGACTTATTGCAGAGGTGGCAACCTATCACGGGACCACGCTTGGAGTCACTGAGCTCTGGACATGAGGATGGCAGGAACAGTCCACCATTGGACGTGGGGGAGCACTGTTTTCCGGAGGATCGAAGGATTTTGCTTGGAGTTCTGCTTTAATGGACTGAAATCACAGCGGAACACAAAGAAAGTGGCTCATGCACTACTTTTGCAAAATGTGCCACACCAAATCACATGCTACTGCAGTACCGTGCGTTTTGGTGCCCGCATGCTAGTGGTCTTGTGAACAGACTTCCTGACGTCATCACGCCCATAGACTAGCTCTGGATACGACAATGGCAGGAACAGTCCACCATTGGACGTGGGGGAGCACTGTTTTTTGGAGGATCGAAGGATCGGGTAAGTATAGATTTTCCTTACTCCCCTGGACAAAACCAGCAGTTAACTCATGCAGTGCGGGCACAGCCCCGCTGCATGGGAAAATAAAGATTTTGCTTGGAGTTCTGCTTTAATGGACTGAAATCACAGCGGAACGTGAAGAAAGTGGCTCATGCACTACTTTTGCAAAATGTGCCGCACCAAATCACATGCTACTGCAGTACCATGCGTTTTGGTGCCCGCATGCTAGTGGTTTTGTGAACAGACTTCCTGACGTCATCACGCCCATAGACTAGCTCTGGATATGACAATGGCAGGAACAGTCCACCACTGGACGTGGGGGAGCACTGTTTTCCGGAGGATCGGGTAAGTATAGATTTTCCTTACTCCCCTGGACAAAACCAGCAGTTAACTCATGCAGTGCGGGCACAGCCGTGCTGCATGGGAAAATAAAGATTTTGCTCAGAGTTCTGCTTTAATGGATTGAAATCACAGCGGAACGCAAAGAAAGTTTTTTTTGGTTTGGTCCAAAAAATGCTAAACAACGCAAACGTGGAAAAAAGCAGCTAAATGCTAATGCAAAAAAACGTTTTTAACGTGTGTAACGTGACTTTACACATCACATGACCTCTAAAAGCCACAAAACAAATCATAAAAAAAAGACAAGAATATTTTTCTACCCCAGGCACTGATCACCTTCATATATGTGAATGAGACCTATTTAATATCTTCTTTGCCGTATGTCTATCACACACGTTAGGTCATCATTCCTACCTGCACAATTTTACATAGGTTGGTGCCATAATGATTACTGGTATTTTTCATTCATACCGGTTTCTCCCTCTCTTTTTTTGGGTGGAACAATGCAAGTTTTTGGCCCTATGGTCCTCAAATGCATAAAAAAAATCCAAACAAAAAACGCACTACAAGCTCATGTCCAGAGCCGGTCTATGGGCGTGATGACGTCAGGAACAGCCTACTAGCATGCAGGGGGATGGGGGAGCAGGAGCAGCAGGAACCAGTCTTGTGCTGGGAGGATTGGCAGATTAGATAAGTATGACTCTGCTCTCCTCACCCCTAGATAAAAATGAGCAGTTAACCCATGCAGTGCAAGCACAGCCCCACTCAGGGGCGGACTGACCATTTGAAAACTCGGGCACTGCCCGAGGGCCAGGGGTCAGTAGGGGGCCCCATGAGATGCCCCTGGTACCTTTTTCATAGGCTTTTTTGAGTTTGGGCAAGGAAACAGGGGCCCTATGATCCCCTATTGCCCAGGGGCCCCATGAGTTGTCAGTCTGCCTCTGTGTAGAAGTGTGGACCAGCCTAATGCGCCCCATTCATTTGACTGGCTCCCTTCAGACAATGACATGGGGGAAGATAGTTTGGTGCATTCATAGGTGGCTAAACGCAGCCTCTGCAAACAGCAATGTCCTGTGCTATGGACGCATGTAAGAGCTGCAGCCAAAACTGCAAATCAGATGTGAACCTGTCCCATAAGAAATCATGTTAAATGGACTGCTGTGCGTTTCTGCAAAAACGCAACGGAAAACGCTTAGGTGTGAACCTAGACTAGGGCTGGCCACACGTGGATAGAAAAACGAGCAAAAATTGGTTCAAAAACGTTCATTCGATCTCACATTCAATGGCCCAATCGTTGTATCAGAAATTTTCCTGCCAATTTTAACATTTCTCCGAACATAAACATTGTTATTTCCCGATCGATTACTACTACTGACCATGTGCATTTCGCCTACATTACCACAATGCATGATGACGTAATGCCATGCATTGCAGTGTGATGCGATTTTTTTTTTTTTTCAAGGGATTGTCCTAAACACAGTAAAAAATAAATGTGTGCACACCACTGCAGCTGCAGGTGTGATGGAGGCTTAGTTAGAGCCCTTTCACAACGAACGCAGTGGAATGCAGTTGGCTGCAGTTTGGATTGCACTTCAACTGAATAGACAGTCCAAAATCCAGGACATAGTTCACACCACTTCATTGCGGCGCAGTGCAGAAAAGTACAGCGTGCTGCATTTTTCCGCACTGCAGAACGCGCACGAATGCATGCAAATGCACTGCAACGCATCACAGCGCACATATAAGTCTGAGGAAAGAAAGAAGGACGTGACCTCACAGAACAAAGGCAGATAAAAAACACGCATCAACTGCATGTAAAACGCACAGCGGCTAAATGGTTAGCACTTCTGCCTGGCAGTACTAGGGTCGTTGGTTCGAATCCTAGCCACGGCACCTCCTGCCTGAAGTTTGCATGTTCTCCCTTTGCCTGCGTGGGTTTCCTCTGGGTGCTCTGGTTTCCTCCCACACTCCAAAGACATGCTGGTAGGTTAATTGGATCCTGTCTAAATTGTCCATAGGATGTATGAATGTGAGTTTGGGACCTTAGATTGTACACCCCTTGAGGGTTAGGGACTGATGTGAATGTACAATATATATGTAAAGTGCTGCATAAAATTGAAGGCGCTATATAAGTACCTGAAATAAATAAATGCATGCATAGGTACAAGGAACAAAATGCACAGTTACTTGCAGTTTCTGGTGTGAACGGGTCCTAAATGATCTGTACTTATCAGGGGCGGACTGACCATTTGGAAACTCGGGCACTGCCCGAGCGCCCGAGGTCAGTAGGGGGCCCCATGAGATGCCCCTGGTACCTTTTTCATAGGCTTTTTTGAGTTTGGGCAAGGACACAGGGGCCCCATGATCCCCTACTGCCCGGGAGCCCCATGAGTTGTCAGTCCGCCCCTGGTACTTATATTAATGCGCCCTCCACATCTAAAGACTGGAAAGCTGCAATGTATTACGTTTTCATTCTTGGGTTAAGATACGCCACCGAGATCACGCAAGAACATGACGATTTCTGCGCATTCTCACTGGTGCAGTTTTGCAGTCCATTCATTCTAAAGAAAAACTCCGGGCAAAAATGTTATTTTCCTATGCAGTGGGCCCAGGGGCAGACTGACAAATCATGGGGCCCCCGGGCAATTGGGGATCATGGGGCCCCTGCGTCCTTGCCCAAACTCAAAAAAGCCTATGAAAAAGGTACCATGGGCATCTCATGGGGCCCCCTACTGACCCCCCGCCCTTGGGCAGTGCCCGAGTTTCCAAATGGTCAGTTCGCCCCTGAGTGGGGCTGTGCTTGCACTGCATGGGTTAACTGTTCATTTTTGTCTAGGGGTGAGGAGAGCAGAGTCATACTTATCTAATCTGCCAATCCTCCCAGCACAAGACTGGTTCCTGCTGCTCCCCCATCCCCCTTCATGCTAGTAGGCTGTTCCTGACGTCATCACGCCCATAGACCGGCTCTGGACATGAGAACAGCAGGAACAGTCCACCATTGGGGGAGCGCTGTTTTCGGGAGGATTGAAGGATCGGGTAAGTATAGATTTTCCTTACTCCCCTGGACAAAACCAGCAGTTAACTCATGCAGTGCGGGCACAGCCCCACTGCATGGGAAAATAAAGATTTTGCTCGGAGTTCTGCTTTGATGGACTGAAATCACAGCGGAACGCGAAGAAAGTGATGCATGCACTACTTTTGCAAAATGCGCCACACCAAATCACGTGCTACTACAGTACCTTGCATTTTGGTGCCCACATGCTAGTGGTCTTGTGAACAGACTGTTCCTGACGTCATCACGGCCAAAGACCAGCTCTGGATATGACGACAGCAGGAACAGTCCACCATTGGACGTGGGGGAGCACTGTTTTCCAGAGGATCAAAGGATCAGGTGATTATAGATTTTCCTTACTCCCCTGGACAAAACCAGCAGTTAACTCATGCAGTGCGGGCACAGCCCCGCTGCATGGCAAAATAAAGATTTTGCTCGAAGTTCTGCTGTAATGGACTGAAATCACAGCGGAACGCGAAGAAAGTGGCTCATGCACTACTTTTCAAAAATGCGCCGCACCAAATCACATGCTACTGCAGTACCTTGCGTTTTGGTGCCCGCATGCTAGTGGTCTTGTGAACAGACTTCCTGACGTCATCACGCCCATAGACTAGCTCTGGATATGATGACAGCAGGAACAGTCCACCATTGGATGTGGGGGAGCACTGTTTTCCGGAGGATCAAAGGATCGGGTGAGTATAGATTTTCCTTGCACCCCTGGTTAACTCATGCAGTGCGGGCACAGCCATGCTGCATGGGAAAATAAAGATTTTGCTCTGAGTTCTGCTTTAATAGACTGAAATCACAGCAGAACGCAAAAAAAGTGGTGCATGCATTACTTTTGAAAAATGTGCCGCACCAAATCGCATGCTACTACAGTACCGTGCGTTTTGGTGCCCGCAAGTGCACTGTGTTTGCGATCTGCATTTGGGGTGCCTTTTGACATTGCATTGGCACCTGCAGCAGATCGCAAAGGCAGTGCGTTTTGGGTGCAGTGCAGGAGACGCACCTTTCCCACACCACGCTCTGGTGTGAACCAGTCCTTACATTTCCACATTGCAGTAACACGCGCATTATGTCAGCATGTGCCAACGCATATGCGTTGCAGTGCAATTGGTTTTGAATGGCACCCCAACATAATGATGCAATGTGCCTGGGTTGCAGTGCGTTGTGGTGCTTTACATAACAAAAATATTAGGCAGCACAGTGGCTAAATGGTTAGCGCCTCCACCTGGTAGTACTAGGGTCGTTGGTTTGAATACCAACCACAGCACCACCTGCCTGGAGTTTGCATGTTCTGCTTGTATGGGTCTCCTCCAGGTACTCTGGTTTCCTCTAACCCTGCAAAGACATGCTGGTAGGTGAATTGGCCCCTGTCTAAATTGGCCCTAGTATGTGTATGAATGTAAGTTAGGGAGTTTAGATTGTACGCCCCTTGAGGGTCAGGGACCAGAGGCGGACTGACCATTTGGGCACTGCCCGAGGGCCCAGGTTCAGTAGGGGGCCCCATGAGATGCTCCTGGAACCTTTCATAGGCTTTTTTGGGTCTGGTTTGAGTGTGGGCGAGGACACAGGGGCCCCATGATCCCCTATAGACCCGGGGGCCCCGTGAGTTTTCAGTCCACCCATGTCAGGGACTGATGTGAATATACAATATATATGTAAATTGACAGCACTACAAATGTATCTGAAATAAATAAAAAATAGACTCACATCCAGGGGCGGACTGACCATTTGACCGAGGGCCCGGGGTCAGTAGGGGGCCCCATGAGATGCCCCTGGTACCTTTTTCATAGGCTTTTTTGAGTTTGGACAAGGACACAGGGGCCCCATGGTCCCCTATTGCCTGGGGGCCCCATGAGTTGTCAGTCCGCCCCTGGTTCCCTCTCTTTATGCCCCACCCCTGCTCCATTTCTTCACCCTGTCTTCTTTCCCCCACTCTTCTATTACTCTCTCTCTTTTTGTCCCCCCTCTTCCATTGCTCCCTCTCTTTCTGCCCCCCTCCTTCATTGCTCCCTCTCTTTCTGCCCCCCCCTCCTCCATTGCTCCCTCTCTTTCTGCCCCCCTCCTTCATTGCTCCTTCTCTTTCTGCCCCCCCTCCTCCATTGTTCCCTCCAGGGGCGGACTGACCATTTGGAAACTCGGGCACTGCCCCAGGGCCCGGGGTCAGTAGGGGGCCCCATGAGATGCCCCTGGTACTTTTTTCATAGGCTTTTTTGAGTTTGGGCAAGGACACATGGGCCCCATGATCCCCTATTGCCCGAGGGCCCCATGAGTTGTCAGTCCGCCCCTGCTCACATCTAACTTTTGGCGCATCGGGTGGGCTACCAGCATATTCATTCCAATGGGCTGCCTTGATGCAACACCAGTTAGTGGGCAACATAATGCAGGTTAACGCACGGCATGGAGAGCCATTCTGCTGCAGGGGAACCTTTGTGTGTTTCATTGGTTGGCAGGGAATGCTGGGACTTGCAGTGCCCCGGCGTTGCACGTATTTGGTCTCTATGCTGGTAGAAGTGTCCCGATGTCATATCATAAAACCAGTTTTTATCCATTAATTCTCTGGTTGTATCTTGCGGAGTCGCAGTGCCTATGCCGGATCTCAGGGACGCCCTCCACTACCAGGACTGCTCTTTGTTTTTGCAACTGGAAGTCTTTATCTCGGAGAGCTTACATTCCATGAAACCAGATCCGCGCACATCTGGACTAACAAGGGCCCAGACTGCGCTCAGACATAACCGTTTTACCTCATTTGGCACACAAAAAAATAACACAAAATGAGATTATTCAACATCAGAGGCCTGCGGGAGCCCCTGGTAGCCAATCAGAAATTAGATATTCATGGCGGTGCCATGCGGGAGCTGCTGAACGCTGATTTTTGATTGGTTGGTGGGGGATGACTGCACACCTGTGGTCCAGGAAAAGGGGGTAGATCCCCCAAAAGTGCAAATAAGAAGGATTAGTGCTACATCAGCTGTGTTGATGCAGGCGAACTAGTAAGTCTGAAATCACCGTTTCCATACTTCTTCAACACGTTTTATAAAGGTGAAGTTATTTTTTTGCCTTCCTTGTTTCTTCTTTTACCCCTTTATCAACCTTATAATGAGACCTTTCTATTTTCATTACATATTTTACAGCCAGTGATGTCATCACTGGGTATCTGCGCTTCTCTATGCAATGCAGGCAGATTGTGGCTGGGGGAGGTGGGGATTGTGGGATGCTGTTCATAGATTCCTGAAACATCACAGCACTCGGACTCAGTTCTGCTCTCAGCTGTAAGGTAAGCAGTGGGCTATAATGAAAATATCCAAATGCCTTGATGAACAAAAGAAAAGGGGCAAGCTAAGGAAAGTCAGGCTGGGGAGGAAAGGATTAGATGATGGTGGACGTCCTCCAGCCAGGAAATAAGGTGGGCTCTATCTGACTTGCTGCAGCTTCTAATGCACATTGTGAGAAGCTCACAGTGTGCAGTGAAATCAGAGCCATTTCTGTCCAGGAGAGGAACCGGTATAACTGTTCAAGACTGGAGGTTGGCTTTGGGGAGCTCCTCCACCCCAGGGGCGGACTGACCATTTGGAAACTCGGGCACTGCGCGAGGGTCAGTAGGGGGCCCCATGAGATGCCTCTGGTACCTTTCTCATAGGCTTTTTTGAGTTTGGGCAAGGACACAGGGGCCCCATGATCCCCTATTGCCCGGGGGCCCCATGAGTTGTCAGTCTGCCCTGCTCCACCCTGATGGGGGACCTTTATAGGGATTTGCTGATCAGCTGTTGTGGCCATGCAGTTCCGGCATCATCACTTCTCACTGCTGCTTATCCTTCCTCAGGCGGCACATTAGCCTTCAGTCCCGGGAAGTCATATCTGCTCAGAAATATACCATTTGATCCTGCCAAGAGTATTGTGAGCTAATAACTTCCTGAGGCCTCTGGCTGTGCTGAAATCTTTGACATCCTGAATATATCTGAGGACTATAGAACACCAATCTCCTAAGTTATAGAGGAGAGGGGGAGGTGTTCTGTAGACCTGTCGTAGGGTGACAACACTCACATACCATACTGTAACAATAGAGGGGCAGCATCGGGAAGAATAAAGGGGGAGGTGTTCTGTATTCTTGCACTAGGGTGACAGTGTCGCTCCTTCACGGGTAGAGTGATGTGAGTGAGCACTGGTACCTAGGACAGGACTACAAAACCAGGCACTCTAGGTTATAGGAAAGAGAAGAGGGGAGGCGTTTTGTAGTCCTGTCCTAGGGTGAAAATGTTTACCCACAGTACTGTATCTATGGAGCGTTGTCACCCTAAGAAAGGACTATAGATCACCCCCCCATGTTATAGGAGGAGAGGGGAGGTGCTCTGTAGTCTTGTTCTAGGGTGACAGTGCTGCTCCTTCATATACACAGTTCAGTGAGTACAAAAGGAGTACAGAACTTTGTCTCTTTACGTTATAGGGAAGAGTAGAGGGGAGGTGTTCTGTAGTCCTGCCCTAGGCTCTTTCACAGATAGAGTGCAGTGAGTGAGGCTTGTCACCATAAGACAGGAGGCAGGCAGCACAGAAAGATAGGGAGCAATGGAGGGGGGGCAGAAAGGGAGGGAGCAATGGAGGAGGGGGCAGAAAGGGAGAGAACAATGGAGGAGCGGAGGCAGAAAGAGGGAGCAATGGAGGAGGGGGGACAAAAAGAGAGAGAGGAATAGAAGAGTGGGGGAAATAAGAGAGGGTGGAGAAATGGAGCAGGGGTGGGGCATAAAGAGAGGGAACCAGGGGCAGACTGACAACTCATGGGGCCCCCGGGCAATAGGGGATCATGGGGCCCATGTGTCCTTGCCCAAACTCAAAAAAGCCTATGAAAAAGGTACCAGGGGCATCTCATGGGGCCCCCTACTGACCCCGGGCCATCGGGCAGTGCCCGAGTTTCCAAATGGTCAGTCTGCCCCTGGAGGGAGCAATGGAAGAGGGGGGGACAGAAAGACAGGGAGCAATGGGGGAGGGGGGACAGAAAGAGAGGGAGCAATGGAGGAGGGGGGCAGAAAGAGAGGGAGCAATGAAGGAGGGGGGCAGAAAGAGAGGGAGCAATGGAGGGAGGGGGGCAGAAAGAGAGGGAGCAATGAAGGAGGGGGGCAGAAAGAGAGGGAGCAATGGAGGGAGGGGGGGGCAGAAAGAGAAGGAGTAATGGAGGAGTGGCAGCAAAAAGGAAGTGAACAATGGAGGAGGGGGGGCAGAAAGAGAGGGAGCAATGGAGGAGGGGGAACAGAAAGAGAGAGAGCAATGGAGGAGGGGGGCAGAAAGAGAGGGAGCAATGGAGGGAGGGGGGCAGAAAGAGAAGGAGTAATGGAGGGGGGGGTGCAGAAAGGGAGGAAGCAATGGAGGAGGCAGAAAGAGAGGGTGGTAGGTTAGAAAGGAATGGAAATGGGTTAGAATGAGAGGAATATGGGATAAAAACAGGAAAGTAAGTCACAAAGAGAGGGAAGTGAAGTAGAAAGAGAGGGACATAGGGCAGAAAGGAAGGGAGGTAGGTAGGTAGGTAGGTGAGAAAGAGAGGGAAGTAGGTTAGAAAATGCGGGCTCTGGGGCAGGAAGAGATGGAACAAAGCGCAGTGTAAAGAACATGACATAGGCGGAGGGTTAATCCCGTCCTGTCACTCTGCCAGCCCACACTTGTTCCGCCTCAGATCACCACATAATACTTTTTGGATCAGACCAATTCATCTTTCTAATCCTGTATTTGCTACTTAGATCCTACAAAGGGACGAGATGCTGGAATGCAGTGATTGGGTCATACATCTGGCCTCACAAGAATGCTTATTAAGGTGCTCATAGACACAAAACGATCATAAGCTGATCTACGCTCCATGGCCCCTGTACACCTCCTTAGAAGACTACTCTTCGCCAAAAACTGCCTGGGTTGGGTTTTCCCTGGTGGTTGCTGTTGTTCTTGAAAGCAGCAGATGCTCCCCTAATCTCAGCATGTGTGAATATGCCCCATCTTTGTAATGAACATTTACTGGGTGGAGATCATCTTATGTCTGTGGATACTTTTTTAATTTCTGCAGATACATGCCAGATATTATCCATCCAGGCATTTCACACCATCTTAACCAGATATTAGACATCAAATCAGCATTGGGGTTGATTAATGAATACTGGAACCAATCAAATTGGACCTCCAGATTCTATATCTCCCCTCTTCTGTAAATTAAAAAATTAAAGATGGAACCTAATTGGCTGTTATAGGCATACACCCCGACCTTCTGAGATAGGAGAGAGGGGCACCTTTTGGCACAGAAGATTAACCTTGTCATATCCCCAGTCATGTAGACCAGGGGTCTCCAAACCTTTTAAACAAAGGGCAAATTTTATGTCTTTATAGCTTTAGGGGGCTGGACTGTGACCAGTGGTTGTAAACAATGCCCATCATTGGCCCATTGTGAGGAATAGTGCTCCATCACTGATGTCAGTTGGAGGAATGGTGCCCCATCATTGGTGTCAGTGGAAGGGTACTTGCCAGATAAAAGAAAGTAAAGGGCCACATGTGGCCCCTGGGCCACAATTGGGAGACCATGATTTATTTATTTAAGGTACTTATATAGCGCCATCAGTTTATGCAGCGCTTTACATATATATTATACATTCACATCAGTCCCTAACCCTCAAGGGGTGTACAAATTAAGGTCCCTAACTCACAATCATACATACACATACTAGGGACAATTTAGACAGGAGCCAATTCACCTACCAGCATGTCTCTTAGAATGTAAACTCCAAGGAGCAGGGCCCTCAACTCCCTCTTGTATTGAACTGTATTGTTACTGTATTGTCTCCCACTACAATGTAAAGCACTGAGCAAACCGTTGGCGCTATATAAATCTTGTATAATAATAATGTCTTTGGAGTGTGGGAGGAAACCCACGCAGGCACAGGGAGAACATGCAAACTCCAGGCAGGTGGTACCATGGTTGGGATTCGAACCAACAACCCTAGTACTGCCAGGTGGAAGTGCTAACCACTGTGCTTTAGCCACTGTGACCGTGATAATCTTAAGAATCATTACTTAAATCCATCTGGACTTTTTTTTACTTCCTAATTTATTTTATATTAGCACTGAAAATAACTATTGCAATCTTCTAAAACAGCTTTTCTCCAACTTTTTTTTTACCATGAAGTAACCATAGAATTAATGTTCAGATCTCAGGTGACCCCTGCTACAAATCATATCTATAGTATTCTGTACATATGCCAAACCATACTGATGGTCAGTGAAAGAAGGGTTCCCTTACACTGGCGGGCAGTGGAAAGCATGCTCATTACAATGGTAGTTAGTCTATGACCCCATTGGACTGGGAGACAATGTGAAGAATGCTACTACATTGGTGGTCAGTGGGAAGAATGCTCCTAACAGAGCATGATCATTGTTGTCAATGGTTACTTATTTGAAAAATGTAAGGAGAAGATCCACTAGTAGTCCGATACTACTGGCTTGCTGAGTGGTATTGATGCCAGAATTATGCAGGTACCTTTATTAAATGAATCCACTATGGCTTTCATAGAGCTGTGGATGGGAAAGGCTAGAGGTACCTTTTTAAAATGTGAGGAGAAGCTCCGCCAGTCCAATACCACTGGTTTGTCGAGTGGAGTCAGTGGCAAAATTATGCAGGTACCTTGAGGAGATAAATCTACCACATTCAAGGAACATTCAAACAACTCCTACCAACCTCTAGAAGAACCCTACAGTTCCAGAAAGCCCTGGATGAGAAAGGCTACAAGAACCTTTTAGAAATGTAATGAGAAGCTCAACTACTCCGAAACCACTGGCTTGTAGAGTAGTACTGGTGCCAGAATTATGCAGGTACCTTGAGGAGATAAATCTACCACATTCAAGGAACATTCAAAGAACTCCTAGCAACCTCTAGAAGAACCCTACAGTTCCAGAGAGCCCTGGATGAAAAAGGCTACAAGTACCTTTTAGAAATGTAATGAGAAGCTCAACTAGTCCAATACCACTAGCTTGTGGAGTAGTACTGGTGCCAGAATTATGCAGGTACCTTGAGGAGATGAATCCACCACAGCTCACTGTTCAAAGAACTCCTAGCAACCTCTAGAGGAATCCTAGGTTCCCTTGGAATCCTGGCTGAGAAAGGATACAGGTATTTTTAGAAATGTGAGAAGTTCCACTAGTCCAATACCACTGGCTTGCTGATTGGCATCGGTGCCAGAATTATGTAGGTACTTACAGACTAATCCACCACAGCTGACTTCTCAAAAAGCTCCTAGTAACCTCTGATGGAACCCTGGGGTTCCACAGGGCCCTGGATGAGAATGGCTACATTTACCTTTTAGAAATGTAAGGAAAAGCTTGACTAGTCCAACACCACTGGCTTGTCAAGTAGCGTTGGTGCCAGAATTATGCAGTTATCATTTATGAGATAATTCCATCATAGCTCACTGTTCAAAGAACCCCTCGCAACCTCTGGAGGAATCCTAAGTTCCTGTGGAACCCTGGTTGAGAAAGCCTACATGTTAGTTAAAGAATGCCTGTAAAAGAAAGCTGTGAGTGCTTAGCTTTCCTGCTCCCCACACTTCGATCCTGAGAAGCCTTCATGTGAAGTCCACAGGAAAACCAACACTTTCAAGAGTGTCAAACTCCTGGGTCACCTGCACCTCTCAGTGGTTCCTGCTGCACGTCATTACAGGAGACAGTGATGATATGATGTCCGGCAGGAGGAACCAGTGAGAGTTACAGAGAATCCAGGAGATTGAGATTCATGGAAGTGTTTGTTTCCTTGCAGACTTGCAGATGGATTTAATTCCAGAAGAGGGACCGGAACTGTAAATAAGGTTTTGAAGCTTTGCTGTAGGCTACAACTCTGTGTTGTGTTTGCTCCGCTTTTCCTAAATCAGCCACACAGCCTTGCTAAAAACACAGCATAAAATAGTCTAGTGTTACTTAACAGATTTTGAAGCCCAACAAACAAAGCAGACGCCTGGTAAACGATATAAACCACCCAGCCACTAATTGCAGTTCCTGTTTACCCAGAAAACGTGAAAGGGCAAGGATCACTACAAGGCACTTTTGTTTCAAGTGTTTGAGACTTCAGTTATGGGTTGATACTGGAGGGTTGAATCACCCACTGGCTTCTTTCATCACCGCACCATGGTGCCCATACATGCTCCTTGTTTACTCCCTCTATTTGCACAGTTCTGCAACTTTATCTACAATATGTTACGGAGAACGTTGAATCATTCTCATCATTCTCTGACCCCAAATTACTAAAGCCACCAACACTCTCATGGCTGGTTTGGGAGGAAGCCAATTTCCCTATCTGTAGGTTTTGTATAGGGATGCTCAACCAAAGCTGTGACTCAAGCCCTGTAAATCAAGAGTGCTAAAGTTGGCGATAGTCATCCATGAATGATCACTCATCATTAAAGACCCAATGATCAATAGAAGAGAAATGTTGCCAGGCGATGGCTTAATTAAGGCAGGCCATAGACGGGGAGAAAACCGGCCAGTTTTTTTTTTCTAAAAAACTAAAAATCGTTCGTTCAGTCGGCCAACGTTACCACCATTGTTAAAAAAAATCAGCTACAGCCAGAAAATATAATAGCGGTGTCCCTGCAGAGAGCTCCGCTATTATATTTGACATTTAAAAGTATAGCAAAGTTGTAACATTGTATCTATTTGTATCCATTTCGGATACAGATGTTTCTATTCAGATACAAATAGATACAATGTTGCAACCGCTATACTTTTAAATGTCAAATATAATAGCGGTGTCCCTGCAGTGAGCTCTGCTATTATATTTGACATTTAAAAGTATAGCGGTTGCAACATTGTATCTATTTGTAACAATTTCGGATACAGATGTATCTATTTGTATCAATTTCGGATACAGATGTTTCTATTCGGATACAAATAGATACAATGTTGCAACCGCTATACTTTTAAATGTCAAATATAATAGCAGAGCTCACTGCACTGACACCGCTATTATATTTGACATTTAAAAGTATTGGGGTTGCAACATTGTATCTATTTGTATCCGAATAGAAACATCTGTATCCGAAATGAATGCAAATAGATACAGATGTTCTTCTTCTTTTTCTTCGTCTTCATCTTCTTCTTTTTCTTCTTTTCTTGCAGGTCACGGCTCATGCGCATTTTTTTAATCGGTAAAAAGATCGTCCGATTTGCCCATCATTGCAGTGAAAATCGGCCGATGGACAAAATCGGCTGTTTTTTTTCCAACATGACCGATTAAAAAAATGTGTCATAATCACGAAAAAGGGCCGACCAATTCACCCACTAACGATTCGAAAATTATTCTTTTGGACGAATTTTCGGCCGATTTTCGACCCATCTATGGCCTGCTTAAGGCCCATTTAGTCCTGGTGTATTGTGTTAATACACAAGCACTTTTTTTGCTCTTTAACATGCCTTGTGTCAATGAAGCCTTTTCAAATGATTGGACTGGCAGTGCACCACAAGGTTTAAAGAAAGGACATGCACCATTTGTGGTAATGCAGTGCACCATGATTCACAGCAGTCTGTTAATGTGCATTGTGGTGCTTGACAGCGCATGTGCATTGAGGCTGAGCTGCTTTAGCATGTTGGGGCGCCATCCAAAATGTAAAAATTAAGAGTGGGCTCTAAAAGAAAATATGGCATTTTCTACACAAAATCAATGCTTTTTTAATGACAAAATATTTAACTCTTAAAGTTTGTGTGGTACAAGTGAACTTTTTTTTTTTTATTTGATTGGAGGATACAAAAAAGTTAAGTGAAATGTATTGGGAATAAGTAATGATTTTCAATTGCAGCTAGGTAGAAAGTGCACTTAAACACAACAAAATCTTTAAAAAAAAATGCAAAATTGATGTGTGTGGCTAATTTTGTAACGTATATATTGTACTAGATACAGGCCTTGTTCACAGAGGGTGTAAAAAAAGCTGCGTAAGATATGTGAGGCATCTAGTTCTGCACGCATCTGGGCAGCATAATTAAAATAAATTGGACCATTCAAACAGATGCCTTGGGTGCTGTTACATAGCAGTGCTACATGCGTATGTGGCTGTACAAATCCTGTGTGTTTACTGCATGTACATGTGTAAATGCATGAAAGCGCATTTAAAGGATAAATTCACTTTTTGGCAAAAAATAATAAATGCAGGTAAAAAAATGTGCATTTATTATTTTTGTCTGCAGGAACCTGGAAAGCATTGCACCAGTGATCAGTAGCTTGCTGATGCCATGCAGGTCTCCTGCAGACCTGTCAGAATATCTGGCTTGCCGTATGGGATATATGAACAAGCAGATATTGTGACAGGAAGCTTAAATGAACTACCATTGAAAACTACAAGCTGACAGCCGCTAAGGCTGCTGGGACTTGCAGCTCATTCATTCACGGAAGTCCGTGAATGAATGATCATACCGTGTGGGCAGAGCCCTGACCGGCCGCGTTCTTTTCAATCTGACAGATAGTAGAGGAAACTTCTCCCAATACTGTCAGAGGGAGGGGAGCGACGGGGGCGGCTTCAGCTATGGGAACATGTTACATGTTCCACCCTAAAAATTGGTGGAACATGTAACATGTTCCAAAGGTGAACTTATCCTTTAAATGTGACAGGCGTAAATGCATTTAAACGCATGTAAACTAGTTAAATGCAACTGATATAAATGCATCTAAGCGTATCTAAGGCCTCATTCACATGGAGCGAATACTTGCATGCCCCATGCGGGACTGTGTGCTTGCCAGCAAGGGGTTGTAAAGGTGCATCCCCGTGCTGACAGTCTCATAGATGTCTATTGGGACATGGAGCTGCGCAGACAGAGCCACTGTATCCCAATATAACATCTGTGTGGGTGCGTCCCCGAACTCACCCTGGGTGCATCTGGGGTCGTGCAACCACACTCAAATGTCACATTGCAACACAGCGGCTGTGTCCCAATAGACATCTATGGGCGGCTGGCACAGGGATTCACGGAACATCTGTGCATCCACTTGCTGTCAAAAAATGGCACTGCACAGGGTGCGCAAGTAATCGTCCCGTGTAAATGAGGTCTAAAGTGATGTGTTTTTCTGCCTGCGTGCCCTTCTGGAAAACACATATGCCAGTGTGAATAAGGCCTTAGGAGTAACATTAAGGATTGATTTAGATCTATGCGTGTCAGGAACGTGCGCAAAATTGCTCCCAGCCAGCACAGAAATGCACTGTTCTTTAGCAGACATACAAGGGTACCATTACATCCCCATGCATTGACTAACTTGTACATCTTCTAGTGTGCCAAACTGTGGCATCATGAGGTTTATTGCTGCGCAAATTAAAGAAAAGGGACTGGGGACTTCTGTCTTTGTGTTTCCTGTGGGTAAGGCAGTCCATTGAAATGAATGGGCTGCCCTACATGTGGTGCATAGACCTGAACAGTGGTGCATTTAGGTTTGTGCTGCCCTAGGCATCACAAAAATTGTCTGCCCCCAGGGATACCGACCAACAACCCCCCCTTCCGAGAGACTGACATTGACCAATAACACAAGGGAGAGCCTTCCACTAACACCCCCACGGTGATAGAGAGACACTCATCTACACAGCTCCGGAGAGGGTAGGACTGACCATTTGGAAACTCGGGCACTGCCCGAGTGCCCGGGGTCAGTAGGGGGCCCCATGAGGTGCCCCTGGTACCTTTTTCATAGGCTTTTTTGAGTTTGGGCAAGGACACAGGGGCCCCATGATCCCCTATTGCCCAGGGGCCCCATGAGTTGTCAGTCCACCCCTGGCTCCGAACATCCCCAGGAACATGAGCCAGGCTCCACATACACCATCAAGCAGCCCACAGCTTCTTTCGGATCCCACCCGGTTCCCATGGTGCACACAGGGGCGTATTTACCACAAGGCAAACAAAGCATGTGCCTAGCGCAGCATTTTTTTTTTAGGGGGCAGCAGCGTTTTTCAGGGGGGCAGCGCTGCCCCCCAAAAGAAGGGATTGAAGAAAGAAAGAACACACGCAGCATGGGGACCAGATGGGGTCTGAGAGAGGCTGCGGGCTGCTTGTTGATGTATGCAGAGCCCAACCTTTGTTCCCCCAGGGATGTCCAGCAGCTGTGAAAGTTAAGGTCTTCTCTCTTGCCGTGGTATGTGTGGGGAGGGTAGCCAGTGTGTATGGGGTGGTGGTAGTGGAAGGCTCTCTCGGTTGGGGGGGGGGTTGTTGGTCAATGTCCGGCTCTTATTGTGGGGGAGTGGGGTGTTTGTCAGTGTCAGGGTCTCTCCATGGGGGGGGGGAGCCGATTTTTGTGTTGCCTAGTACAGCACAAAACCTAAATATACCACTGGATGCACATGTACCTTCTTTTCTTTCATCCCTTCTTCTGAGGGGAGGTGCTGCCCCCCTGAAAAATTCCACCCTAGGCAAGTGCCTTGTGGTAAATACGCCCCTGGACCTGAACCAAGCCTAACTGGTAATTCTTTTTGGGCTGTGTCCTGGACTGAGATATTATTTAGTTATGTTACCTTCTTATTTATTTCAGGTACTTATAAAGCACCATCAATTTACGCAGTGCTTTACATATATATACAGTCAGGTCCATAAATATTGGGACATCGACACAATTCTAACATTTTTGGCTCTATACACCACCACAATGGATTTAAAATGAAACAAACAAGATGTGCTTTAACTGCAGACTCTCAGCTTTAATTTGAGGGTATTTACATCCAAATCAGGTGAACGGTGTAGGAATTACAACAGTTTGCATATGTGCCTCCCACTTCTTAAGGGACCAAAAGTAATGGGACAGAATAATAATCATAAATCAAACTTTCACTTTTTAATACTTGGTTGCAAATCCTTTGCCGTCAATTACAGCCTGAAGTCTGGAACGCATAGACATCACCAGACGCCGGGTTTCATCCCTGGTGATGCTCTGCCAGGCCTCTACTGCAACTGCCTTCAGTTCCTGCTTGTTCTTGGGGCATTTTCCCTTCAGTTTTGTCTTCAGCAAGTGAAATGCATGCTCAATCGGATTCAGGTCAGGTGATTGACTTGGCCATTGCATAACATTCCACTTCTTTCCCTTAAAAAACTCTTTGGTTGCTTTTGCAGTCTGCTTTGGGTCATTGTCCATCTGCACTGTGAAGCGTCCAATGGGTTGTGAAGCATTTGGCTGAATATGAGCAGATAATATTGCCCAAAACACTTCAGAATTCATCCTGCTGCTTTTGTCAGCAGTCAGATCATCAATAAATACAAGAGAACCAGTTCCATTGGCAGCCATACATGCCCACGGCATGACACTACCACCACCATGCTTCACTGATGAGGTGGTATGCTTAGGATCATGAGCAGTTCCTTTCCTTCTCTATACTCTTCTCTTCCCATCACTCTGGTACAAGTTGATGTTGGTCTCATCTGTCCATAGGATGTTATTCCAGAACTGTGAAGACTTTTTTAGATGTTGTTTGGCAAACTCTAATCTGGCCTTCCTGTTTTTGAGGCTCCCCAATGGTTTCCATCTTGTGGTGAACCCTCTGTATTCACTCTGGTGAAGTCTTCTCTTGATTGGTGACTTTGACACACATACACCTACCTCCTGGAGAGTGTTCTTGATCTGCTCAACTGTTGTGAAGGGTGTTTTCTTCACCAGGGAAAGAATTCTTCGGTCATCCACCACAGTTGTTTTCCGTGGTCTTCCAGGTCTTTTGGTGTTGCTGAGCTCACCGGTGCGTTCCTTCTTTTTAAGAATGTTCCAAATAGTTGTTTTGGTCACGCCTAATGTTTATGCTATTTCTCTGATGGGTTTGTTTTGTTTTTTCAGCCTAATGATGGCTTGCTTCACTGATAGTGACAGCTCTTTGGATCTCATCTTGAGAGTTGACAGCAACAGATTCCAAATGCAAATAGCACACTTGAAATGAACTCTGGACCTTTTATCTGCTCATTGTAATTGGGATAATGAGGGAATAACACCCACCTGGTCATGGAACAGCTGAGAAGCCAATTGTCCCATTACTTTTGGTCCCTTATCAAGTGGGAGGCACATATGCAAACTGTTGTAATTCCTACACCGTTCACCTGATTTGGATGTAAATACCCTCAAATTAAAGCTGACAGTCTGCAGTTAAAGCACATCTTGTTAGTTTCATTTCAAATCCATTGTGGTGGTGTATAAAGCCAAAAATGTTAGAATTGTGTCGATGTCCCAATATTTATGGACCTGACTGTATATTGTACATTCACATCAGTCCCTAACCCTCAAGGGGCATACAATCTAAGGTCCCTAACTTACATTCATACATACACCTACTAGGGCCACTTTAGACAGGAGCCAATTAACCTACCAGCATGTCTTTGCTGTGTGGGAGGAAACCCACACAGGCACAGGGTGAACATGCAAACTCCAGGCAGGTGTTGCTGTGGTTGGGAATTGAACCAACAACCCTAGTACTGCCAGGCAGAAGTGCTAACCATTTAGACACTGTGCTGCCTTTTGCATTTTTGTATAAAAAAAAAAAAAATTTTAAATAGAAAAAAAAATTGATGTGTGTGACCAGCACCCAGAACACCAGATATTCCCAATATAAAAATATGATCATGAAAAAGCGTTGCTCTCATAGCGGTGTAGTGATCTTCTAGAATATAGGAAAAAGATCAAGCATGTGTGTGGCAACATCGTAAGCAGAAAACTATGGCAATAAAACCTCATGGTCATTCTAGATTTTCATGAACGTTGTGTAATCTGCAGGCCTCCTCATGATTTCTGATGGGGGATCACAAATCCCAGCATGCCATGTCATAGTCTGATTTTTTCAGCAGGAGCTTGTGGCTTCTCATCAGTGTAAAGCCCATACTCCATCTGTGATCTTAGCACAGATCAAATCTCCTCCAGCCAGCCGACTCAGCTCCGGAATCGCCCCTCCTACAGGTATGCATTTAGATTTTGCTGCCATATGGAAATTTAAATGTCCCTTTGTTGGGCCTTTACCATAAGAATCACCATGTGAAAACCATAGCCAAACACAAATCCCACCTACAGATCAGAAAGAGGATCAAACCCAAATAACTTCCCAGCGAGTTTATAACCTTTTGCCAAATAATTTGCAGAGCTTCCGCTTTCTACCAAAAACTTTATAACATTTCCAGAAAATGACATCCCCTCTCTCTCCTTTGTTTGACTTTGCAATCCGTGAGCGCCTCGTCCTTCCCCTGGCAGCACGCTGGTTGCAAAAGTTCAAAAGTAATACGCTTTATCCCCACATTCGCAGGCTTAGGAAGTGTACTAAGAGTTTCCATGACTAACTGGGACGGGACGTCACCGGCAATTGCATGGGTACAGACGATCATATTTCGGCTGACCAAAAAAAATGCGTACTCCCTGATTTCACTTCTCTTTTCAAAGAAAGAAGTTATTTTTTGAAGGCAACCAAAAATAGGATTTGGGGCTAAATTATAAGACTTAAGCTTTTAACTCCTCGCTGACTATAATGTGTATAAAACTTTGTTCTTAAGAGATACCACTTATCAGCTAATCCCAGCCATTTGCTTAATCCATTTGACTGTTTCTGATAAGATGACTACAGATGGGCCAATTATTGGTCAAGTGAAGGTGTTTGGTAATAATCATGTACACATTCTGCCAATAGACATGAGGTCAGTCCATGATGAGCAGAAATCCATATGTCTGTAGGTTCTAGCAGCACCCCAGTAGACCGATAGTAAAGGAGTTACAAAAGTTTATTTTGGATATTTTTGAGAGATAACTACATTCTCCCCCCAACAACTGTAAAGTACAGTAAGATGGTCTTTGGAGGTGGTCATGCTTAGTCATGCTCACGGTCCTTTTTCCATGACCATAAACCTGCATTCTTGGATGCGCAGAACTGTAGAATGAACTTCCAGCAGTCCAATATTGTCTACACTTCACCAATCTCCCAGCACAGAACATGTGGTTGAAAGAAAACCTTATCTGGCTATTTATAAGGCTATCACTGAACTTTCATTGTAGATCTGGTGATCCAAAGGGTTTGGCATTGTGGCTGATTTAAACTGATCATACACCAATGGAATTTTGTTTGAACTTTCGTTTGAAATTCTGAAAAATCTTTTGTCAGAGCGTTCAATCTGACCATCATAGAGTCATCTAATTTTATGCGAAAAAATGCCCAAAAATTCACCCAGATGTGCTACTTGAATGGAATACCAGACTTCTATGCCCAGAACATGCGCATTACAATATACTTCATTTTCCCCGAATGGAAATCACATTTACGGTTCGAATTGTGTTCATCCAGAGAAGAAACAAAAAAGACTGGTCATCCTGCTTCTTCCAATTTTCTCTTCACTGCAAATAAAAAGGATCATTGATATGACCCCACTAACCAATCAACGAACATATTGAAAATGAAAAATTTCTAGCAAAATTGTACTGGTGTATGGCCAGCTTTAGAATTCATGCTTATTATAGGACAGAACTGTTAAGCCGACCATAGATGGTCCGAATCTTGGCTGATTCAGCATGGACCAGCTGAGATTCGAACTATGGGGAGGCTGAATGTGCCCAAGTCGAACAATTGATAAACTTGGTTACATAAAGCCTGACACACACACACACCAGGAGAACACAATGGAGGGATTCCCCCATCAACACTGCAGGAATTAAAATCGCTCCATCTATGGCCAGCTTTAGAAACTTGCCCAGCTTCATCTTTAGGAATAGCACATGCAGTGCTGCAGATGTTTAGTTGATACCAAAAAAAATATTGCATCAAGTGAAACTCTTGACCACCCATTGTTTCACCAGGTGATCGAATGAGATAGACCAAAGCAATGATGCTACAGTACTACTTCCTACTTTTTAGCTGACAGCTAGGATTATTGGTGTAAAGAAACATGGGTGTATTTCAGCTTAAGGTGAGTTATCAATTATCTAATTGTTCTCTTAATAGATGGGTGTACTCAAACCTCTTTACACAAAAGAGTTTAGGATTAATTGTAGGCATCCAGCTGTCATGGAACCGGCTGGTCGCATTATTCTGAGACTTGCAGTTCCATGGAGCAAAATTTTCCCATAGCTACGAGACCACCTAGACCAGTGTTTCTCCACTAAGGTTCCTCTAGGGGTTCCTTGAGCAGTGGTCAGTGGTGGCTTGAACTCCCACCTACCCATCACATCAATGCAAAGGAGCGATTTTCCAACACCATGCAATGTAAAATGTCTACACTGACCATTAATGGTAGAGGATACCACAATTTTT
The DNA here is from genome assembly GCF_062004578.1 of Staurois parvus. Taxonomy (NCBI): domain Eukaryota; kingdom Metazoa; phylum Chordata; class Amphibia; order Anura; family Ranidae; genus Staurois; species Staurois parvus. The sequence continues at coordinate 851,800 of NW_028319051.1, forward strand.
ACTGTCTGCCTTTCTTTTCTGTGTAGGGGTTGACGACCCTGTTCGTGTGGGCTTCCCCAAGAACCTGAAAATGATTTCAAGAGATAGAAAGGTTGAGAAAGGCTGACATAAACAGTTGGAGCAAACTTTAGCTAACTATAAATCTAAACTGGGGCTTTTGGTTTCCCAACATCTGGCAGTCGGAACTTTATCCCAAATTGGCAAGACCTTACATCAAACTTTTTCCAGCCGAACCTTCATCCACTCTTGCATAACTAAGGTTGCCACCTTTTCTGGGAAAAATTCCTTCTTTGCTGTTTTTAGGACATCTTTTTCCTATTAATACCATTGACAATAAGTCCAACTTTTACCAAACAAAATAGGTGACAGCCCTGGGTGCACCAGGATATAAATTCTAGAAGGATTTCCCTAAATCTCCCAATCTAAATCCTTTAAGAGCGTACAAGAGACGAATACGGGTGGAACTCACGGCTTGGACACAAACGATCCTTCATCTAATGGATGCTCAGATGAATTCTCAAATAAAGCACATAGAGGGTCTTACCTTCGAAACGTGCTGCAAACGTGGCGTAATTTCTACAGCCTCCTGTGGACTTCTTAGCACAGTAGGTTTATTTAGTGAAGTTTACGTAGACTGTAGGATGTGTCAGGACTGAAGACTTTTAGGCACCACCCTCTTTCAGCTCAGACCTATCCTAATCCTGTCCCACCCTCCACAACTTTCTCCCGACTAATCCATCCCTGCTCCATCCCCCACCTTCAGCCAACTTTTGACAGCTTGTTTTTTTCCCTTTAATCTTTTGTTTTTGTTTGAAGCCAACTCAGTCCTTACGAATTGCTGATGGGTCATTTTTAGAACTTAAATCCCTGTGTTCTTCATACAGATGTGTTTTAGCTCCAATGTCATTCACCTTTCTGGTGCTTTACTGGAAACTGGTGCAAAAATGCAGCAAGCAGAATTTTTGTTTATCTTACAAAAACACATATACGTGATAGTAGTCTTTTATGAAAAAGTACTTTTATCTAAATATATTCCCCAATAGCCACAAAGGACATACATTTACTTTGGGAGCACCAAATGCCTTTGCAAAACTGGATATTACCTTGTAAAAGTAGCAGTGATATCATCACTATACCTGGCCTGTGCAGAGCAGAGCAGTTGGAGGGACCCAGCAGAAAACTACAGAAGGGGTGGTGACAAGACCAGTCACACTGCACAAGGAAAGAGATCAGCAGTGACTGGTTTTTATTACAGGAAGCTCCTGCACAGAGGTAAAGTTTCACACTGGATTGCTGCACAGATCTGAAAGAAATACTCAGAGCCAGGGGTGGACTGACAACTCATAGGGCCCCCGGGCAATAGGGGATCATGGGGCCCCTGTGTCCTTGCCCAAACTCAAAAAAGCCTATGAAAAAGGTACCAGGGGCATCTCATGGGGCCCCCTACTGACCCCGGGCCCTCGGGCAGTGCCCGAGTTTCCAAATGGTCAGTCCGCCCCTGCTCAGAGCACACAAAAAATTGGAGTACAAAAACTCATGACCCTTATATATGGATATTTGCTCATCCTTAAATTCAGCTTGTGACTCTATGTACAGGCAAAACTTTTTCTTTAATTTTGGATAGAGTAGGGAAGGGTTAAGTGGGTCAGTTCCTGATGAACCAGCTAAAATACGCTCACAGAGTGGCCCTGATGGTCTCTTCCCGCCAACATCCCTCAACTGAAAAATTGAATGAGCTAGGCAGAAAATTGTCAGCCAAACATTGCCTACATCCAGTCAGATGTTTGGGGGGGGGGGTTTAACAGTTGGCAGGGACATTCTTCTCACTGACCCCAATGTATCCCCAATGTATGGGTAATGATTATTATTGACTTCCAACGCAAAGGGCATTCTTCCCATTGATACCCAGTATAAGGAGGCACCACTTCCTCTGATCACCAAGGTACAAGGTCTTGACAACTAAGGGTGACTTCTCCCAGTCTAACCAATATACACCATTGACCACAAATGTAAGGTGGCGCTTTTCCCACTAACTAGCAAAGTAAGGAGGTCCTCCTTTCATTGGTCACCAGTATATGGAGCCCTTCTTCCACTGACCACAAATGTAAGGTGTCCCTTCTACCACTAACTAGCAAGGTAAGGAATGCCTCCTTTCAATGGTCTTCAATATATAGAGCCCTTCTTCCACTGACCACAAATGTAGGGTGACCCCTCTCCCACTGACCACCAAGGTAAGGAGGACCTTTTTACACTGGTCACCAATATACAGAGCCCTTCTTCCAATGACCACAAATGTAGGGTGGCCTCTCTCCCACTGACCACCAAGGTAAGGAGAGCCTTTTTTCCACTGGTCACCAATATACAGAGCCCTTCATCCACTGACCACAAATGTAGGGAGGCCTCTCTCCCACTGACCACCAAGGTAAGGAGGGCCTTTTTACACTGGTCACCAATATACAGAGCCCTTCATCCACTGACCACAAATGTAGGGTGGCCTCTCTCCCACTGACCACCAAGGTAAAGAGAGCCTTTTTCCACTGGTCACCAATATACAGAGCCCTTCATCCACTGACCACAAATGTAGGGTGGCCCCTCTCCCACTGACCACCAAGGTAAGGAGGACCTTTTTCTACTGGTCACAATATACAAAGCCCTTCTTTTACTGATCCCAAAATATAAGGTGGCCCCTCTCCCAATGACCACAAAGGTTAGGTGAGGGGGGGCTTCTTCCACTGGTCACCATTAGACAGAGCCCTTCTTTCGCTGACAACAAATGTAAAGAGATCCTTCTTCCATCAACATAGGGGGCCTTTGTCCATTGATCACTATCTCTTCTTTTGATCACATTATTGGAAAATTTAATTTGTAGCAGGGGTTCCCTGAAAACTGTTCCAAGCATTCCTCCAGGGGAGAAAGATAAAGGCTGACCTAGAGAAGCCAATGCAAACAAGGGTTGAGCATTCCGACTTAATGCAGATATTGCTCCTAGTGGAGACTGAGTCTAGTATTCACTGTGCCGGAATTTTAAAGTGTCTATTTCACTTTTCAACACAATGATACAGAATTGCAACCTAACAGCAGCCACTTACCCCCCACCCTTCAGCTCAGTCTGGTAGCTGACTTCTTTAGGGTAGTGGCCATGTGTTTAATGTGTTTAATGATTGGATTGGCTTTTGCCTTCGGGGGAGGGGGAGCCTTTTCCATGATCAGAGGAGATTCTTGGAGTTATAGTGAGGCCTGTTAATTTTAATTAAAAGATACAAAAATGGCAGCAAAATGGTAGAAGCAACAGTGGCTCCAGTCCCTTCCTAGCCTAGTGAACATTGACTTATGACGATCAGTAGATGCAACTCTACAATAAGAAGACTCACTCATTGATCATTCTGGATTTATGTGTGCTTTTAATGTCTTTTTTTATAAATTTTCTCTATGCTTTAATCCATGAGGTTGAGTATTCATACCACCATGTGACCTCACCAAGATAAAAGACAATATGGGAGTTTAATTAGAAGGAGGAAAGTTGCCTCTTTAAAGTGGCTTCCACCCAAGCCTGACTCACTGCATAGAAGGAGAATCTCCAGGCAAGAGAAGGACGCCTGAACATGGAGCCCTTCAATCATTGAATAATTGTTGCAAGACAAGTGTGGGTGCCAGTTAGATGGTAATGGCACCCCAAATGCATGTAGCAAATTCAGCACATTTGCGGCCAGCAAACGTTTGTTGCTGCCTGTGTCTCAGTAGGGGAGATTCAGTCTCTCAGACTGACCTGGTTGGTGACCATTGTCACCAACACCAAAAGGGAAGAAAGAGCCAACATTTTGAGTTGTCACCAAAAAAAATGAGGGTAAATATTCTAACAGGGACATTCATTGCAGTGACAACTAAGGGGGACTTTCTGCACTTTAATGAGATTTCCTCCCACTTCCTGTTGTGGAAAGACAGGAATTGAAGGTAAATCTCCCCAAGGGGACACAGATGACAACTAGACTGATGGGGGATTTAGCCTTTCTTTACCCTATCCAGAATGAAAAAAAATGAAGATTTTAGCTTTAGATACATTTTAAGGCCTCATGGACACTGGACCTTTTAGACTTCGCTCTTAGAAGCGTCTGGCGCCTTTTTTTCTGCCTCTAAACACCCCTGCATGTTAGCCTATATGTTCATGCACACATAGGCATTGAGAGGAGATAAGAGGTTGAAAAAAACCCGCTGCCAGTGCGTCCAAGAGCAGCTGCGTTTTGGTAGAAAAAAAAAAACACTTAACACGTGTAAGGCTCCAGGCGCACTTGTTTTTTTCTGCTCTTAGAAGCTGTTATCGGCTTTTTTTCTGCTCATAAAAGCTAGTGTTATCCTATGTGTCCATACACGCTGCTTTATGCTATTAGGCTCGGTTCACATCTATGCAGGTTCTGTTTGACTCGTTTCTACATTGCGTTTTTTGCACCTGTGGTTTTTCTATATTTTGCCGCATTTTTTTATGCTTTTTAAAAAAAAATATTTTTCTTGTTGCTAGGCATATTTAAAATGCAAAACGCGTCAAAAACACATAAAAAATGTGGCAAAAATGCAGCAAAAACATGCTTTTCTGCAGCGTTTCCATTTAAGTCTATAGAACAAAAAACGCAACTTTTTGCATTCAAAAAAGTCCATGACCCTTTCCAAAAAACGCACCGGGTGAAAACACGGAGATGTGAGTGTGTCCCATAGGGAATCATTTTAAATGGACTGTACTGTGTTTCTGCAAAACACTTAGGTGTGAACCTAGGGTTAGCATTTTTTGAGCTTCAGCATCTAGGAGCATAAAAAAAAGCATTTTTTTTTGGTTTTTAGAGCGTTTTTCCAGCAGAAAAAAATACTAAACGCTTCTAAACGGTACTAAAATTCACCTAACAGCTTTTTTCTAGCTTTTTTTAACCGTACATGTACTATAAAAACGCTATTGCTCCTAAATGCTTCTAAAACGCTACAAAAAATGCAATTACCAGCGTTTTCTATCCAACTTTTTTTAGTTTAAAAAAAAAAAAAAAAAAAATGCTAATGTGCATGGAGCCTAAACGTATCTAAATTCACCTAACAGCTTTTTTCTAGATTTTTTTAACCCGACATGTACTATAGAAATGCTAATGCTCCTAAATGCTTCTAAAATGCTACAAAAAAATGCAATTACCAGCGTTTTCTATCCAACATTTTTTTAGTTTAAAAAAACACAAAAAAAAAAAACCCAAAACGCTAGTGTGCATGGAGCTTAAACCTATCTAAACGCACATTACCGCTAGGTACATTTAGTACTTGAGCGTTCATTCATTTCAAAGGTCAGAATAAATTATTTTTCTGGACAATGAAATGAATTAATGTGCAAACACTTGATGCACCACGTTACATGCGTTTACAAGCGTCAAGTGTTTTTTCTGCCAAACGCAGGAAGAAAAGGCATCTAGTAGAGATGGCCAGACATCTAGTGTGCATGAGGCCTTAAAATCATAACAATGCCTACCACTCACAACCAAGGGCAGACTGACCATTTGGAAACTCGGGCACTGCCCGAGGGCCCGGGGTCAGTAGGAGGCCCCATGAGATGCCCCTGGTACCTTTCATAGGCTTTTTTGGGTGTGGTTTGAGTGTGGGCGAGGACACAGGGGCCCCATGATCCCATATTGCCATGAGTTGTCAATCCGCCCCTGCTCACAACCAAATGTTTTGGTCACATGACCAGCACTGAAGGGAGCTAGAAGCAGCATTTTCTGCCCGAATGGAATTTCAGCCAATTTACGGCTCTTTTTTAATCCTTCCATCAAGACATTGGAGTACAGGTCTGCACAACATTCACAGGGATAAACTCTGCCAGGGAACCAGGGACAGCAAAATTGAGCCTGAATTCATATTTATGCGGTGCGGTATATCGCATGAGATGCGCACAGGAACTGCATCAGATTCCTGTGCAAATCACATGCAATTTGTGTGCGGTGCAATTGGAGACATACATTTTGAATGGCTCTATTCGCACTGTATCCACACCAGAAATGTGCAGGACCCTTTTTTGGTCCGCACTAGAATCGGATCGCATGGGTATTCACACCTATGCGATCCGATTCTACACATCGCACCGCATTTTGCGGACCGCTTTCGGGGTGTTGTTAATATACACACCCACAGTGGTTCGCATGAACGGGGTGCGATTCTGATGCGATACGGAATTCACACTGAAAACGCTGGAAATTCCGCACCGCATCAGTGTGAACCAGGGCTAAACTTCAGCCTTCAGTAGTTCAAACACCTGACAATTTTTAAAGCCCAACTCCAGGCAAATAAAAAAATGAGCTGCACCCACCTTACAAGGGTTAATGGCTTGTTTTGTCTAAGGGAGAGGAGAAACAACTTTACTTACCTGATCCTCTGCTCCCCAACAGGCAGCACTCCCCCTCCACCCAGTGGTGGACTGCCCCTAGACATTTTCATGTCCAGTGAAGGGCTATGGACCCTGCTCTGGTCCTGATGATATCAGGATCCTAGTGTGAAGGTGCAGATGCTGCATGGAGGGTGGCCTAGCTGCAGGAAGGGATAGAGGATTGGGTAAGTAAATTTTCTTTTTTTGTTCCCCTAGATGTAAAAACGCAAGGGATAGTTTTTTTTATTCACCTGGAGTTAGGCTTTAAGTTGGCTTTAAGACACAGATTCTTCCTGGTTTCAGGTACCCAAGTAATACAAAATGGGGGTGACTCCCTACAGTTAGGTTTCCTCTAGTAGTAGTTAGGGAAAATCTCAATTGAGGAAATAAGTGTTAATCATCACAGTCTCCAGGAGTTCCTTATTATGTAAAAGCTGAAGTCTAGGTATGATTATTATTGCATAGTTATGTTGGTCCAGTGTGGCACAATGTAAGTATGTACATCACATACCTGAGTGATCCCTGTGACAGCTGCAAATCATTGTAATAGCTGACGCCAATACAGTGATTGCAGCAGTCTTCTGGGTCCAGTGACAAGTGGCTGCAATCCTGCAGAGTAACCACAGGGGGCTTTCTCAGCACTGCTACAATTTAACCACTTGACCCCTGAAATGTTTTACCCCCCCCCCCCCTTATGACCAGGCCGTTTTTTTGCTGTTCATTGTTGTGCTACTTTAACTGGTGATTGCTCGGTCAAGCAACGCTGCACCCAAATTAAATTTATATAATTTTTTCACACAAATAGATCTTTTTTTGGTGGTATTTGATCACCACTGGGTTTTTTTTTACTTTTTATTATATAAACAAAAAAGAACTATAATTTTGAAAGAAAACATATATACACACACACACACACACACACACATATATATATATATATATATATATATATATATATTCTACTTTCTGATATAAAACATGTCCAATAAAATCAATCTTCTTCATAAATGTAGGCCAAAATGTATTCTGCTACATGTCTTTGGTATATATACTGGAATTTACGCAGCTATAGATGCTATACTGGTAAAGGTGGTGATCAGCAGCCTATAGTGGGACTGTGATAGTGTAGTGGGCAATCTGGCGCTAACATTCACTGGCTGGGAGGGACACACTGACTGACACTGATATCACTAGTGACAGTAATACAGTGATCAGCAGGGGCGGACTGACCATTTGGAAACTCGGGCACTGCCCGAGGGCCCGGGGTCAGTAGGGGGCCCCATGAGATGCCCCTGGTACCTTTTTCATAGGCTTTTTTGAGTTTTGGCAAGGACACAGGGGCCCCATGATCCCCTATTGCCCGGGGGCCCCATGAGTTGTCAGTCCGCCCCTGGTGATCAGTGATAATACTGTATACTGTACTAATGACACTGGCTAGGAAAGAGTTAATATCTTGGGGCAATCAAAGGGTTAGTAGCTATGTGCCCAACAATGTATAATGTGTATAAGAATGGGTTCACAGTAATGTTGAGTGAGAAACGCTGCGAATCCTGTGCAGTCCCACACTGTATTACAATCGCATGGCATTCATGCGAACTGGTGTGGGTGTCAATGTTAAATCAATGACACCCTGAAAAAAAAATCGCAAAATGCAGTGCAATTGCCACAGGTGTTCTCACCCATGCGATACGATTCAGGTGCGGCTAAATGAAGGTTCCTGCACCTTTTTTGGTGCGGATTCAATTTCAACCATACAAAATGTATGTCTCAAATCGCACCACACAAACATGGTATGTAATTCGCACAGGAATGCAGTGTGATTTACATGCGGTGTCCCGCGCGTGTGAACCCCGTGTAATGTGTGCTGATTTTACTCTCAGATCTGGCTGCTTTTTCTCCCTGAACTCAGATTGGACTTCAGAACTCTGTGCTGTGATTAGCCACAGCTAATTAGCAAGTATACAATCAAAATCGGACCTCTGAAAAGTATAAGCATGCACATGTACTCAGTACTTGGTTTGGGCCCCTTTTGCAGCAATTACTGCCTCAATGCGGCGTGGCATGGAAGCTATCAGCCTGTGGCACTGCTGAGGTGTTATGGAAGACCAGGATGCTTCAATAGCGGCCTTCAGCTCTTCTGCATTGTTCGGTCTCATGTCTCTCATCTTTCTCTTGGCAATGCCCCATAGATTCTCTATGGGGTTCAGGTCAGGCGAGTTTGCTGGCCAATCAAGCACAGTAATCCCGCGGTCATTGAACCAGGTTTTGGTGTTTTTGGCAGTGTGGGCAGGTGCCAAGTCCTGCTGGAAAATGAAGTCAGCATCCCCATAAAGCTCGTCTGCAGAAGGAAGCATGAAGTGCTCCAAAATCTCCTGGTAGACGGCTGCGTTGACCCTGGACTTAATGAAGCACAGTGGACCAACACCAGCAGATGACATGGCTCCCGAAATCAACACAGACTGTGGAAACATCACACTGGACTTCAAGCATCTTGCAGTGTGTGCCTCTCCATTCTTCCTCCATACTCTGGGTCCTTGGTTTCCAAATGAGATGCAAAAGTTGCTCTCATCAGAAAAGAGGACTTTGGACCACTGAGCAGCAGACCAGGTCTGTTTTTCTTTAGCCCAGGTAAGATGCTTCTGACGTTGTTTGTTGTTCAGGAGCGGCTTGACAAGAGGAATACGACATTTGAAGCCCATGTCCAGGATCCGTCTGTGTGTGGTGGCTCTTGATGCACTGACTCCAGCCTCAGTCCCCAACACTGTTGAATGGCCTTTTCCTGACAATCCTCTCCAGGCTGCGGTCATCCCTGCTGCTTGTGCACTTTTTTCTTCCACACTTTTCCCTTCCACATAACTTTCTATTAATGTGCTTTGATACAGCACTTTGGGAACATCCAACTTCTTTTGCAATTACCTTTTGAGGCTTTCCCTCCTTATGGAGGGTGTCAATGATGGTTTTCTGCACAACTGTCAGGTCAGCAGTCTTTCCCATGATTGTGATTCCTACTGAACCAGACTGAGAGACCATTTAAAGGCTCAGGAACCCTTTGCGGGTGTTATGGCTTAATTATCTGATTAGAGTGGGACACTTTGAGCCGAGAATATTGCACCTTTTCACAATATTCTCATTTTCTGAGATTGTGGATTTGGGGTTTTCATGAGCTGTAAGCCATAATCATCACAATTATGACAAATCACGGCTTGAACTTTCTTGGTTTGCATGTAATAAGTATATTAGTTTCACCTTTTAAGTTTCATTACTGAAATAAATGAACTTTTGCACAATATTCGAATTTTTCGAGTTTCACCTGTACAATGCAATTCAAACCTGAAGTTCATCTTTAATAATGAATGATTGTCATTTCCTGGAGGGTGTGCTGATTCCTGGAGATGGCTGAGTAAATTATAATTAATCTGTAGGTTATTTCCTTATATCACATCCGGTATGCCAGCTGGAGGAACTACAATCTGACAAATATAGGACTTGGGACCAGGAAATGCAAGAGTAAAGTGAAATATGTAAAGTACTGCGCAAAATGTAAAAAATCTGTTTAACCACCTTAATACCGCGCTATAGCGAAAAGATGGCTCCAGCGCGGTTCTCTCATTGTGGGAGGGTGTCTATAGACTTCCTCCCAGAACACGCCTCGCACATGCTCGCTGGGGGCGGACATGCTCTGTGATCACCTGTGTCCTTTGGACACAGCTGATCACGGATTGTGGCAAAGGGCCAATCACAGCAACCCATTACCATGTGATCAGGGGTGTCCAATCACAGCTGATCACATTGTAAACAGCCTTGCCGGTTATCAGTAGTCCTTTCCTCACACGTTGTCACAGCATGAGGAAAGGAGAATCGGTCACCGGCAGTTCTGACAGCGGTCATTTACACCGAGAATCAGGGCTTCCCCATCAGTGCCTATCAGCGCCCATCAATGACGCATTGCAGTGCTGCCTCATCAGTGCCCATCAATGCTGCATATCAGTGCCGCCTCATCATTGCTGCCTATCAGTGCCCATCAATGCTGCATAGCAGTGCAGCCTCATCAGTGCCGCTTCATCAGTGCAGCCTATCAGTGCCCATCAATGCCACATATCAGTGCTGCCTATCAGTGCCTATCAGTGCTCATCAATACCACATATCAGTGCTGCCTCATCAGTGCTGCCTATCAGTGCCCATCAGTGCAGCCTATCAGTGCCCATCAATGCCACATATCAGTGCTGCCCCATCAGTGCTGCCTATCAGTGCCCATCAGTGCAGCCTATCAGTGCCCATCAATGCCACATATCAGTGCTGCCTCATCAGTGCAGCCTATCAGTGCCCATCAATGCCATATATCAGTGCTGCCTATCAGTGCCCATCAGTGCTCATCAATACCACATAGCAGTGCAGCCTCATCAGTGCCGCTTCATCAGTGCAGCCTATCAGTGCCCATCAATGCCACATATCAGTGCTGCCTATCAGTGCTCATCAATACCACATATCAGTGCTGCCTCATCAGTGCTGCCTATCAGTGCCCATCAGTGCAGCCTATCAGTGCCCATCAATGCCACATATCAGTGCTGCCTCATCAGTGCCCATCAGTGCAGCCTATCAGCCTCATCAGTGAACATCAGTAAAGGAGAAAAATTACTTATTTGCTAAATTTTATAACATTAAAATGTGTGGTAAAAATGATAAAAAAAATTCATATAGGTAGAGTGTAGCATGACCGCGCAATTGTTAAAGTATTGAAGTGGTTAATAATAATACCAATATCCTCCATGACTTTGCCTTTTTTAGGTTCAGTGTACAGATCTGAGTATATAAAGGACCCTTTTATTCATTGGATTCCTGTTCTGTCACTCATGGAGGCTGAGTTTCACATGTGGGCGTTACCTAGAGTGGTCTATATGCAAATACATCCAGCCTAGGAACACCCACCTCTCCAGCCTGACATCCACCTACCAAGGCATTCTGATGTTGGCATAACTCCTCCCAAGAACCAGCCCACTGCTTGCACTGATGGCTCTTGAGATTAGCACTGGGGAAGGATGCTGTAATGTTTTCAAAAGGCAAGCTGTCAGCCCCTCCCACCAGCCTTGATCTGCCTACATTCCATGGAGAAGCACAGAGACCCAGTAATGGTGTCACGAGGGCCAAAAAAAAACCGGTATGTAATGAAAATAGGATTTTTTAAAATGTAATAATGTCAATAAAGGCAAAAAAGAGAAACCCAGGAGGGCAAAATACAGAATAGCAAATTCAACTTCACCTTTAAATATCTGCTGGCACCATTGAACGGACATACCAGCAGCGCTCCCTCTGCAAGCGCGCTCGTCGTCTCTTCACAGCCTGAAGCGGAGGAGTACTTTATGGAAGATTCCGAACTTCTTACTTCTAAATTTATTTTTTTTATTAAATTCTTTTTTTTTTTTTTGAAGAGTTCTTCATAAGTACACAAAGTCCAAACATTTCCACTTGGAGCCTTTCCAGAGGCCTTACATTAACTCCGGAGAGAGAAGACATCCACATTGCTACATGGAATACGAAAAACAGAAAAAACATGGGATGCTTTTCTGGATTATTTCTGTCACATACAAGGTGGTCTGGATTTCTCTAGGTGGCCTTTGAGGCGGGTCGGCGGAGTCCCTGTACTGGAAAAGAAGACATTTTGGGGTTCTAAACAAAATAGAGATAATAATAAATCCTCCTGCGCTTAAATGATCCCTCAACTCAAGCTGCTCACACCCAACCTGAACCTAATAGGTGTATATAAAAAATGAAAAGATAATATGGTGAAGCGCTAAACAGTTAACACATAATAATAAAGTGAATATAAACAACATACACATAAATGATTAATAGCAAAACTAAAGCGATCTGATCCAATCAGGATCCAACAGTGAAATCATTAAGTGAAAAGTGAGAAAAAAACAGGAATACTGTATAAATCCTTAATAAGTGAAAACACAAACACACATTACTTCAGGCCCCCATATCCCCAAATGAGGGACTTTCTCCAAAAAATACAAAAATTGGAGTGTAAGCTTAAGTGAATCCCCAACTAGGGGGATAATAATAATAATAATCAACCTAATAAAGTGATATGTGCTAAAGACAAATAAATACACATATCCACACTATAAACAACCACATAAATGAAAGTGACAAAATATCGCAAATAAAACTCAATAAGTCCACATTGAATGTCCAATATGAAAAGAAACATATAGACGTGATCCTCAGACGAATATCATGCAGGTGATGAGGTGAATAGGTGATCACAGCAATGGCGAAAAAAATCCTCAAATGGCTAAAATGCCCCCCTCACCTCCTCAATGTGACCACAAGGGCCAGATCGCTTTTAGGATCACACCACGATCCTTACAGGTAATAACTCGTCACAGGAAAAAATAACCGCAAGAGATCCCATCAATGGTGGTACTTACTCCTCACTGGTCCCCTCCAGGCACAGGTATCACAATATAGCTCACTCTCCATAAAGGATCATATTAATAGAAAAGAAAGATCCTCCATAGTGTAGTAAGGTTTATAATGAACAAACAATAATTTCCAGTATGTGGTGATGTAGTTCTGGCGTGGGAGCCATTTTGGTACACCTAACAAAACCCATGCAGTACACCCATAGCATGAGGTTTAGAAGCTTATGTTCTATGGAGTATACAGTTGTGTTCAAAATAATAGGAGTCAGACATCACTAACCGGATCAATCACTGTTTTTGGTAGAAATGATATTTCTACATAGCAAATAATTTACTAGCAGGTGTAGTAGAGTAATAGAAATCCAACAGACCCAACAGTCGTGACATGCATGCTGCTGATTCTGTGTAATTGAATCACTCATTGAAAGGGGCATGTTCAAAATAATAGCAGTGTGGAGTTCTATTAGTGAGGTCATTCATTCTTTGAAAAACAGGTGGCAATTATTGCCCTTATTTAAGGAAGGAAGGCAGCAAATGTTGTACATGCTGGTTACAGTGCATTTCTCTCTGAAATTCTGAGGAAAATGGGTTGTTCCAGACATTGTTCAGAAGAACAGCGTACCTTGATTAAAAAGTTGATTGGAGAGGGGAAAACATATAAAGAAGTGCAGAAAATGATAGGCTGCTCAGATAAAATGATCACAAATGATTTAAAATGGCAACCAAAACCTGAAAGACGTGGAAGAAAGCGAAAAACTACCATTCGAATAGATAGAAGAATAGCCAAAATGGCACGGACTCAGCCAACAATCAGCTCCAGGAAGATGAAAGAAGGTGTAAAGTTCCCTGTGAGGACTGTTACAATTAGAAGACGCCTATGTGAAGCCAAGCTATCTGCAAGAAGCCCCCGCAAAGTCCCACTGTTGAAAAAAAGACATGTGCTGAAGAGGTTACAATTTGCCAAAGAGCACATTGACTGGCCTAAAGAGAAATGGTGCAACATTTTGTGGACCGATGAAAGTAAGATTGTTCTTTTTGGGTCTAGTGGGCGGAGACAGTTTGTCAGACGACCCCCAAACACCGAATTCAAGCCACAGTACACTGTGAAGACAGTGAAGCATGGTGGTGCAAGCATCATGATATGGGGATGTTTCTCATACTACGGTGTTGGGCCTATTTATCGCATACCAGGAATCATGGATCAGATTGAATACATCAGAATACTTGAAGAGGTCATGCTGCCTTATGCTGAAGAGGAAATGCCCTTGAAATGGGTGTTCCAACAAGACATTGACCCCAAACACACCAGTAAATGTGCAACATCTTGGTTCCAGACCAACGAGATTACGTTATGGAGTGGCCAGTCCAATCCCCGGATCTTAATCCAATAGAAAACTTGTGGGGTGACATCAAAAATGCAGTTTCTGAGGCAAAACCAAGAAATAGAGAAGAACTGTGGAATGTAGTCCAATCATCCTGGGCTGGAATACCTGATCACAGGGGCCAGAAGTTGGGTGACTCCATGCAACACAGATGTACAGCAGTTCTCAGAAACAGTGCGACTACAACCAAATATTCATGAAGTCATTCAAAGGAAAGCAAAATCTTCAAACATTTTTCAGTTTATATAGTGAATGTTTGAGTTTGTAAAGAAGAATACAAACACTGCGATTTTTTTGAACCGTCTAATATTCACTTTTCTTCAATTTTTTTAGAGGAACAACACAAATTTGATATATTTTTCTTCATGTTTTGATTTGGAATAGAATGTGTCGTGTTCCCAATGCATTTGTGTGGATGGAAATAAAAGCTATTAGAAGGATTTTGAGCTTTATTCACTTTTTTCAACACACTGCTATTATTTTGAACACAACTGTATGTGAGTGGGCAATTGGCGTTTTTTATTGTTTGTTCATTAATAAACTCAAAAAAGCCTATGAAAAAGGTACCATTAATAAACCTTACTACACTATGGAGGATCTTTCTTTTCTATTAATATGATCCTTTATGGAGAGTGAGCTATATTGCGATACCTGTGCCTGGAGGGGACCAGTGAGGAGTAAGTACCACCATTGATGGGATCTCTTGCGGTTATTTTTTCCTGTGATGAGTTATTACCTGTAAGGATCGTGGTGTGATCCTAAAAGCGATCTGGCCCTTGTGGTCACATTGAGGAGGTGAGGGGGGCATTTTAGCCATTTGAGGATTTTTTTCGCCACTGCTGTGATCACCTATTCACCTCATCACCTGCATGATATTCGTCTGAGGATCACGTCTATATGTTTCTTTTCATATTGGACATTCAATGTGGACTTATTGAGTTTTATTTGTGATATTTTGTCACTTTCATTTATGTGCTTGTTTATAGTGTGGATTTGTGTATTTATTTGTCTTTAGCACATATCACTTTATTAGGTTGATTATTATTATTATTATCCCCCTAGTTGGGGATTCACTTACGCTTACACTCCAATTTTTGTATTTTTTGGAGAAAGTCCCTCATTTGGGGATATGGGGGTCTGAAGTAATGTGTGTTTGTGTTTTCACTTATTAAGGATTTATACAGGAGTATTCCTGATTTTTTCGCACTTTTCACTTAATGATTTCACTATTGGATCCTGATTGGATCAGATCACTTTAGTTTTGCTATTAATCATTTATGTGTATGTTGTTTATATTCACTTTATTATTATGTGTTAACTGTTTAGCGCTTCACCATATTATCATTTCATTTTGGTGTTCTGTCGCTTATACTGTAGCAGCCAATCAAAATGCTTCTTTCAAGTTCAACCTTGTACTACAGAAATGGCAGTTGCTACAAGAAATTTTGCTATGACACCTAATCCTTTTAGGACATTAAACTGCCTATCATAAGAATGTAGCCAATCAGATCAGGGTATGGTGGATGTCCCCAGTACCGGGACAGGTCCATCCAGCACCCAGGGCAAGGATGTAGAACTGTGCCCCTCCCCCACTACTAAAGCATGTTGTAGAATGGGTGTACTGCCCTGTGCTCGTTCTCTGCCCCCCTTGCTGTGCTGCGCCCAGGGCCACTCTCCCTCCTGTCACCCCTAGTCCCGGCCCTGTATGTCCCTTATTAGCAGGGGTGTTCTTTCAATCATGGAGGTACATCAGCACATGTGGGCAGGGCTGCTTCTAGAAACCGCGGGGCCCCATACAGCCAACCTGAGAGAGCCACCCCACCAAAAAAAACAACACTGTTTACTACGCTTCAGTTATGAATGAACACAGTGAGTGATCGGTAGTGATCACTCATTGTGTTCATTCAGGAAAGGAGGAGCTGGTGAATGTGACATATTTACCGGACCCTTATTCCATTCTCCATTCTGAAGGATCCTACTGATTGCTTGCAACTGCTGGTGGGTACTCCGGCAGCACTGTGGGGGTGGGGGCACACAGGGGGCCTGAGCAGCAGGGGGAAATATATGGTGCACAGGGAGGGGGATCAGCATGATGGGGGGGCAATTACTGGAACCTATCCCCTGTATGCATCTCCCTGCAGCCAGCAGGAGGGAGAGGAGAAAAAACCAGCTTTCAGCTGCTGCAGAGAGAGCCATATAGGGGATCGGTTCCAGTAATTGCCCCCACCATCGTGCCAAACTACCTCTCTGCCTACATCTGATTCACCCAGCTGCCTGGGCTTTGTACAGGAGGACTGGTGGTACCCCCATATCCTCGGCCCTGCATGTGGGCATTACTTAGGGTGGTCTTTGTACAAATACATCCTACCTAGAAATGCCCACTCCTCTAATCTGACTCCTGCCCATAAAGACATTTAGATATTTGCCTTGTCCAAAGAGCCAGCCCACTGCTTGCATCAGAGCCAAGAGCTCTTGAGGAGTACTGAAGCAGGGTGCTGTGATGTTTTCAGGAAGCTACGTACAGCACCCTGTTAGCCGCTCCCACCAGCCATGATCTGCCTGCACTGCTTAGAGAAACACAGAGATACAGTGATGATGTCAATGCATCTAAAATAAGATATGAAATGAAAATGGAAAGGTTTTTATTAAAGAAAAAAAATCACTAGCATGTTGGTGTGAAGGGAAAGGAGGAACCAGGAAAGCCAAAATATAATCAGGTGAAATTACAGCTTTAAAGCACACAAATGGCTGCAATAGCAGAAGTTTTAAAAAGAGTCGAAAATCTCTCTGCTTCTAAGTGGAAGTGATCTGGGCATCTGCATTTCTATTTTATTATCATTTGTCCTTTTTTCTTTTTTTTCAGGGTAAAGAAAGAGGGTAGAGAAGATGGTGGGGGTGGCATCCATGACAGGTTTGCCCAGGGCCCACAAACGTCTTCTGCAGTCTTGGTTCAGTTCTCTGTTTTATTCATGTTAAAGCGGTATTAAACCCAAAACCAAAAATGCAGTTTACCAATCTTTAGATGTTGGTGACTGCATTAGTTTTCTTTTTTAGGCTTTTTTCCCTTCATGACTGGGGCTAGAATTAAACCCCCTGTTGCATTTGGCAGGCGGGCAATACTACCCCCTGAACGCGACCCATTAAAGGGAATGGAGCCACAGCTGCCCACAATGCACAAGGTTGCAGCTTGGTGATGGGGACTTTAAGGGATTAAAACAAGCAGTGAAGGGGTGAGATAATGCCTCCTTGCTACCTTCCAAATGCCTTCTAAAAAGTGATCCACCTCAGATTTCTCTTCAGAGGGATAACTCCATTAAAAGTCTGCCTCCAGGACTACTCCAGGGTGTCACCCATCCTCTGGAACCCCCTACCCCAATCCATCAGACTATCACCCACTCTCCTCTCCTTTAGGCGCACCCTAAAAACCCACCTCTTCAGGGAAGCCTACCCTACCCTCTGCTAACTGCCGATCTCCTCCACTCTTCCCACCACTCCATCCCCCACAGCTTCTCCTCCCGTACCACTATCCCCTCCCTCCTAGATTGTAAGCTCCAAGGAGCAGGGCCCTCGAACCCCACGTGTTTCGCATTGTATTTTTATTGTACTGTCTCATGTATTGTCTCCCATTGTAATGTACAGCGCTGAGCGAACTGTTGGCGCTTTATAAATACTGTATAATAATGATAATAATAATAACTCCATTGTAATATATTGCAGCATATCAATCATTGGATGTGGTGGCTACACTAGTTTTCTTTTGTGATGACTGCATTAGTTTCCCCCCTCTGTTTTCCCCTGGTGATCTGGCCAGTAACACACCTCCTGTATTAGAGTGCCTCCACTCTGGATGAATGAGCACAGGGGGCACCTTTGAACAGCAGCATTGTTAATATAGAGGGTGGGGAGTGTTAGATGGACTATCAGATTTAGATACACTAACAAACTGAAGCCCAACTTCAGGTCACATTTTATAAGCCATTACAGCAACATTTTTTTTTATTTTGGGATAAAGGTTTTATATCAATGAATAAAAGCTGATCATTGTAAGCACCCCCGTTAGTGTTAAATGGTTTGTCCCATTCCTGTAACTGATACATCTTTGTGGAACATCCATAGAACATCAGTGGTAAATGATGGAGCCTCAAGCCCAAAGTCTACATTGGTTAGAAAAACCATTTATTGAATAAAATTAAATTAAACCAACCGAAGGCAGAGCAGTCAATACATATTTTAATGGAAAAATATTTTCCATTACTGCAGTGGACTGCAAGCAACACATAGTAGCTCCATCTATATCCAATCAATAGTAGTGTTTTTTTTTTCTCTTTTGAAAAACAATAGACTTGCTGGCTGGATCGCAAGGTGAGAATGAAAGAAAGAAAACCTAAAAAAGAGAAGTAATGCAGCCATCACATCGACGAATTGGTAAGCTGCAATATAATAAATGTTTGCTTTTGGGTTTAATACCGTTCTAACTTTTGAAGTTAATATTTACTGAAGGAGAGAACATAAAATGAAAATGTAAATACAGAGCTGGTGTTCTACAAGCGATTGTGATATTGAAAATTGAACTATGTTCATCAATGTTCTTCAATCCAACTTACTGGCAGCGGCCCCTCGCAGACAGACTTCATTCTGCAATGGAGGACGTGTAGTGCAGGTTTTAGAGGAGGTGGAAAGACCGGGATACTATAAACCGCGTCATTGTCCTAGCTAACCTATTTTCACAATGTTCCTCTTGGAAAAAAGTCAAATGTCCAGGTTGTATTTTTATGCTACTTGGTCTCTCGTTGTCCTTTACGGCATGGAACACCATAATGAACAAATACTTACCTCCTCTAGGCCATGAGCAACTGGCCCCCGTACCTTCATGGTCTTCTTCATGGATGGGGCTTTATCTGGCCTCACCTCTCACCTGAACTTGGCAATGATTGCCCCTTATGATTTGGTCTCTGCCTGGTCCTGGCCAATAGTTAGCTGTTTCCAGTTGAGTCACTACCACAGAGTCATCCGTAAACCAAACCCATCCCCACCATCAGGGGCAATGGTGAAAAGCAGGCAGTCCATAAGGTGTCCGTTGGAGAAGAGAAACCCTGGAGAAATGATAAAACCACTCAGTGGTGCCTATGAGGACGGGGCATTCCATTAACAAAGATCTTTCCACTTCACGTAGCATTCCTGTGTATGTCAATGAATGGAGAGAGGAAGGGAACGGCTCGGGAAGACAATGCTGACACCGATTATCTAGGGTGGAACAACAATGATCTGGAAAGTTTCCTATCTTCTCCAAAGTCACCCCTTGAGAGTGGTCAGTCATCTTCATCTGATCTACCATTTTATGTTGGCCACACACATTCTAGTTCAGCCTTTCCCAACCATTTTATCCCCGGTCCCTGCTAGCATTAATCCATTAAATGTCATTGAAAAAGTGCTCTTTACATTGGTGGTCAGCAGGGCTTTTTTCTCAGAGAATAGGGGCAGGTACTCCCCCTTTCTGAGTCACCCCTTGTCTCCATCCCCTACCTACCTCGGAGCACCACCCCTTGGTTCCTCCCCCCTACCCACCTCTGAGCACCACCCCTTGGTTCCTCCCCCCTACCCACCTCTGAGCACCACCCCTTGGTTCCTCCCCCCTACCAACCTCTGAGCACCACCCCTTGGTTCCTCCCCCATACCCACCTCCCAGTACTGTCCCAACTAAGTAGCATTTTGTGATGCTAAGGAAATTGCTAATGATAACAAGAAAAGCAGTAAAATAGATCCTCTGCAACCAGCAACAATAGATCCCCGTCCAGCAAAAATAGACTGTCCTGCAGCAAAATACCCCCAATCCACAACTAATCCCTTCTCCAGCAATAACAGATCCCTCCAGCAACAACAGACCCTTCCAGCAACAACAGACCCCTCCAGCAACAACAGACCCCTCCAGCAACAATAGGCCCATCCAGCAACAATAGATCTCCCAGCATCCAGCATCAATAGATCCTCAATCAACCAACAACAAGAGAAAGCCTCCAAATTTATCTCCCAGCAACAATTGATTCCCACCCCCCCCCCCCCCCCCCATCCCAAGCAGGCATCAACACAGCAACAACAGACTATGCAGCACATCCCAGCACCCTTTGTCATTAATTACATTCAGTGCTGCAGGTGCCGGAACTGCATTCCCCCCTGTTCCCACTGAAAAAAGTCCTGGTGGTCAGTGGAAAGAATGCTCCATACATTGGTAGTCAATGGGAAGAAAGCTCCTGCCATTGGTGGTCAGTGGGAAGAATGCTCTTTACATTGGTGGTCATTGGGAAGAATGCTCTTTACATTGGTGGTCAGTGGGAAGAATGTTCCTTACATTGTTGGTCAGTGGGAAGAATATCCCTTACATTGTTGGTCAGTGGGAAGAATGTCCCTTACATTGTTGGTCAACGGGAAGAATGTTCCTTACATTGGGGGTCAGTGGGAAGAATATCCCTTACATTGTTGGTCAACGGGAAGAATATCCCTTACATTGGGGGTCAGTGGGAAGAATGTCCCTTACATTGGGGGTCAGTGGGAAGAATGTCCCTTACATTGTTGGTCAACGGGAAGAATGTCCTTACATTGTTGGTCAGTGGGAAGAATGTTCCTTACATTGGGAGTCAGTGGGAAGAATTTCCCTTACATTGTTGGTCAACGGGAAGAATGTCCTTACATTGTTGGTCAGTGGGAAGAATGTTCCTTACATTGGGGGTCAGTGGGAAGAATGTCCCTTACATTGTTGGTCAACGGGAAGAATGTCCCTTACGTTGGTAATCAGTGGGAAGAATGTCTAATACAGGGGTCTCCAAACTTTCTAAAGAAAGGGCCAGTTTACTGACCTTCACCCTTCAGGGAGATCAAAATTTGGCTATTGGGAGTAGAAATGGTCCTGATGTCAGTTGGAATAGGCGATGCCCCATCTTTGGTGTCAGAGGAAGGAAGAGCACCCCATTGTTGGTGTCAGTGGGAGGAATTGTGCCCCATCATTGGTGTCATTGGGAGGAAATGTACCCCTTTATTGGTGTCATTGGGGAGAATTTTGTTCCATTGCTGGTATCAGTGAATGATATAGTGCCCCAAGGGCCGGATAAAAACAGTCAAAGGGCTGCATCTGGCCCCTAGGCCACATTCTGGAGACCAGTGGTCTAATACATTGATGTTCAGTGGGAAGAATGTTCTTTACATTGGTGGTCAGTGGGACAAATTCCCCTTACATTGGTAGTCAATGGTAAGAATGTCCTTTATGATGGTGGTCAGAAAGCCACCCTTACAGACATACAAAAACAAAATCATTGCTACCATGCCTACCAAGTGGCATTGAGCCCAGAACTATACAGGCACCATCAAATTTAATGTCAATCAGCCACAGCTCAAAGAACCCCTAGCCACCTCTGGATGAACCGTGGGGTTCCACAGAACTCTGGTTGAGAAATGGTTGATCAGTTCTACAATTATCTTTAGCTTTACCAACAACTACGTACCAATCAGATTGGATATAAGCTGAACAGATTGTTTATGTAGGCCATCATACTTGATAGCTTTTGATTAACCTATAGAACCTTACAACAGCAATTGTACAGATTGTGGACAGATTTATAGGCAGCTCCAGAGGAAACATGGAGGATCCACCCAAGCAGTAAAAAGATCATGAAAGAAATCATCTGGTTTGCACCCTCGTGTCAGACCGCCATCTAATATCTGTAGCCAGTTTTAACCGAAAACTTCAGTGCCCAGCTACAAGTCTGGACAGGCCGTGGGCATGGTGTGGTCTAAGTGTGTTTTACATTCCATACACGGGATATTTGCATGTCAGCCAACAGTTCATACTGATGGGAAGCTCCTGCATAGATTCCGGTTGTGTCATCCACTTTTCTTTGTTATCCTGGAAAACTGAAGCTGGTTTAGTCATCCGTCAAAGTACAATTGTTCCTGTAGGCAGTGCGAGGTGCGGCGGCGGCCTCCGACTGACAGCAACATCTGGGTACTGTAATGGGTGTTATTTAAGGGGGAGCCTGGGAAAATAATCCAATGCAGTAAATATGACACTGTATACCGTGCCTGTGCGTGATGTTATGATCCAGCTTCCCAGCCGCCGCACAGCGTGAGATGTCACCAACAGCTGTACGGTGCTGAGTCCGCCCAGGCTGAGCCTCGGCTTTAATTGGAAACATGCAGGAGTCTATTAACCGAGGCAATGCCATCACCAAGTGCACAATGCAATCATCCGTAGCGGAAAAATCACTTTACCAGTTTGGTCGCTGAAAGGGGACCTCAGATTGCTTGGCTCTTAGGATCTCAAGGAATCCTTTTTTCTTAGTCAGTATTTTAGACCAAAAATGGTTATTTAGATTCCCGATGGCCCCTGTAGACCACTCGTTGGTGTGATATGGTGCCACTTCCCAAAGCACCTGAAGGATAGCACCCCTCAACCAGGGGCGGACTAACAACTCATGGGGCCCCTGGGCAATAGGGGATCATGGGGCCCCTGCAGGGGCGGACTGACAAATCATGGGGCCCCAGGGTAATAGAGGATCATGGGGCCCCTGTGTCCTCGCCCACACTAAAACCATACCCAAAAAAGCCTATGAAAGGTACCAGGGGCATCTCATGGGGCCCCCTACTGACCCTGGGCCCTCGGGCAGTGTCCGAGTTTCCAAATGGTCAGTCCGCCCCTGGGCCCCTGTGTCCTTGCCCAAACTCAAAAAAGCCTATGAAAAAGGTACCAGGGGCATCTCATGGGGCCCCCTACTGACCCCGGGCCCTCGGGCAGTGCATAAGTTTCTGAATGGTCAGTCCGCCCCTGGGCCCCTGTGTCCTTGCCCAAACTCAAAAAAGCCTATGAAAAAGGTACCAGGGGCATCTCATGGGGCCCCCTACTGATCCCGGGCCCTCGGGCAGTGCCCGAGTTTCCAAATGGTCATTCCGCCCCTGATTCGAACCATGTATGGCCTGCATTAGTGAATATAGCCACTTTGTGATGACCACCTTTAGCTTCCATCCTCCTATAAACCACACCAAAATATCTTCCCTTCCCATTCATCAGCTCATGAAGCAAACTCTCCTGCTGCAAGCCAAATTTCAACTTTCAGCTGGTGTGTGAAAATTCAGTTTATTGAAAAATTTTAAGCAATTCAGATGGACTAATTGAAAAAGGATTTGTACCTTTGAAGCAATACATAAATGCTTTAATCGGTGCTTTGTATGTTTGCTCAGAGTTCTCCTTGAACGCATCTCACAGTAAGCAGAGATCAGTACGCACGCGGCGGTAGATTTCTTGGTTTGGAGACTGTTTACATACGAGGAGCTCTTGGAAGTTCTGGGCAGGGATGACAAGAGGCGGTGAGGTGGGGTGTTTGTCCCGGAATGTTGGCAGCAAAACCTTCCGAGATCCTGTTTGGGTGACACTAGCACATCCGGGGATCATGCCATTCACGGACTATTGCATGCTATGGTAAGAAGGCCTGACGCCAGCTCAGGGAACAGTAAATAGAACGAAGAATCCTTTCTGGACTATTGTTATATAAAACGATTCCCATACTGAAGAAACAACAGGACAGTATAATGACCACCCTGATCAGCCCCAGAACCTGTGTAATTATTATTATTATACAGGATTTATATGGCGCCAACAGTTTGCTCAGCGCTTTACAATATAACGGGAGACAATCCAGCAACAATACAGTTCAATACAAGAGGGTTAGGAGGGCCCTGATCCTGGGAGCTTACAATCTAGGAAGGAGGGGCTAGTGGTACAAAAAGGTAATAACTGTTTGGGATGGACTGGTTGGAAGAGTAGAAGATTCCAGTATTAGCTGACGGCAGGATAGGCTTCCCTGAAGAGATAGGTTTTCAGAGATCACCTAAGAGTGAGCAGAGTAGGCGATAGTCTGATAAATTGGGGTAGAGAGTTCCAGAGGATGGGGGAAGCTCTGGAAAAGTCCCGGAGACGAGCATGGGAGGATGAGACAAGGGAGCTAGAGAGCAGGAGGTCCTGCGAGGAGCAGAGAGGACGGTTTGGGTGATATTTGGAGACAAGATCGGTGATGTAATTTGGGGCAGAGTTGTAAATGGCTTTATATGTTATTGTTAGTGTTTTGAATTTTATCTGTTGGGCAATGGGAAGCCAGTGGAGGGATTGGCAGAGAGGGGCGGAGGACACTGAATGGAGGCCAGTGGAGGGATTGGCAGAGAGGGGTGGAGGACACTGAGTGGAGGCCGGTGGAGGGATTGGCAGAGAGGGGTGGAGGATACTGAATGGAGGGCAGTGGAGGGATTGTCAGAGAGGAGTGGAGGACACTGAGTGGAGGCCAGTGGAGGGATTGGCAGAGAGGGGTGGAGGACAATGAGTGGAGGCCGGTGGAGGGATTGGCAGAGAGGGGTGGAGGATACTGAATGGAGGGCAGTGGAGGGATTGTCAGAGAGGAGTGGAGGACACTGAGTGGAGGCCAGTGGAGGGATTGGCAGAGAGGGATGGAGGACACTGAATGGAGGCCAGTGGAGGGATTGGCAGAGAGGGGTGGAGGACACTGAGTGGAGGCCAGTGGAGGGATTGGCAGAGAGGGGTGGAGGACACTGAGTGGAGGCCAGTGGAGAGATTGGCAGAGAGGGATGGAGGACACTGAGTGGAGGCCAGTGGAGGGATTGACAGAGAGGGGTGGAGGACACTGAGTGGAAGCCAGTGGAGGGATTGGCAGAGAGGGGTGGAGGACACTGAGTGGAGGCCAGTGGAGGGATTGGCAGAGATGGGTGGAGGACACTGAGTGGAGGCCAGTGGAGGGATTGGCAGAGAGGGGTGGAGGACACTGAGTGGAGGCCAGTGGAGGGATTGGCAGAGAGGGGTGGCTGATACAGAATGGTTAGTAAGGTGGATGAGTCTGGCAGCAGCATTCATGATAGACTGAAGAGGGGATAGCCTGCGATGAGGTCGGCCAATGAGGAGGGAGTTGCAATAGTCAAGGCGAGATATAACAAGGGAGTGAATAAGTTGCTTAGTGGTTTCCGTTGTTAGGAACGGTTGTATCTTGGAGATGTTGCGGAGGTGAATGTGTTCGGGTTAAAGGGATGAGGGGGCAACCTTAGTACAGGGGTAACAGTCTCTCTGTTTCTCATCCCTGTAAAGCTGGGATCAGAAACTAGGAGATCGTCAGTAAAAGCAGCTCACATTACACACATTACATATAGTTAGGCACACATTTAACTCCTTGATCGCCCTTGATGATAATCCCTTTCCAACCAATGGCATTAGTACAGTGACAGTGTGTAGTATTATCACCAACTACCATATTAATGTCACTGGTGATGTCAGTAGCAGTTAATCAGTTCCCCCCCAGCGTCAGTTAGTGTCAGATTGTCCAGCACACTATCACAGTATCAGGAGGCAGCCGCATAGGGTACAGGGAATACAAGGTTGGGGGGGGGGATGCTATTGCACCCCCTGAATCCCAGCCCCATACATTATACATTAAACAGGATACTTGTTTAACACTTCCCATCCAGCCCATGTACATAAACGGCCGGACAGGAGCAGTGCAGGAGTGGGTTGCCGTTTACAAACGGTGCCCGCATTCACAGTCTGTGCACGCTCCCCGAGAGCGTGCGGCACTGCAATCCGGTGCCCGCTGTGTCTTCCGGACACAGCGGAACACCAATTGTTGTACGGGACCGCTGTGTGAGGTCCCAATCATGTGATCACCGATTGGCCAATCAGTGATCACATGAATAGTAGTAAGGAAGATGTCACTTCCTGACATCATTGCTTACTACGTGTGAAATCTGTGAATGATCACAGAGGTCACATGGTACAAGGCTATTCACAACAGCCTTGTACCATGTGACAAGCTGTGACCAATCACAGCTCTCACAGTATTTCTCAATGGCTGCAAGAATGTAGACAGAGAGAAGGAGAAAGGATTGCTTTTACAGCCTTTATGGGTGTAAAAGCAATCAGTGTAAATAAAAAAAAAAATCTTCATCACCCCCCAAAAGTAGTACAGTGTCACTATGGTGACACTGTGCTGCTAGGGTGACGGTATGTTAAAAAAACAAAACAAAAATAATAATATAAAAAAAGTTACTAAAAATCTAAAAAAAAAAAATTAGAAAAATTATAATTTTTGGTTATAAATTAATCACTAAAAAGATAACTGAATAACCTTTGGACAAGATTTATGATGAAATATTTATTTGCTAAATTTTATAAGAAAAACCCTTTTTTCAAAATTTTTGGACTTTTTCATTTACATAGCAAAAAAAATCCCAGTGGTGAATAAATACCACCAAAATAAAGTTTAACTTTCTCAAAAAAATGCTAAAAAATTCATATGTGTTCAGTGTTGCATGACCGCACAATTGTTATTCAAAGTATGATAGCACAGAAAGCTGAAAATTGGCCTGGACAGGAAGAGGGTAAAAGTGTCCGGACTTGAAGTGGTTAATGTATAATATGAACCCTCCCTGTGCCTGCGTGGGTTTCCTCTGGGTACTCTGGTTTCCTCCCACACTCCAAAAACACGCTGCTAGGTTAATTGGCCCTAGTATGTGTATGTATGAATGTGAGTTTGGCACCTTAGATTGTACACCCCCTGAAGGTTAGGGACTGATGTGAATGTACAATATATGTATATAAAGTGCTGCATAAATTGACAGCGCTATATAAGTACCTGAAATAAATAAATAAATAATAAATACAATAAGATATACACCCTAAAGCCGACCTCCGGGCCGGTCTTTCAGTCTTGCGCAGTTGTACGGGCGCCTCCAAACCAGACACGTGCAGAACAGAAAATGTTTTGATTCGTTATTTAACCTCCCTAGCGGTCTGATTATGTCCATATTTCTGTGCTCAAAGCGGTACTTTTTTTGCATGAAAATATGCATTTTTTTATTGTAGGCCTGTAATTTTTAGGAATAACTCACTGAAATCTGTCCGAACAAGAGTCTGTTAAACATCCCGGGTATGATAAAACTTGAAACACAAAATCATAAATTATAATTTAATAAATAATCATAAAAAATAATAATATAATATTAATACATTTAATTCAATAATATAATCAAACCAAAAACACTGAAATTTGAAATATAGCGCCAAGTTCGCACATCGCTGAGCAAAGTCGCAGAATCATTTTCAGTGTTTGATGACGAATTTCCCCACGAATCATTATCACTCAATTCTGCAAGTGGTTCTGATTTACTATCGCTGTTCTCTAGCTGATCTAAACCGCTTTTGACCTAAAGGGACACTTTTTGGACGCCATGGACGTTTCTCAGTTTCCAGGCAGAAAGAACAGACAAAATGCAGGCAGGGCGCAGGACAAAGCACTAGGGACAAAATGTATGTGAAATTGGTTGAGACAGCAATGTTTTACTATGTAAAATGTAAAAAAAAAAAAATGACATTAATTCAAATTTTTAAATTTCCCGCCGCCGGCGGCGCCCGTACGTCCCGACGTCACAGGGACAGGACACAGAAGCCGGATGCCGGCATCGGCCGAAGGAGATGGCCGGGGACGCTGCAGGGGACACATCGTGGGAGCGCAGGGTAAGGTAAGTGAAGAACAAATGCCGGAGCAGCGCCGCATGGTATTCCCGAGTGTAGCTCGGGGTTACCGCTCTTGGTACTGAAATGTTACCCCGAGCTACACTCGGGAATACCGCCAAGGAGGTTAATAAATAATCATTAATAATAATAATAAATTTAATTCAATAATATAATCAAACCAAAAACACTGAATTTTGAAATATAGCGCCAAGTTCGCACATCACTGAGCAAAGTCGCAAAATCGTTTTCAGTGTCTGATGAGGAATTTCCCCCACGAATCATTATCACTCAATTCTGCAAGTGGTTCTGATTTACTATCGCTGTTCTCCAGCCGGTCTAAAACCGCTTTTGACCTAAAGGGACGCTTTTTGGACGCCATGGACGTTTCTCAGTTTCCAGGCAGAAAAACAGTAAAAATGCAGGCAGGGCGCCGGACAAAGCACTCGGGACAAAATGTATGTGAAATGGTTTGATACAGGAATGTTATACTATGTGATTTTAGTGAATTTAGTGAATGTCACTTTTTATCATTTTCAAATTTTCCGCTGTTTCGTCCCCCGTACGTCCCGACGCTCGCAGGGGACAGAACCCAGAAGACAGATGCCGGCATCCGCCGGATTACATTGCCGGGGACACTGCAGGGGGGACATCGCGGGAGCGAAGGACAAGGTAAGAGAAGAACAGATCCCGGAGCAGCGCCGCATGTTAAGCCCGAGTGTAGCTCGGGGTTACCGCTTGTGGTACTGAAACTTTACCCCGAGCTACACTCGGAAATACCGCCATGGGGGGTTAAATAACTTCATTTAGTTAAATTCTTTTAACTCATTTTCGGAATTCATTTTGTTTTGTTTTTTTAATTAGATTAAAATTTTCCAAGCCTCAAAACAGAAAACTAATGCAGCCGCCGCATCTCGTAATTGATAAGCTGCAACATAATACGTTTAGTTTTGGGTTTAATACCATCTTAAATGGTTTGTCTCATCTCCATATCTGATACATTCTGCTGGACAGCTTGAGCATTTGAAAAACAACAGACTTACTAGCTGGATGACCAGATGAAAACATGAGAGAGAAAGCCTAAAAAGAAAACTAATGCAGCCATCAACGTGAGGACGTCGATGACGAAAAGCTTAGGGCGGTGCCTTTGGAAGTGACGTCCAGCACGCTCCTGGTCTGCTTGCACGTTGTATGCGCATGTTTAGCTGGGTCTGAGTCACTTTTATTCATTACACACGCTGTCTATACTGGTGTCAGTCTGGACACCTTGCTTGTAAGGGCATTTCTTCATTAAAGTTTGATGTTTTTTAAAACATACTGCACCATGATTGTTCACTTTTTTCTTTCAAGTGACGGTCTGATCATCTCTCAGTTTGGATACTAAATCACCTTTAGAGTGGATGTTCAACTTTGCAGCACATCATCTGTTGGAGTTCATCCCTCATTTCTTCAGTGTTGTTTGTCACCATATTAATCATTTCTCCCAGAGTAACAAGTACTATATGCTGGTTTTTCAACAATCAGCATATTACTCCGGTGAGTTCTATTTAATCATTTTTGGTGGTGGATTCACTTGGTGATGAATTATTTTGGACATTATTGATTATTTGAACTTTTAGACTTTTTTCTTTTTTGCTGGATTTCACTTTGATTTAAAATATTGTTTTTTATTGTTTTGTCACATTTTTTGTTACACTTTTGTATGTATTTAAGCCCAACCTATTTTTTTGAAGTTTTGTATATCCTATAAGTTTATAGGCTAGGTTCTGCCGCTTACTGTTGTCTTATACAATTTCCATGGTGCTGGTTCTATACTTATACTGTATATACATCTAAGTATTGGTAACCTGCCATATAATAAATGTTTGCTTTTGGGTTTAATGCCACTTTAACTCTAGCAGGTGTGCTTACAATGATCAGCTTCTATTCGTTTACATAAAACTTTTATCCCAAAAGGAAAAAACTGTTTGCTGGTGATTATGAAGTGTAAGCCGGAGTTTGGTTTCAATTGGTTAGTGTATTTAAATCTGCGAGTACATCTAACATTCCCTCCCCCACTGGACTATCAATGCTGCTGTCCAAAGGTGCCCCCCTGTGCTCCTTCACCCGTAGTGGGGGCACTCTAATACAGGAGGTGTATCATTGGCCAGATCACCAGGTAAAAATGAAGGGAAAAAACGCTTAAAGAAAAAAAATAAACAATGCAGCCACCACATTT
Source organism: Staurois parvus (assembly GCF_062004578.1). Classification (NCBI taxonomy): domain Eukaryota; kingdom Metazoa; phylum Chordata; class Amphibia; order Anura; family Ranidae; genus Staurois; species Staurois parvus. The sequence goes on from NW_028319051.1 coordinate 881,762, forward strand.
AATGACTGGCAAGCTGCAATATATTACATTTTTGGGTTCACCTCTTATAGGGAGGTGAATCTATGAGGGGCAGCACCAGATAGGAGGTGAGTATTGCAGCAATAGTGAGTGTTCCTAAACCCTGGACCCTGCATTCCCTCTATCCGCTTTCCCCGGACCCTGCATTCCCTATATCCGGTCTCCCCAGACCCTGCATTCACTATATCTGGTCTCCCCGGACCCTGCATTCCCTATATCCGGTCTCCCCAGACCCTGCATTCACTATATCTGGTCTCCCCGGACCCTGCATTCCCTATATCCGGTCTCCCCGGACCCTGCATTCACTATATCCGGTCTCCCCGGACCCTGCATTCACTATATCCGGTCTCCCCGGACCCTGCATTCACTATATCCGGTCTCCCAGGACCCTGCATTCACTTTATCTGGTCTCCCCGAACCCTGCATTCACTATATCCGGTCTCCCCGGACCCTGCATTCACTATATCTGATCTCCCCGGACCCTGAATTCACTATATCTGGTCTCCCCGGACCCTGCATTCACTATATCTGGTCTCCCCGGACCCTGCATTCACTATATCTGGTCTCCCCGGACCCTGCATTCACTATATCTGGTCTCCCCGGACCCTGCATTCACTATATCTGGTCTCTCCGGACCCTGCATTCACTATATCTGGTCTCCCTGGACCCTGCATTCACTATATCCGGTCTCCCCGGGCCCTGCATTCACTATATCAGGTCTCCCAGGACCCTGCATTCACTATATCCGCTCTCTCACAGTACACAGAGAAATGTAATTATTTTAGTAAATATAAACTGCTAAATACCTTTTCTCATCAGCAGTATATAGCAGTGTCCAGCCGAGCACTGGTTAAAGCTTGTAGGAGTTTTCATTCTCCTCTGACTGTCCTATGAGGCTGTATGACCCCCAACCCTCTGTCTGGACAGTGCTGATTGGCCCTGTGCTGATCACATACTGCCCTTCCAGGAAAAAGAAAAAACTCTCTAGCAATACACACCAAACTAAGCATGTGCAGCCTGCCCCCAAGGCTCTGTACTATCAGCAGATGAATTGGGGACAGTAGAAGAAGGGGTGGATATGGAGAAGACAGGATCAAACAGCCTTTTTACACAATGTGAAGGATTAACCCCTTAGGTCCCACAGTGAGTATTACACCCCAGTTACATTAAACCCGACTTTGAAATCATGCAACTTACAGTGATGTTGCACGATTTCAAAGTCAGGTGACATTCCAACTTCACGTGCGATTTTCAAGACATCTTACACAGGTGTCTATGCAAATCGCACCAAAATTAATGCATCTACTACTTTAGAAATTGGTGCGGCGCTGACCAAGTCAGAACCGCACTGATACGACTGTTGTAATTGTGGACAATAGGGTCGGACTTGGCCTGCGATTTTCAAGTCGCATAGCATACAAATCGCACGCCAGTTCGCATCCAGTGTGACTGAGGACCAGAAACATTCTGTACTGCATATACAGACTTTTACAGTTGTGGGTTTAGTGACACTTTAATTACTTTTTTTTCTTTTTTTTTTCTTTCCCCGGCTCTAACAGAATTACAAAAGCTAAAGTTGGATTTTCAGGAGGAACTCCAACCAAGACAAAAGCCGAGGCTGCTAAAAAAACGCATGAATATAGAAGGCGATGACCCTATTGTCAAGCACCACTGCCGGTAATCAGCCTGTTTCTGTTCCCCGACATTCCCATCTGCTGGAAGCACGCAAAATCACACAGCAAGACTACCAACTGTACAGAAAATCTCCCTGAAAGTGGGCTCAGTCCGACTCTCTGCTCATCTGGTGAGGAGATCTCAGCATTCGGAGGGCTGTGGGTGGTGCTGAACTTTCATCGGCAGAATACTTTGTAACTCTTTTTGAGGCTAACGCAAGCCATAGACGGGGAGAAAACCGGACTTTTTTCTTTAGAAAAACGAAAAATCGGTCGTTCAGTCGGCCGACGTTACCACCAAAAAAGTCGGCTGATTTTCGTCCCATCTACAGCCGGCAAATATAATAGCGGTGACAGAAGAAATAGAATATGAATAAGTGGAAGAAAAAGAAGAAATAGAATATGAATAAGAAGAAAACGGATCAAATTCAAAATCCTAACACTGACGTACAAAGCTGTCCACCATACTGCCCCGAACTACATCACTGACCTAATATCCAAGTACCACCCAACACGCACACTCCGCTCCTCACAAGACCTCCTTCTCTCTAGTTCCCTGGTCTCCTCCTCCCATGCCCGCCTCCAGGACTTCTCCAGGGTGTCACCCATCCTCTGGAACTCCCTGCCCCAACCCATCAGATTATCACCTACTCTCCTCTCCTTTAGGCGCACCCTGAAAACCCATCTCTTCAGGGAAGCCTACCCCACCCCCTGCTAACTTGCCTCCCTCCTCCACTCTTCCTACCACTCCATCCCCCACAGCTATCTCCTCCTGTGCCACCACCCCCTCCCTCCTAGATTGTAAGCTCGAAAGAGCAGGGCCCTTGATCCCCTCATGTTTTGCATTGTATTGGTATTGTTCTGTCACATGTTCTGTCTCCCTTTGTAATGTACAGCGCTGAGCGAACTATTGGCGCTTTATAAATACTGTATAATAATAATAATAATAATCTACAGGTGAAACTCGAAAAATTAGAATATCGTGTAAAAGTTCATTTATTTCAGTGCAGCAACTTAAAAGGTGAAACTAATATATGAGATAGACTCATTACATGCAAAGCAAGATAGTTCAAGCCGTGATTTGTCATCATTGTGATGATTATGGCTTACAGCTCATGAAAACCCCAAATCCACAATCTCAGAAAATGAGAATATTGTGAAAAGGTGGAATATTCTCGGCTCAAAGTGTCCCACTCTAATCAGATAATTAAGCCATAACACCTGCAAAGGGTTCCTGAGCCTTTAAATGGTCTCTCTGTCTGGTTCAGTAGGAATCACAATCATGGGAAAGACTGCTGACCTGACAGTTGTGCAGAAAACCATCATTGACACCCTCCATAAGGAGGGAAAGCCTCAAAAGGTAATTGCAAAAGAAGTTGGATGTTCCCAAAGTGCTGTATCAACACAGCTCTGCTCTCAGCACAGGTATGTACCTTACAGTGATGACATCACTGCTACTTTTCAAAGTTGATATCTGGGTTTGCAAAGGGATTTGACGCACAAAAAGTGGATTTATATCCTTTGCGGCCATTGTGGAATCTATTTAAATGAAAGTCTTTGTGTCTGGAGTCCAGATTTAGGTTAATGGAGATCCATTCCCTGCACTTACTGAGTGATGAATAGCAGAAGTCCCCGGAGTTCAAAGAGCGGAGCTTTCCTGAAATGTGCTCTGCGTTTGTTCAGAGATCCCCTGTCCTCCCTGTGCTCCGCCATCATAACATCCCTCCTAATGAAGTCTGAAATATACGGCTGGCTCCATTCCACCACTTCCATGGCTCCCCATTCATCACGGCTGTATATTGTCAAATCTGTCTTCCACTATGACATCTCTATTGCTTTATGTAGTGCTGACAGGGGCGGAATGACAACTCACGGGGCCCCCGGGCAATAGGGGATCATGGGGCCCCTGTGTCCTCGCCCACACACTCAAACCACACCCAAAAAAGTCTATGAAATGTACCAGGGACATCTCATGGGGCCCCCTACTGACCCCGGGCCCTCGGGCAGTGCCCGAATTCCCCAATGGTCAGTCTGCCCCTGAGCGCTGACATATTCCATGGTGTTGTACAATGGGGACAGACCCCTTCACATATGGCACTAGAGCTCACACTCCAATCTCCCTCTTGCAGCCCACATACACACATATGGGCAGTTTTTTAGGTTTGAAGTATAACTAAAGGAAAACTTTTTTTTTTTTTTTTTAGTTTTGAAGAGGGATTAGAACCCCTGCCAGGTTTTTATTGCAGTCTGTGTCCTGGTTAGGGAGGCTCATCCTCTCTATTTGTCCTGTTTACCATTGAAAGTGAAAGAAGATCCCAAATTTTGGGTTGTCACCGGAACAGAAACAGAGGGGAAATCTTCCAATGGGGACTCTGGTTCTGACAACCAGGGATTTCTTCTCAGTCTCCATTCACACCTATGCAGTTTGCGTTTTGTCTGTTTTGCAGTGCTTTTTTCTTTCTACCCGCGTTGTTATGCGTTTTTACCTCGTTTTGCATTTTGTTCAGCCCTTTTTATTTTTTTTTTTGTTAACAGTGGAATTTTTTTGGTTGCTTGGCAAAATAAAAACGCAAAAACGCGGCAAAAGGGTGGCAAAAAATGTACTACCATGCAGGGGCGGACTGACAACTCATGGGGCCCCCGGGCAATAGGGGATCATGGGGGCCCGTGTGTCCTTGCCCAACCTCAAAAAAGCCTATGAAAAAGGTACCAGGGGCATCTCATGGGGCCCCCTACTGACCCCGGGCCCTCGGGCAGTGCCCGAGTTTCCAAATGGTCAGTCCGCCCCTGGTCGAATCACATCAGAGGATAATGTGTTTGATAAATAACCATCAATATAACCAGCTAGCCATAGATGCGTGATCAGAAGATCCAATCGTGAATTAAATGTACATGATCGATCAGGCCGGGCATTTATGCACCTCTATAGTGGCCATACACTCTTCGATGAATTCTTTTTGGATCAAACTCTGCCGACACAGGGAAAAAGATTTCGATCGCGTCTCTATTTTCACCATGCATCTCATCATTTGATTGATTGGAAAATGATAAAATTCATGACCAAAGTTTCTCAATGCTGCTGCTCAATACAAAAAATGATTAATAATTTTCCACCTTGGTCGATCTACTGATCAAAAGGGAATTCATGTCCAGGGGCGAATTGACCATTCAAGCACTCGGGCACTGAATGAGGGCCCAGGGTCAGTAGGGGGCCCCATGAGATGCTAAGAAAGTTATTAAAGAGGTTATTAAATACATTAACGTGTCACCCAATGTATGGTCTCCATTCAGTAGCCAAAAGAGGCATACAAAAAAGGAGGGTTGTGAAACGAGATTCACAGAAAAGCGGCTACATAATGAACAGAACGTGACACTAAGGGAATAATTTCCAAAAATTATGCTTTATTACACACAAATGAATATGACATATGGGCATTTGCCCTGGTTTACCATCACCTCAGTATGAGACAATACACACAGACCTAAAACCATTTAAAATGACACAAAAACCGGTCTAAATGTATGTGTAGCAGGGAAAATGGCTACATGAGTCTAGTGTCCCTGCAACACAAACACACAGGTGAACACTTCCCTAGGGAGGTGTATCCAAAAATTATGCCATGGGCATACCATAATAGAGGATATAAGGGATTAAACAGTAACCATAATGGCAAATCCCTATCAAAAAATCCAAAAAATTATGCTGTAAATATATATCTCACATGTATGCAATGGAGCAAGCACAATATGCGTCAAAAAGGAGAGTAGCAGGCCTCAGGCCTGTATGAAGGAAGACATAAATGTCAAATATATTGTACAATACATTCCTGTGCCGGCACAAGTGGTTGGGGCCCATTCATCTGTAATATAGATAGCTGTTTCCTAGAGCTCTTGGATGGGAATATGCCCCATTTATTTCCAGGATGGAAGAAAAGATGCACACAGCAGCACTCTGCTTGAAATGGTTTCTTCACCACTACATGTGGACTATACACCACTTTTTGTAGGAAAAAACAAGACACATCCCAAAGACTCTTCTGCCTGTTGAAATATATATGGTATATCTTGTTTCCTATACAAAGCACCATGATGTCCCCATCCTGTAGTGAAACAAACAATATGTGGGAAGTCACTGACAGAGCTAACACTCTATAGAAGATATATAGGTCATATAGATCACAGAGGACCATATATCTAATGTCCTGCAACAATCCACTCACCACCTGTGCTATGGATAACGGGAATGAAAGAGAAATCCTTCATAGGTACTGCCATACAGGGCCAAGGCGGTCAAGGAACCACCGCTGACATCCGCCGATATACCGCGTATCTGACGTATGACGTCATACGTCAGATACGTCACTTCCGGTCATGCGCACTAGGTGGAACGCACGCTGACCCATAAGGAGGAAGCCATCTTTACAAGCCATGAGGCAAGCCTAAGCAGCACAAGCGCCGAGAAGGGGCTGGAACCCGCGGTATATCGGCGGATGTCAGCGGTGGTTCCTTGGCCGCCTTGGCCCTGTATGGCAGTACCTATGAAGGATTTCTCTTTCATTCCCGTTATCCATAGCACAGGTGGTGAGTGGATTGTTGCAGGACATTAGATATATGGTCCTCTGTGATCTATATGACCTATATATCTTCTATAGAGTGTGAGCTCTGTCAGTGACTTCCCACATATTGTTTGTTTCACTACAGGATGGGGACATCATGGTGCTTTGTATAGGAAACAAGATATACCATATATATTTCAACAGGCAGAAGAGTCTTTGGGATGTGTCTTGTTTTTTCCTACAAAAAGTGGTGTATAGTCCACATGTAGTGGTGAAGAAACCATTTCAAGCAGAGTGCTGCTGTGTGCATCTTTTCTTCCATCCTGGAAATAAATGGGGCATATTCCCATCCAAGAGCTCTAGGAAACAGCTATCTATATTACAGATGAATGGGCCCCAACCACTTGTGCCGGCACAGGAATGTATTGTACAATATATTTGACATTTATATCTTCCTTCATACAGGCCTGAGGCCTGCTACTCTCCTTTTTGACGCATATTGTGCTTGCTCCATTGCATACATGTGAGATATATATTTACAGCATAATTTTTTGGATTTTTTGATAGGGATTTGCCATTATGGTTACTGTTTAATCCCTTATATCCTCTATTATGGTATGCCCATGGCATAATTTTTGGATACACCTCCCTAGGGAAGTGTTCACCTGTGTGTTTGTGTTGCAGGGACACTAGACTCATGTAGCCATTTTCCCTGCTACACATACATTTAGACCGGTTTTTGTGTCATTTTAAATGGTTTTAGGTCTGTGTGTATTGTCTCATACTGAGGTGATGGTAAACCAGGGCAAATGCCCATATGTCATATTCATTTGTGTGTAATAAAGCATAATTTTTGGAAATTATTCCCTTAGTGTCACGTTCTGTTCATTATGTAGCCGCTTTTCTGTGAATCTCTTTTCACAACCCTCCTTTTTTGTAGGCCCCATGAGATGCCCCTGCTTGGCAAAATAAAAATGCAAAAAGGCGGCAAAAAGGTAGCAAAAAATACACTACCATGCAGGGGCAGACTGACAACTCATGGGGCCCCCGGGCAATAGGGGATCATGGGGCCCCTGTGTCCTTGCCCAACCTCAAAAAAGCCTATGAAAAAGGTACCAGGGGCATCTCATGGGGCCCCCTACTGACCCCGGGCCCTCGGGCAGCGCCCGAGTTTCCAAATGGTCAGTCCACCCCTGTTACCATCCATTTCAGCAGCTACTCTATTGTAGCAAAAAAAGCTGCTTTTTGCTTTTAAAAAAGTCCTTGACCGTTTCCAAAAACGCAGCAGCTCAAAAAAGCCTAGATGTGAACATCAACAATACATCTAATAGACGGCACCACTGGACATATATAGGGGGCTAGCCTCAAAACGAAAGGGAAAAAAACAAACAGGAGGGAAGCACCTGTCTCCTCTCTGGAAACCCAAAGCAATATACTAAATGAAAACTTTCACTGTCCAATTGGCAGGTTGGGAATAGATGACACCATTGTACCTTTTCTACAACTGTAACAGGTATCATCCACCTTTCTATGCTGTGTGACAGAGCAGTGTAAATCTCAGGACTGCGTGGACAGAAATACACATACATTGGCAGGTAAAACAACTCCCTTATATGTATTTCATATGTAAATGTGTGTGCCTGGAGTTAAGCTTTAACCTGCCAGTACAGTGATTGATTGGGAAAAAGCCCACCCTGATGCAGGGAGAAAGAGTGTCCCTGGTGGGAGCAGAGCCCAAACACCCCTGTGCTGCAAATCCAAAGAGCTGAGTACACAGTTAACCCCTCAAGCACTGGAGGGGTTATAATACAAGTCTTCTGATGGACTGAATACCTCCTATGAATACATCTACAATGCGGCTGCTAAATATCTCGGCTGTTATATTGATCAGGCAGTGCATTAGCCAACAGAAAATGGGTCACATATAATAGCGGCACGTAGGTTGTAGTGTGTGGATGTCAGCTCTGACGTATATTGCTTTCATTTTAGTTTACAGTGCATTTTCCTTGTGTTAATCCTCACTGGAAAAGCTGATCAGGACTCAAGTTTTGCTTGAGATAATGTGCTTGTGAATAAAATATAATGAGCACCCATAGAGGATCCTATAATAATACATCCCTCCGGATATCTGGGTCAGACAGTCGTCAACTCATGATAATGGGAAGAATGCTCCTCACGTTGGTGGTCAGAGGAAAGAATGCTCCTCACATTGGTGGTCAGAGGGAAGAATGCTCCTCACATTGGTGGTCAGAGGGAAGAATGCTCCTCACATTGGTGGTCAGTGGTGAGAATGCTCCTCACATTGGTGGTCAGAGGGAAGAATGCTCCTCACATTGGTGGTCAGAGGAAAGAATGCTCCTCACATTGGTGGTCAGTTGGAAGAATGCTCCTCACATTGGTGGTCAGAGGGAAGAATGCTCCTCACATTGGTGGTCAGAGGGAAGAATGCTCCTCACATTGGTGGTCAGTGGTGAGAATGCTCCTCACATTGGTGGTCAGAGGGAAGAATGCTCCTCACATTGGTGGTCAGAGGGAAGAATGCTCCTCACATTGGTGGTCAGTTGGAAGAATGCTCCTTACATTGGCGATCACAGGGAAGAATTCTCCTTACATTAGTGGTCAGTGGAACGAATGTCCCTTCCATTGGTGGTAAATGGGAAGAATGTCCAATATGTTGGTATTCAGTGGGAAGACTGTCCCTAACATAGGTTTTCAGTAGGAATAATGCCACTTACATTGTTAGTCAGTGGGATTCATGTTCCCTTACATTATTGATCAGTGGGAAGAATGTCCCTTACATTGGTGGTCAGTGAGAAGAAAGCTCCTTACATTGGTGGCCATTGAAAAGAATGCTCCATACATTGGGGGTCAGTGGAAAGAATGTCCCTCACATTGGTGGTCAGTGGGATTCATGTTCACTTACATTATTGATCAGTGGGAAGAATGTCTTTTACATTGGTAGTCAGTGAGAAGAATGCTCCTTACATTGGTGGTCAGTGAGGAGAATGTCCCTTAATACACCAAACTAAAATGACTCAACCAGGACTCTATGGTTTTGATTATTTTATTAATACAAGCATAAATTAGTAAACAGATGGTCAAGAAACTCATAAACGACTTCTTTCATGAAAACATTATTACAAACATGAAAAAAACAAAATACATCACACTCCACAGATCTCACATTATTCCCCCTTACAGATGAACAGGACCTCCCTCTTACATTCATAGGGTCTGTCTCCTTATGGCAACCAACAGGGCATAGTAATGGAATGAGTAACAATTTCTTTGTTCAAAATAGTGCATGGGTTCTTTAAGATATCGACAGTTCAAGGCATCGGAGCAAGGTCAAAAAAAGTATTTGATACTTATCAAGCTGCAGCCATGAGTGTCCTCAGTGAATCTGGGAATGTGGAGGCGCCCTTCCTGAATAGTTTCCCGGGTATAACCGGCTACCTTAGATGTAGGCTTGGGTTTGTTTGGCTTGCTCAGATAAACTGAGCCCTTAAAATGGCCGCTGCGTACCCACTGCACATGCGCAGAACGTAATGACGTCACAATGATAACGTGCTGAGAATGTCCCTTACATTTGTGGCTGGTGGGAAGAATGTTCCATACTTTGGTGGTCAGTGGGAAGCATGCCCCTTACATTGGTGGTCAATGAAAGAATGTTCAATATGTTGGTGGTCATTGAGAATAATGTCCCTTACATTGGTGATCTCCTTAAGTTGGTGGACAGTAGGAAGAATGTCATTTACATTGAAGGTAAATAGGAAGAATGTCCAATAGGTTGGTGGTCAGTGGGAAGAATGTCCCTCAGTTTTCAATAGGAATAATGTCACTTACATTGTTGGTCAGTGGGATTCATGTTCACTTATGTGGGTGGTTGGTGGAAGAAAGCTCCATACACTGGTGGTCAGTGGGAAGAATGCCCTTTACATTGGTGGTCAGTGAGAAACATTTCCCCCTTACAGACAGTTGAAAATAGCAGTGCTGTAAGTGGTTACTTTACTATGAAGTGAGCAGAGAGGCTCCACTGTGCCTACGCCAACTGTCTCCACCAAGTGAAGTTGCTTGAAGCCACCTCTGCAGAACCGTGCTTGAGCGGAGCTTTTGTAGAGTGATGGTCTATGTTGTGGATTCCACAAACTCTGCTTACAGAACAGAATTAGCTGGATTACTATGTTATAAAAACTATTACAAACTTAAGTGGTGAATTTGCCCAGAGCGGCTTTCCAAATGGTTGAGATGATCAGGACCAGCCCTCCTCTATGGGGCCTGAACCCCATCAGTTCAACGGGGGGGCCCAGGCAGCTTTGTGGTGCAGGCAATTCCCCCTCCCTGCATCACAGCTAGCTTTTCCTCCTCTCCCTCCTACCATCAGCTGCTGCAGGAGGATCCACAGGGGGATCAGTTTCAGGGATTGGCCACCCTTTTGCCACTCTGATTACCCCCTCTCCTGTCCAGTACCCCCTTCATCTGCAAATCTGATCCCCCTGTATCCCCCCCATTTACTATGCTTCAATTTGTGAATGAACAAGGATCCTATGTAAAGATCGCTTTCTGTTCATTCATTCTGTAGCAGCTGAGGCTTAGGGATTTGTGTCCTAAAATCACTTTCTCTGTTGAAATATAAGGGATCTAGACAGACCCCTGATGTTTCACTTTTGAGACAAAGTCCTTCCCAGGGTTATAAAAAAATTGTAAAAAAATTATTTCAACATATCGTAGGGCTCTGGCCTCTTGAATGGGTGGTTTGTTCATGCAGCTGGAGCCTGTTCGGGAGCATACACCTGCATGCACCCACCGACCCAGGGTGGGGGAAAGGGGACTCTGTCAGGTAAGCTGTACGGGGCCCCATGATTTCTAACAGCAGCATTGGTCAGGTCTAGTGTTTCCCATGGTAAAAAAAAATAAAAACTACAAATATTAATTCTGGGATTTCATAAATAGGTTTCAAAAACCTTACAAAAAAGGGAAAAACAGGTTTCCTCGGCGATGTTGTCAAGAGGGCGAAGTTAAAGATCTTCTTCTTTTGGCTTCCATTATCTCATATCTGAGTTCCTCAAACCACACTCATCTCCCCCCATCAGCGATCCTGGTGGAGGTATTTCAGGGGGGGGGGATCAAGGAAAAGAAGATTGATATTTAAGAGTGCCCAGGGAAGGTTTGGTTTCTCGGTAACACAATCCAGGAATTCGGCTCACACAAACATCGAGAACAAAGGAATATTTTTAGAACTTAAAAGAAAGCTCTATGGGATTTCTGTCTTTACGAGAGCTGTAAAATAAAGGGATGTGTTACATAAAGTTGGGCTGATACTGTGAAAAAGCCACATCGTCCTCCTCAACAATATCCAGAAGTGTATATTGCATTGTGCCCCTAACAGGTATCCCCTTACAATGGGGCCATTGTCTCCAGACTGGAGGGAAACCTACACGGCGTGTTCCAATGTTAAGAACTTCAACAACAGACATTTCCCTGTTATCATGGGCCAAAGACTATATGATACTCCTTGTTGAGACATTAAGTATCTGAGAGGTGAGGGATGGCGGGACAATGGTGCTTTTGTCTAGAAACGGCTCAGGTGTTTGTTTTGTTTCTGCAATTTGATTTGTAGTGAAATCGGTAACATAACTTTTCCTGATAGATATATATATATATATATATATATATATATATACATACATACAAAGTTTCCAGTGTTGAGTCTCAGACATACAAACAGAAGTAATCTGGTGCTGGTTGCAAGGGACATTCCAGTTGTGGGGGATACGAAGGAGGAGAGTAAGTTCACTGAAAATGGTTTTGGTACATAGCACGTTTGTTGAAAGGTTGGTAAAATTACCCAAACATTTTACGTCCAGATTCTTAGGGGTTTTTTTTTTCCTTTTTTGCTTAAAAAAAAGAAAACAAAGCCATTTATTGACCATGTCAATTGGCACTTTATGGATTTACATACCTCCTTAGCCCCAGTCTGTTTGGACAATATACAGTGGGGATCGAAAGTTTGGGCACCCCAGCTAAAAATTTGTATTAATGTGCATAAAGAAGCCAAGGAAAGATGGAAAAATCTCCAAAAGGCATCAAATTACAGATTAGACATTCTTATAATATGTCAACAAAAGTTAGATTTTATTTCCATCATTTGCACTTTCAAAATAACTGAAAACAAAAAAATGGCGTCTGCAAAAGTTTGGGCACCCTGCAGAGTTTATAGCATTAACTGCCCCCTTTGGCAAGTATCACAGCTAACTTGGCACCATCCACAGGCATAGATGGCGGATAGAGGGAGATACCAAATCACATTCTGTAAGTAAACAGTTTTGTAGTGGCCCAAAATCTCTACTAGATGTAGAATAGTACTGAAAAATAATAACCTCGAGCAGTTCAATATAACACATAAAAATGCATGTAAGTAGGACAGACCATCAGCACTGACAGGGTCAGAGGCATAACTAGAACTTTCAGGGCCCCAGTGCAAGAAACCATGAAGGGTCCCCACTGGCCCCCCATCCAGGGCCCTTCCCTGCAAGCCTGGTGGCAGATCCCCAGGGCCCAGTCGCAAGTGTGACCTTTGTGACCCTGGTAGTCCCACCACTGGTGTCAGTAGCTTTTTATTTTTGGAATTTTTTACAATTTAAATTTTTATTATTTTTTTCAGCTTTTTTTGGAAGCCCTGTTGGAGAGGGTTTGGTGAAATATCAGGGATCTAATCTCCTTTCTCTGTCTCAATGTTGGAACATCAGAGGTCTGTTTAAAGGACACAGCCCTTAGTCTTTATCGCTGTAGCCTCAACTGTACAGAATGAATGGACAGGAATACAGTGCATCCAGAAAGTATTCACAGCGCTTAACTTTTGCCACATTGTTATGTTACAGCCTTGATTCCAAAATGAATTAAATTCATTTTTTCCCTCAACATTCTACAAACCATACCCCATAATGACAACGTGAAAGAAGTTTCATTTTGAAATCTTTGCAATTTATTAAAAATAGAAAACAAAAAAAACCCACATGTACTTAAGTATTGCCAGCCTTTGCTCAATACTTTGTTGAAGCACCTTTAGCACCAATTATAGCCTCAAGTTGTTTTGAGTATGATGCTACAAGCTTGGCACACCTATTTTTCGGCAATTTCTCCCATTTTTCTCTGCAGTACCTCTCAAGCTCCATCAGGTTGGATGGGGAGCATTGGTGCACAGCCATTTTCAGATCTCTCCATAGACATTCAATCGGGTTCAAGTCTGGGCTCTGGCTGGGCCACTCCAGGACATTCACAGAGTTGGCCCGTAGCCACTCCTGTGGGCTTTGTGCTTAGGGTTGGTGTCCTGTTGAAAGATGAACTGTCGCCCCAGTCTAAGGTCCAGAGTGCTCTGGAACAGGTTTTCATCAAGGATGTCTCTGTACATTGCTGCATTCAACTTTCCTTCGAACCTGACTAGTCTTCCAGTTCCTGCCGCTGAAAAACATCCCTACAGCATGATGCTGCAACGACCATGCTTCACTGTAGGGATGGTATTGGCCAGGTGGTGAGCGGTGCCTGGTTTCCTCCAGACATGACGCTTGGCATTCAGAGTTAAATCTTTGTTTCATCAGACCAGAGAGTTTTGTTTCTCATGGTCTGGGAGTCCTTCAGGTGCCTTTTGGCAAACTCCAGGCGAGCTGCCATTTGCCTTTTAATGAGGAGCGGCTTCCGTCTGGCCATTCTACCATACAGGCCTGATTGGTGGAGTGCTGCAGAGAAGGTTGTTCTTCTAGAAGGTTCTCCTCTCTCCATAGAGAAACGCTGGAGCTCTTTCAGAGAGACCATTGGGTGCTTGGTTACCTCCCTTGCTAAGGCCCTTCTCCCTTCGATCGCTTATTTCGGCTGGGTGGCCCGCTCTAGGAAGATTCCTGGTGGTTCCAAACTTCTTCCATTTACAGATGATGGAGGCCACTGTGCTCATTGGGACCTTCAATGCTGCAGAAATGTTTCTGTACCCTTCCCCAGATCTGTACCTTGATACAATCCTGTCTGAGGTCTACGGACAATTCCTTGGACTTCATGGCTTGGTTTGTGCTCTGACATGCACTGTTAACTGTGAGACCTTATATAGACAGGTTTATGCCTTTCCTAATCATGTCCAATCAACTGAATTTCCCACAAGTGGACTCCAATCAAGTTGTGGAAACATCTCAAGGATGATCAGTGGGAACAGGATGCACCAGAGCTCAATTTTGAGTGTCATGGCAAAGGTTGTAAATACTTATGTACATGTGGTTTTTCACGTTTTTTATTTTTAATAAATTACAAAGATTTAAAAACAAACTTCTTTCATGTTGTCATACTGGGGTATTGTTTGTAGAATGTTGAGGGAAAAAATGAATTTAATTTATTTTGGAATAAGGCTGTAACATGTGGCAAAAGTTAAGTTGGTTTTTCCATCACTTGGTAGGGTTACTTTGAATTAGATGGCAAATCTGTGCAAAGTAGCATAGGGACTAGAACAGCTATAACAGATCTTTCTAGCAATCAGTATGTTAAAAAATAATCATAATTTGACTCCAAACATTTTTGTAATTGCTTTTGTTGTGGCAATCACTTCACCACCAATATCATAATCAGCCTTTGTCCTCTTTGGGGCAGTGGGTGGGGTCTTCTTACAGAGGAAGATATAAGAGCTATTACTTTGAAGGTGTCAACACTATCTCCAGGCCAACAACACCTCTAGGGTGGTGAATGCTTGTCTGCAGAACAACCATACTTCTAGGGTGGTGAATGCTTGTCTCCAGGCCAACAACACCACTAGGTTGGTGAATGCTGGTCTCCAGGCCAACAACACCTCTAGGGTGGTGAATGCTTGTCTTCAGGCCAACAACAGAGCTAGGGTGGTGAATGCTTGGTCTCCAGACCAACGACACCTCTAGGGTGGTGAATGCTTGGTCTCCAGGCCAACATCACCACTATGGTGGTGAATACTTGTCTGCAGGCCAACAACATCGCTAGGGTGGTGAATGCTTGGTCTCCAGGCCAACAGCACCTCTAGAGTGTTGAATGCTTCAGTCCAGGTCAAAAACATGGACGGTGTATTATTTTTTTTTTTATTCCCGGCAGGGGCGGACTGACCATTTGGAAACTTCCCAAGGGTCTGGGGTCAGTAGGGGGCCCCATGAGTTGTCAGTCTACCCCTGATTCCCGCGTCAATCTTTTTATCTAGCAACATAAATACTTTGAGGGCATTAAGAAAGCTACTGGAAGCATATTAAATGCTTAACAAACCCTTGCTTGAGCTGATGATTAGTTAGATTAATGTTTACAATCTTCAGACTAATGCTCCCATGATTGGAGCCAAAGAAGAAAAAAAAAAAAAGAAATGTTGACAGGACTGTTCTCTAATCATCAGGATTGACTTCACATCTTCTCCTCTTTCCAGGAAGTCAAGGTTTAGACACGGATTAGACAGCTAGTTATCAACTGCAACATGTTTCCTATTTGTCATCAGCCCGGTAACCCAAAACTCAACCCACTGATCAAATGTTATCACCCATTGACCTTCCTTCTACAACAAGAGCTATTACTTTGAAGGTTTCAACACTATCTCCAGGCCAATAACACCTCTAGGGTAGTGAACGCCTATCTCCAGGCCAACTATGCCTCTAGGGTGGTGAATGCTCATCTCCAGGCCAACAGCACCACTACGGTGGTGAATGCTCGTCTCCAAGCCAACAGCACCATTAGGATGGCGAATGCTCGTCTCCAAGCCAACAGCACCACTAGGATGGTGAATACTCATCTCCAAGCCAACAGCACCACTAGGATGGTGAATACTCATCTCCAAGCCAACAGCACCACTAGGATGGTGAATACTCGTCTCCAAGCCAACAGCACCACTAGGATGGTGAATACTTGTCTCCAAGCCAACAGCACCACTAGGATGGTGAATACTCGTCTCCAAGCCAACAGCAACACTAGGGTGGTGAATTCTCTCCAGGCCAACAATATGGATGGTGCATTATGTTTTAATTTTTTTTTTCTTCCCGGGTAAATTTTTTTTTTATTTCTTCTTATCTAGCAACATGATTACTTTGAGGGCTTTAAGAAAGCTACTGGAAGCATATTAAATGCTTATCAAACCCTTGCTTGAGCTGATGATTAGTTAGATCAATGTTTACAATCTTCATACCAATGTTCCCATGAAAGGAGCCAAAGAAGAAAAAAAAAAAACGTTGATGGGACGGTTATCTAATCACCCAATCACCAAGATTGACTTCACATCTTCTCCCCTTACCAGGAAGTCAAGGTTTAGACACGGATTAGACAGCTAGTTATCAACTGCAACATGTTTCCTATTTGTCATCAGCCCGGTAACCCAAAACCCAACTCACTGATCAAATGTTATCACCCATTGACCTTCCTTCTACAACAAGAAACTAATAACTAATCCCATTTAGCCTCCTCCCAACCGCACACACATAACACACACATTTGGTTAAGTAAATGTATTCCCAATCACTAAAATGTTATATGAGCTTTAAAATGTTAATGTTCTTTCAAAAGTAATTTTCAATATTTTGAAATCTGTAGCTTATATTAAAACATCTGGAGGTCCTGCCATGAAGGTCCTTGTTCACGCACTTCCTTTTACAAGGTGACAACACCTGTCCCTGGGAGAGGTCCCTGTCTCCCAATTATATTTCTGCATCGTCCCCCAAAGAGCCATAGGCTCCATGCACACGGGGTGTTTTAATAACGCTGGTAACGTTAGTGGTGTAAAGTCACATTAAAAATTAAAAACATCCAGTGTGCACGAGGACTTATGTAGAGCGAGATTTACTAAAACTGCAGAGTGCAAAATCTGATGCAACTGTACATGGTAGCCAATCAGCTTCTAACTTCAGCTTGTTCAATTAAGCCTTGATAATAAAAACTGGAGCCCGGGTTCACACTGATACGGTGTGGAATTTGCAGCGTTTTCTGTGCGAATTCTACACCGCATCACAAACGCACCCCATTCATGCAAACTGCAGCGGGTGTGTAGGTTGAGTTAACAATACTCCAAAATCAGTCCGGAAAAGGTGGTGCGATGTGCAGAATCAGATCACATGGGTGTGAATACCCATGTGATCCGATTCTAGTGCGGACCAAACAAGGGTTCTGCACCTTTGTGGTGCAGATGCTGTGTGATTTGAGCCATATAAAATGTATGGCTCAAATTGCACCTCACGGAGTTCGCATGTGATTTGCACAGGAATGTGGTGCGGTTCCTGCGCGAATCACATGTGATATACCACACAACTGTGAATCCAGGCGGAGCTGATTGGTTTCTATGCAGATCTGCACTCTCCAGGCATGGTCCACTGCTGTCACCATCAGGAAACCCACCCTGAGAAATTCCATGCAGCCTCTGGTGGAGACAAAAAACAGATGTAGAACATTATCAGCACAGAGAAGTAACAAAGGTGTAATATATATATATATATATATATATATATATATATATATATATATATATATATATATATACACACACACACACATACACACACACACAGTGAAAAGTTTATAATATATAGCAGTTTAGAAAACCTAAACATCAGACAGTTGGGAGTTTATACCAATTTAAAAAGTTCAACATTAATTAAAATTTTTGATAAGGAGCTAAAACTGTCTACAAACATTTTATGAGACAAAAACACCAGGAATAAATTGAAGGAAAGCCCAAAATGTTGGCTAGTTTACAATATACAGACGTGCAGATGTCCTCCTCTATTAATGATTGTTGATGCTTCATCTTCAAAGTTGTAGAACTAATGAATGCACTGTTTACTGATCCGGACCACCCGTCAGGGGTAATGGAAGCTGGATGTCCATTTGGTGAGGATCATTAATAGCTGTCACTGTTGTAAACAATTTTCTTTTAAGAACAGGAAACTTAGATTTATTTCACATGTTTAAATGAGCAGATTAAAAGGGGATTTTATATATATATATATATATATATATATATATATATATATATATATATATATATATACACATATACACACACGCACAGCTACACTGCTCAAAAAAATGAAAGGAACACTTTGAAAACACATCAGATCTCAAAGGGGAAAAATCTCCTGCTGGATCTCTATACTGATATGGACGGGGTAATGTGTTAGGAACATAAGGACGCCCCATCGTTTGATGGAAATGACAATTAACCTACAGAGGACTGAATTCAAAGACATCCCAAAAATCAAAGTGAAAAAATGAAAAATGATGCAGCAGGCTAATCCATTTTTCTGAAATTTCATTACAGGAACTCAAAATGGTCCTCAGTAGTTTGTATGGCCCCCACGCGCTTGTATGCATGCCTGACAACATTGGGGCATACTCCTAATGAGACAACGGATGGTGTCCTGGGGGATTTCCTCCCAGATATGGACCAGGGCATCACTGAGCTCCAGGACAGTCTCAGGTGCAACCTGGCGGCTTCGGCTGGACCGAAACATAATATCCCAGAGATGTTCTATTGGATTTAGGTCAGGCGAGCATGGGGGCCATTCAATGGTATCAATTCCTTCATCATCCAGGAACAGCCTACATACTCTTGCCACATGAGGCCGGGCATTGATGTGCACCAGGAGGAACCTAGGACCCACTGCACCAGTGTAGGGTATGACAGTGGGTCCAAGGATTTCATCCCGATACCTAATGGCAGACAGGGTGCCATTATCTAGCCTGTAGAGGTCTGTGCGTCCCTCCATGGATATGCCTCCCCAGACCTTCACTGACCCACCACCAAAGCTGTCATGCTGAACAATGTTACAGGCAGTATGACGTTCTCCACGGCTTCTCCAGACCATTTCACGTCTGTCACATGTGCTCAGGGTGAACCTGCTCTCATCTGTGAAAAGCACAGGGTGCCAGTGGAGGACCCGCCAATTCTGGTGTTCAATAGTAAATGCCAATTGAGCTCTATGGTGTGGGGCAGTGAGCACATGGTCCATTAGAGGACATCGGGCCCTCAGGTCACCCTCATGAAGTCTGTTTCTGACTGTTAGGTCAGGGACATTCACACCAGTGGCCTGCTGGAGGGCATTTTGTAGGGCTCTGGCAGTGCTCATCCCGTTCCTCCTTGCACAAAGGAGCAGATACCGGTCCTGCTGATGGGTTAAGGACCTTCTATGGCCCTGTCCAGCTCTCCTAGAGTAACTGCCTGTCTCCTGGAATCTCCTCCATGCTCTTGAGACTGTGCTGGGAGACACAGCAAACCTTCTGGCAATGGCACAAATTGATGTACCATCCTGGAGGAGTTGGACTGCCTGTGCAACCTCTGTAGGGTCCAGGTATCGCCTCATGCTACCAGTGGTGACACTGACCCTAGCCAAATGCAAAACTAGTGAAAAACAGTCAGAAAAGATGAGTAGGGAAAATATTGCAGGGGCCTCCACCTAAAAAACCATTCCTGTTTTGGTGGTCGTCTCATTGTTACCCATCTAGTGCACCTGTTCATTTCATTAACACCAAAACAGCTGAAACTGATTAACAACCCCCTCTGCTACTTACTGACCAGATCAATATCCCAGGAGTTTAACCTCCCTGATGGTCTAACTAATCAATATTTTTGAATGTCAAAGCGGTATTGTTGTTCATGGAAATTTGTTGTTTTATATTGTAGGCCTGTAATTCTTAAGAAAAACTCACTTAAATCTGTCTGAACAAGAGTCTAGTAAACATCCCGGTATGATAAAGTTTGAAATATAATAAATAATTATAAAAAATATAATACATTTAATTCAATAATGTAATCAAACCAAAAACACTGAAATTTGAAATATAGCGCCAAGTTCGCACATCACTGAGCAAAGTCGCAGAATCGTTTTCAGTGTCTGATGACGAATTTCCCCACAAATCATTATCACTCAATTCTGCAAGTTGTTCTGATTTACGATCGCTGTTCTCTAGCCGGTCTAAAACTGCTTTTGACCTTAAGGGACGCTCCACACTCGCCTCAGGTTATTTCCACTCTTTGAATGCGAGCAGGAGAGTGGAATTTTGAGGGCTGTGCGTATATAATATATTATATATATATACACACACATACACAAATACATACATACACATTGATCATTCATACCTTTATTATCACTGACAGGTTAAGTAAATAACATTATCTAGTAAAAAATGTGAACAGTGAGCGCAAAAGGAAAAATGAGGAAGCAGCTGGCACTATGTGGATAAGCCTCCGCTTCCACTATACAAACATATAGACAAAAAGGTGCAGCGCTGATATAAGTGACTGAAATTGAATGTTATGTGCTACCAAACAATATTGTAGTGTAACAAAATGATGAAAAGAATAATGACCAATAATAAACGTCCAACATATGAATAGCAAACAAATATAATTCACTATATTTTCCCAAAAAACTTGACCAAAAAATAGTCCAAAGAGTGATGTGAACCAGTAATAACTTAGGGAGGAGCCTATGTGCTGACGTCACGCTACTGAGTCCATGCGATGGTCCAGCAGCCATCTTTGTGATTTTATTGCTGGTTCATATCATGCTCCATGTGGTTGCTGCAATTTTTAATAAACATACTACACTATATTGCGCGGTTTCCAGGCTCTGTTTGTGAGCTCTCCCCTTAGGAGGTACTTCATCTTGGATGGATCGGTGACTGGTGGTAGGAGGGCGGATACGTTCCAAGGAGTCGTTTCCATACAATGCTGGCTTACTTTTTACTTCTGGTGAGTGCATAGCAGTGGAGTATCACAGTCAGTTATTACCATATTTTCCGGCGTATAAGACGACTTTTCAACCCCTGAAAATCTTCTGAAAAGTCGGGGGTCGTCTTATACGCCGGTGCGAGCCGGTGTCAGGGCGGCACTTTTTCGAGGGGCGGCGCTGCGCCGCCCCCCCCCCTCCTCCTCCAATGGACACTAAGTACAGGGGTGGGCAGAGGGGCTGCTGTACCTTACCTGGCTCCGGTCCCACGACGATCCGGTCCAGGAAGTGCGGCTGCTCCTTCTTTCAGTTCGGCCGCTCGATGGTTACGCGGCCGCTCGGCTCCGGCTCCTCCCCGGTGATTGGGCGCCAGCACTGGAAAGGCACACAGGCGACCAATCACCGGGGAGGAGGCAGAGCCGAGTGGCCCCGCGAAAATCGAGCGGCTGAACTGGAAGAAGGAGCAGCCGATCCTCTCCCCCACTGACACTAACGATGGGGCACTATTCCTCCTCCACACTGACACCAACGATGAGGCACTGTTCCTCTCCCACTGACACCAACGATGAGGCACTGTTCCTCCCCCACTGACACCAACGATGAGGCACTGTTCCTCCCCCACTGACACCAACGATGAGGCACTGTTCCTCCCCCACTGACACCAACGATGAGGCACTGTTCCTCTCCCACTGACACCAACGATGAGGCACTGTTCCTCCCCCACTGACACCAACGATGAGGCACTGTCTCTCCTCCACTGACACCAACGATGAGGCACTGTTCTCCCCACTGATACCAATGATGGGGCACTATTCCTCCTCCCCACTGACACCAATGATGGGGCACTATTCTCCCCACTGACTCCAATGATGGGGCACTATTCCTCCCACTGACACCAATGATGGGGCACTATTCCTCCTCCCCACTGACACCAACGATGGGGCACTATTCTCCCCACTGACACCAACGATGGGGCACTATTCTCCCCACTGATACCAACGATGGGGCGCAATTCCTCCCACTGACACCAACGATGGGGCGCAATTCCTCCCACTGACACCAACGATGGGGCGCAATTCCTGCCACTGATACCAATGATGGGGCGCAATTCCTGCCACTGATACCAATGATGGGGCGCTATTCCTCCCACTGATACCAATGATGGGGCGCTATTCCTCCCACTGACACCAATGATGGGGCACGATTCTTCCCACTGACTAATGATGGGGCACTATTCCTCACACACTGACACTAATGATGGGGCACCATCATTGGTGTCAGTGGGAGGAATAGTGTCCCATCATTGGTATCAGTGGGAGGAATAATGCCCCATCATTGGTGTCAGTGGATGAAATAGTGCCCCATCATTGGTGTCAGTGGGAGGAGTAGTGCCTCATCATTGGAATACCATACTGAAATAGCATACCATATTGAAACCAAATCTGATGTATTTTTATTTTGGTGTGCGTTGGAAGAGGGGTAGTCTTATACGGCGAGTGTAGCTCAAACCCTATATTTTAACAGAAAAAGTAGGGTGTCGTCTTATACGCCCAGTCGTCTTATAAGCCGGAAAATACGGTACTGGTCACTACTGGTTCACATCACTCTTTGGACTAGTTTTTGGGACATATAGTGAATTATGTTCACTTTAGCCATTCATATGTTGGACGTTCATTATTGGTCATTTATTCTTTTCATCATTTTGTTACACTACATTATTGTCTGGTATTATTATTATACAGTATTTATATAGCGCCAAAGGGTATGCTCAGCGCTGTACAGTAGCAAGGGGGACAGAACATGAGAGAAGACAGTAACAATACACTACACGAGGGGTTCAAGGGCCCTGCTCTTTAGAGCTCACAATCTAGGAGGGAGGGGATGGTGGCACAGGAGGAGATGGCTGTGGGGGATGGAGTGGTGGGTGGAGTGGAGGAGATTAGTTGTTAGGTGAGGTCGGGTGTTAGGTGAGGTTGGGGTAGGCTTCCCTGAAGAGGAGGGTTTTCAGGGGGCGCCTGAAGGTGAGGAGGGTAGGTGACATTCTGATGGATTGGGGTAGGGAGTTCCAGAGGATGGAGAAAGTCCTAGAGAAGTCCTGCAATCGGGCGTGGGAGGAGGAGACCAGGGAGCTGGAGAGCAGGAGGTCCTGTGAGGAGCGGAGGGCACGGGTAGGGTAGTATCTGGGTATCAGGTCAGTTATGTGGTAGCACATAACATTCAATTTCATTCACTTATATCAGCGCTCCACCTTTTGTCAATAACATTATCTAGTTGTAATGGCATCTGAATATCAGTTGCTGAAGTTGATGTATTGAAAGCAGAAAAAATGGCCATTGCAGTTTGTTGTGTATGGGGCTGTGTAGCTGCAGCCCAGTCAGCGGGCCAGGTCTGGTGAATCAGATTTTATTTAACATCATGTGGATTGCTGTGAGCGTCACTTACCTGGAGAAGAGATGGCACCAGGATGCAGTATGGGAAGAAGGCAAGCCAGCGGAGGCAGGGCGATGCTTTGGGCAATGTTCTGTTGGGTAATCTTGGGTCCTGCCATTCACATGAATGTAACTTTGACATGTTCCACATACCTAAACCTCTTCATGGGACCAGCATTCCCTGATGGCGGTGGCCTCTTTCAGCAGGATGCTACTCCATCACAGCACAAATGGTTCAAGAATGGTTTAAGGAACACAATGGGAGAGATTTACTAAACCGGGTTCACTCAGAATCTTGTGCATTTCTGCATTGGTAGCCAATCAGCTTCTAACCTCAGCTTGTTCAATTAAGCTTTAGCAATTAAACTTGTAAGCCGATTGGTTTCCATGCAGAAGTGCACAAGATTCTGAGTGAACCAGCTTAGTAAATAAACCCCAATGAGTTCAAGATGTTCACTTGGCCTCCAAATTCTCCAGATCTCAATCTAATCAAGCATTTGTGGGATGTGCTGGAAAAACAAACAATCCATGGAGGCTCCACCTTGTAACTTACAGAATTTAAAAGCTCTGCTACTGACAGCTTCTTGCCTGATATCACCGCATACCCGAGTTTTAACATGATTGTCACCTACGTAAAGGAGAAGTAAGGCTAAACTCTTTTGGCACTTCTCCTGTGGATTACAGGAGTGCACTTCAATCTGCTCTCCTGTGACCCGGTTTCAGCTGAGAGCTGGCTAAAGCTGTCGGCTGACATTATCCGGCCTAGGCTCTGCC
The DNA here is from genome assembly GCF_062004578.1 of Staurois parvus. Taxonomy (NCBI): domain Eukaryota; kingdom Metazoa; phylum Chordata; class Amphibia; order Anura; family Ranidae; genus Staurois; species Staurois parvus. Next base: position 905,911 of record NW_028319051.1, read on the forward strand.
AAGATGCACAGCTCAGTTTACATTCCAGCACACTGCCAGTGTACTAGGAGAACATGTGCCTGAGTAATGTCATCCCATGCCAGCCAATCAAAAAGACCCTCCTGTATCGGGTCCGCAGTCCCTGACCATCTCCTGTGTCATGTCTGCAGTCTCTAACCATCTATATCATGTCCGCAGTCTCTGACCATCTCCTGTGTCATGTCCTCAGTCTCTAACCTGTATCATGGCCGCAGTCACTGACCATCTCCTGTGTCATGTCCTCAGTCTCTAATCTGTATCATGTGTGCAGTCACTGACCATCTCTTGTATCATGTCTGCAGTCTCTAACCATCTATATCATGTCCGCAGTCTCTAACCATCTCCTGTATCATGTCCACAGGCTCTGACCATCTCTTGTATCATGTCCACAGTTACCATCCCTTGTCTCATGTCCGCAGTCTCTAACTATCTCCTGTCTCATGTCCGCAGTCTCTAACTATCTCCTAAACATAGAATATGCAGCGCTAGATGTTATGTGAAACTATGATAAGTTTAGTAATAAATGAGAATAATATAGTCCCAAATGAAGAGTCCTCAAAGACAGAAGTAATATATATCAAAAGTGCTCCATACAGTGATCAGAAAAGTCCACAAGGTGGGCAAACTGGTCAAATGAAGAAATAACAAATTCCTTGTAGTAATGGTTTTATAATGCGCTTACCAGAACTACATACAAAATGCGCGTTGTATGTATATACTCTGTAAAGGACATCAGGGTCTGGTCACTGGTATGCTGTCATCAGAGCGCCCTAGCAGACTCCCAGAGATGCTAACAAGACACGCTCCCGGTCCGCCTCAGGACTCCCCAATGGGTCACCAATGGGTCCACCGTCGCTCAGACTCCAGATGCCGATCCACCTTAAGGAGGCTCGTGCAATAACAAGCCAGGGAGGCAAGATAGTGCTGATAGTGTAATATAGCCTTTATTGAGTAAAATCCAAAAGTATTCAAAAGGGACACTCACTCAAAGTATGGTATCCTGTAGTCAATCCTTATGCATCAAACAAGTAAAGTCAGCAAGGTCAGCGTCACATTGAGGGATCCCCCTGACATGTTTCGTGTAAAACACACGTTTTCAAAGGGGTCCTTTTTACTCAATAAAGGCTATATTACACTATCAGCACTATCTTGCCTCCCTGGCTTGTTATTGCACGAGCCTCCTTAAGGTGGATCGACATCTGGAGACTGAGCGACGGTGGACCCATTGGTGACCCCTGAGGCGGACCGGGAGCGTGTCTTGTTAGCATCTCTGGTAGTCTGCTAGGGCGCTCTGATGACAGCATACCAGTGACCAGACCCTGATGTCCTTTACAGAGTATATACATACAACGCACATTTTGTATGTAGTTCTGGTAAGCGCATTATAAAACCATTACTACAAGGAATTTGTTATTTCTTCATTTGACCAGTTTGCCCACCTTGTGGACTTTTCTGATCACTGTATGGAGCACTTTTGATATATATTACTTCTGTCTTTGAGGACTCTTCATTTGGGACTATATTATTCTCATTTATTACTAAACTTATCATAGTTTCACATAACATCTAGCGCTGCATATTCTATGTTTTGGATCTGTTACTGAGGTGCTGAGGAATACCTTTTATGCTAGCGGCTTGTCAATTTATTATTATCCTTACTTTTTTACTTTATTAATTTAGTTGCGCTCATTCAATTTGTTTTATTTAACTATCTCCTGTCTCATGTCCGCAGTCTCTAACCATCTCCTGTCTCATGTCCGCAGTCTCTAACCATCTCCTGTCTCATGTCCGCAGTCTCTAACCATCTCCTGTCTCATGTCCGCAGTCTCTAACCATCTCCTGTCTCATGTCCGCAGTCTCTAACCATCTCCTGTATCATGTTCTCAGTCTCCGACGATCTCTTGCATCATGTCTGCAGTCTCTGACCATCTCCTGCATCATGTCTGCAGTCTCTGACCATCTCTTGCATCATGTCTGCAGTCTCTGACCATCTCCTGCATCATGTCTGCAGTCTCTGACCAACTCCTGCATCATGTCTGCAGTCTCTGACCAACTCCTGCATCATGTCCGCAGTCTCTGACCAACTCCTGCATCATGTCCGCAGTCTCTGACCATCTCTTGTATCATGTCCACAGTCACTTACCATCCCTTGTATCATGTCCGCAGTCTCTGACCATCTCCTGTATCATGTCCGCAGTCTCTGACCATCTCCTGTAGCATGTTCTCAGCCTCTGATCATCTCCTGTAGCATGTTCTCAGCCTCTGATCATCTCCTGTAGCATGTTCTCAGCCTCTGATCATCTCCTGTAGCATGTTCTCAGCCTCTGATCATCTCCTGTAGCATGTTCTCAGTCTCTGATCATCTCCTGCATCATGTCCGCAGCCTCTAACCATCTCCTGTCTCATGTCCGCAGCCTCTAACCATCTCCTGTCTCATGTCCGCAGCCTCTAATCATCTCCTGTCTCATGTCCGCAGCCTCTAATCATCTCCTGTCTCATGTCCACAGTCTCTGATCATCTCCTGTCTCATGTCCACAGTCTCTGATCATCTCCTGTCTCATGTCCACAGTCCCTGCCCATCTCCTGTCTCCTCATGTCCACATTCTCTGATCATCTCCTGTATCATGTCCACAGTCTCTGATCATCTCCTGTATCATGTTCTCAGTCTCTGATCATCTCCTGTATCATGTCCACAGTCCCTGACCATCTCCTGTCTCCTCATGTCCACAGTCTCTAGCCATCTCCTGTCTCATGTCCACAGTTACTTACCATCCCTTGTATCGTACAGTATACAGTCTGACCATTTCTTGTATCATACCCATAGTCTGACTATATACTGTTGTGTACCTGCAGTCTATGACATTTTATTTGTGGCTCTTTGGTGATGTTGGGAGTTGCACTTGATTCCCCAGTATGAAGAAACTGGCCACCACTACTCTATGGAATATCCAGAGAGGACATTGAGATGTATTCAGAGAACAGAGGAGCCCTGGAACAGGTTAACCCGCTCAGGAAATTGCTTCTTTCAGAGAAGCACATTGAGCCAGCTCCCTGGATAAAGAAAACATCCTGGACACGCCACACGTGAAGGAAGCGCGTGTCCCTTCAAACGTCGCTTATTGTTTCAGGCAGTGCAGGCACAAGTGATTAAAGTGAACCTGTCATCAAATCTCAATGCAGGCGAGCTCTTCGAGTACTCTCTAGATTAGAATCTGATCACTCATATCTACAGGAACTAACTTCCCTTTGTTCCTCTGCACTGCACCTGCAATTAAATTTGTAGCTTTTCAATTATTTATCTTTGTGTATTAAAGTGAAACTTAAAAGTCTCAATGAATAGATTCCTAACATGTCACAAAAAAATTAACAGTATATTCAAAAGATATACTTTGATCATTAAAATCTGTCCTTGTACTGCAGTCAGTGACTCTGCCTATGCCAGGATGTCATCAGTCTGCTGCAAGCAAGAGCATATTCTCAGTCTCTTCTCCCCCAGTAATCAGACTGCAACACTGTAACTGAATAGAGTCACAAGGTGAGAGGCTGCAGCAGGGGCTGATCTGTGTCAGACATTTGTGAATATAGCAAAGAACTGCACAGGCACCAGTAGCTTACCCGGGTTTCCTTTCCTCACTCCCCGTGGAAAAAGGAGCAGTGAGGGAGCAGAGGAAAGGTAAGTATGCACTGTTGGGGGTGGGGGGAGATGCTGAAGTGACCCTCCTGTTTTGCTCTGTATTGGCAAAACCCTGAACTGCTTTGAATGCACTGGCCTGCAGGACATACAGTGGGGCAAAAAAGTATTTAGTCAGCCACCAATTGTGCAAGTTCTCCCACTTAAAAAGATGAGAGAGGCCTGTAATTGGCATCATAGGTAGACCTCAACTATGAGAGACAAAATGAGAAAAAAAAATCCAGACAATCACATTGGCTGATTTGGAAAGAATTTATTTGCAAATTATGGTGGAAAATAAGTATTTGGTCAATATCAAAAGTTCATCTCAATACTTTGTTATATATCCTTTGTTGGCAATGACAGAGGTCAGACGTTTCCTGTAAGTCTTCACAAGGTTGGCACACACTGTTGCTGGTATGTTGGCCCATCCTCCATGCAGATCTCCTCTAGAGCAGTGATGTTTTGGGGCTGTCGCTGGGCAACACGGACTTTCAACTCCCTCCAAAGGTGTTCTATGGGGTTGAGATCTGGAGACTGACTAGGCCACTCCAGGACCTTGAAATGCTTCTTACGAAGCCACTCCTTCGTTGCCCGGGCGGTATGTTTGGGATCATTGTCATGTTGGAAGACCCAGCCACGTTTCATCTTCAATGCCCTTGCTGATGGAAGGAGGTTTGCACTCAAAATCTCACGATACATGGCCCCATTCATTCTGTCCTGTACATGGATCAGTCGTCCTGGTCCCTTTGTGGAGAAACAGCCCCAAAGCATGATGTTGCCTCCTCCATGCTTCACAGTAGGTATGGTGTTCTTTGGATGCAACTCAGCATTCTCTCTCCTCCAAACACGACGAGTTGTGTTTCTACCAAACAGTTCTATTTTGGTTTCATCTGACCATATGACATTCTCCCAATCCTCTTCTGGATCATCCAAATGCTCTCTAGCAAACTTCAGACGGGCCCGGACATGTACTGGCTTAAGCAGGGGGACACGTCTGGCACTGCAGGATCTGAGTCCCTGGTGGTGTAGTGTGTTACTGATGGTAGCCTTTGTTACGTTGGTCCCAGCTCTCTGCAGGTCATTCACTAGGTCCCCCCGTGTGGTCCTGGGATTTTTGCTCACCGTTCTTGTGATCATTTTGACCCCACGGGGTGAGATCTTGCGTGGAGCCCCAGATCGAGGGAGATTATCAGTGGTCTTGTATGTCTTCCATTCTCTAATTATTGCTCCCACAGTTGATTTGTTCACACCAAGCTGCTTGCCTATTGCAGATTCAGTCTTCCCAGCCTGGTGCAGGTCTACAATTTTGTTTCTGGTGTCCTTCGACAGCTCTTTGGTCTTCACCATAGTGGAGTTTGGAGTGTGACTGTTTGAACTTGTTATCAGTATAAAAGACACCTGTCCACAACCTCAAACAGGTGCCATTGATACAGGTAATGAGTGCAGGACAGAGGAGCCTCTTAAAAAAGAAGGTACAGGTCTGTGAGAGCCAGAAATCTTGCTTGTTTGTAGGTGACCAAATACTTATTTTCCACCATAATTTGCAAATAAATTCTTTCCAAATCAGCCAATGTGATTGTCTGGATTTGTTTTCTCATTTTGTCTCTCATAGTTGAGGTCTACCTATGATGCCAATTACAGGCCTCTCTCATCTTTTTAAGTGGGAGAACTTGCACAATTGGTGCCTGAATACTTTTTTGCCCCACTGTACATGTGATCTTACTACACAGCAATGGGGGCTCCACTCGAAGTGCATGTGCAAGTGTAGACAGGCTCTTCAACCAAATATTTCAAGGACAAACCTTGCCAGTAAGACAAACAGGGAGGCTGCCATTGATGAACATTTCCCTACCTAGCCTTGGAAGTACCAGGTCACCAGCTCCTCCATGCCAGCATTGGATATTTCCTGAAATCCCAACAGCTTATTACAGTGGCAGGAGACTGAAGAGAAGGAAGGTCTCCAACTCACAGGAAGGGAACATAGTGACAGATGAGCTCTTCCCTCTGCTACTTCTTTCACCGTCTAATCCCAGAATGGGGGGCAGGTCCAGGGCAACCTGGGCTCAGAGGAAGTGGGTTGAATGATGCTGGTCATTAGACCAAGGACATCTAGCAGCAGATAAAAAGTACTACTGAGGAAAACTCTAGAATAAATATTGCCGCAAAAGCTGATTTTGTCATTTAAAGTGTTACTAAACCCACAACAGTGCAATCAGTCTGTATATGCAGTAAAGCATGCTTGTTATACTCACTGTGGAACCTAAGGGGTTAATCCTCTGCATTGTGTAAAAAGGCTGTTTGACCCGGTCTTCTCTGATCCTCCCCTTCCACGTTCCCCATTTCATCTCCTGATAGAACAGAGCCTCTGGGACACTCTGCACATGTTCAGTTTGGTGTGTACTGATAGAGTTTTTCCTGTTTTCTTGGGAGGGTGCATGTGATCAGCACAGGACCCAGCACTGTACAGACAGAGGGTCAGGGGTTATGCAGCCTAATAGGGAGTGAGAGGAGAATGAAAGCTCCTCCTACAAGCTTTAACCAGTGCTCTGCTGGACACTGATAGAAGTCACAAGACTGCAGTATACTGCTGATGAGAAAAGGTATTTAGCAGTTTATAAAATAATGACACTTCCATGTTGTGTGTACTGTGGGAGACCGGATATAGTGAATGCGGGGTCTCAGGGGGAGACCGGATATAGTGAATGCGGGGTCTCAGGGAGAGACCCGATATAGTGAATGCGGGGTCTCAGGGAGAGACCCGATATAGTGAATGCGGGGTCCGGGGAGACCAGATATAGTGAATGCGGGGTCCGGGGAGACCAGATATAGTGAATGCGGGGTCCGGGGAGACCAGATATAGTGATTGCGGGGTCCGGGGAGACCAGATATAGTGAATGCGGGGTCCGGGGAGACCAGATATAGTGAATGCGGGGTCCGGGGAGACCAGATATAGTGAATGCGGGGTCCGGGGAGACCAGATATAGTGAATGCGGGGTCCGGGGAGACCAGATATAGTGAATGCGGGGTCCGGGGAGACCAGATATAGTGAATGCGGGGTCCGGGGAGACCAGATATAGTGAATGCGGGGTCCGGGGAGACCAGATATAGTGAATGCGGGGTCCGGGGAGACCAGATATAGTGAATGCGGGGTCCGGGGAGACCAGATATAGTGAATGCGGGGTTCGGGGAGACCAGATATAGTGAATGCGGGGTTCGGGGAGACCAGATATAGTGAATGCGGGGTCCGGGGAGACCAGATATAGTGAATGCGGGATCCGGGGAGACCAGATATAGTGAATGCGGGATCCGGGGAGACCAGATATAGTGAATGCGGGGTCCGGGGAGACCAGATATAGTGAATGCGGGGTGAGGGGAGACCAGATATAGTGAATGCGGGGTCCTGAGGAGACCAGATATAGTGAATTCAGGGTCCTGAGGAGACCAGATATAGTGAATGCAGGGTCCGGGGAGACCAGATATAGTGAATGCAGGGTCCGGGGAGACCAGATATAGTGAATGCAGGGTCCTGAGGAGACCGGATATAGTGAATGCAGGGTCCGGGGAGACCAGATATAGTGAATGCAGGGTCCTGAGGAGACCAGATATAGTGAATGCAGGGTCCTGAGGAGACCAGATATAGTGAATGCAGGGTCCTGAGGAGACCAGATATAGTGAATGCAGGGTCCTGAGGAGACCAGATATAGTGAATGCAGGGTCCGGGGAGACCAGATATAGTGAATGCAGGGTCCGGGGAGACCAGATATAGTGAATGCAGGGTCCTGAGGAGACCGGATATAGTGAATGCAGGGTTCGGGGAGACCAGATATAGTGAATGCAGGGTCCTGAGACCAGATATAGTGAATGCAGGGACCAGGGAGACCAGATATAGTGAATGCAGGGACCAGGGAGACCAGATATAGTGAATGCAGTGTCTGGGGAGACCAGATATAGTGAATCTCCTGGGTTTAGTAACACTTTCACCTTTTAATGGGATGTTCATGTTTAGCTTGTTTTTGGATGCATTTCAGCTTTAAAATGTAAAATTTTTTTTTTCATTACCAGCGGTGAAAGTACGCGATTTTGACTTGGTATCGCCCTCTTGCAATGCCTAAACAGTCGAGCAGAACCCTGGCTAGGAGAGTGAGAAATCGCACAAGAAACCAATTGGCTGTGCTGGAGTGCTCACAAGGTCCTTGCTGATTGGACGAGACAGAAAGATGAGCTCATTAGTCTGCTGCTTCTCCTTTCACTGTCCAATCACAGTCTGGGGGAGGGACAAGACGCTAGGTGTGGGTGCTGCTTACCTGCAGCAGATAAATCAGGCCTCCTCCCCTTCCAGACAGGGTTGTGCTGTGTGTGTCAGAGCTGTGTAAATCTCAGGACTGGATGGAGAGAAACACAAAAAGAAAGTTGGTGCAGAGATAAAGCCCAGAAGGAATCCTGTAAAATGGGGTAGAAACTTTATTATAATATTACATTAAAATGGGAACATTTCAGAAATTAGAAAAACAAAACAAACAAACAATAGTGCAAAGTCTGTCATATCTCCTAGCACAGGTTGGGCGGGGTGTCAGCACTCTCCTCTCTCCCAGGGACACCAGCCTGCCACGGGACACGGCATACTGGACACAATCCTGCTGTGACTCAGTAATCGTGTACCATACGTCTCTACAATGGCCTGCACCTCAGTCCAGGGTCTCATGAATAACCGGATTGAAGTGTATGTGATATTCAGCTTCCCAGGGAACCCGCAGCCACTCTGCTATCTCTTTAGGAAGATCCGGGTCCTCCGTCCACAAGAGCCAAGCACTTTCCTTCTGCTGTGTCTGCAAATAGAAAACGGATGGTGACAATGACAGATCACAGGAACTGCTCTAAGGGCCGGGGACGCACTGCACATTCCTTGGGCCGGGGACGCACTGCACATTCCCCGATGGTTCAGTGCGGATTATTTTGAATGGGCTCAAATCACACTACACTGCAGAAAAAGTAGTGCCCTTTACACATGGACGCAGACAAACAGCTATTTCTTCAGAATAACAAGAGGTAGGAATCTGCAACAAAGTTTGTTAAAATCCCAGCAATGTACAGAGATCACCCAGAGGGGAAAGTATTTTTCTCAACAAAAGTGGAGTTATACTGACACCCGCAACTGCAGTGCATTTTGAACGCTGTGCAGGAAATGCGCACGGAATGTAGATTTGCCGCACTGCGTTCTGATGTAAACAGGACCTTAAAGGAAACTTTTACGGCCTCTTGCACATGGGACCTCTAAGTTAGTGGTGTATTTAGGTTTTGTGCTGCCCTAGGCAACACAAAATCAGCGCCCCCCCACAGAAAGAGCCTGACCTTGACCAACAACACCCCTGACTGCCACCCGAGAGAGCCTTCCATTACCACTGCCCCCCATACACCAGCCACCACCCCCCATGCGAGAGAGAGACTCACCTTCACATCCCCAGGAAAGGGAGTCGGGCTCTGCATACACAGTCATGAAACCCGCAACCTCTCTGGGAACCCACCATGTCCCCATGCCGCGTGTGTCCCTTCTTCCGAGGGGCAGTGCTGCCCCCCCTGAAAAAATGCCACCCTAGGCAAATGCCTTGTGGTAAATACACCCCTGCTCTAAGTTGCAGCACGCACAAGAGGGAGAGGTGCAGCATCTGGTGTCTTCGGGAACCTTGCCCCTTAAAAGACATGGTCCTATCACTTGGTAAAGCATTCAGCTCCGTTCAGCCAGAGCCTGCCGGGCAGCACAGTGGCTAAATGGTTAGCACTTCCACCTGGCAGTACTAGGGTCATTGGTTCAAATCCCAACCACGGCACCACCTGCCTGGAGTTTGCATGTTCTCCCTGTGCCTGCGTGGGTTTCCTCCGGGTGCTCCGGTTTCCTCCCACACGCCAAAGACATGCTGGTTGGTTAATTGGCTCCTGTCTAAAAATTGTCCCTAGTATGTATATGTATGAATGTGAGTTAGGGACCTTAGATTGTACGCCCCTTGAGGGTTAGGGACTGATGTGAATGTACAATATATATGTAAAGTGCTGCGTGAATTGACGGCGCTATATAAGTATCTGAAATAAATAAATAAAATTTTGACAGGCTGCCTGCAGCAGGGATGGACAATGCACTTGTCCCTTCCAGGTGCCAGGAGGGATGCTCTGCAGATGAACTGTCCTGTGTGCAAAGGACCTATAATGGCAGGCAAGTATTAAAAAAGGCATAATATTATATAGTAATTAATTCCCTAAATCTTTACATTTAAAGTGGTTGTAAAGGATGATGGTTTTTTACCTTCATGCATTCTGTGTGTGCAGCAGTGCCCCCAGCCCCCTCAATACTTACCTGAGCCTCATCGCGATCCAGACGTCAATCACAGCCAGTCAGCCAATGAGAGAGAGGGGGCAGGGCCAAGCCATGGCTCCATGTGTGAATGGACACACGGAGAAGCAGGTGTCTCCATAGCAAGCAGCTTGCTGTGGGGGCACCAAACAGGAGGAGCCAGGAGAGCCTGTGAGGGACCCGAGAAGCGGAGGATCTGGGCTGCTCTGTGCAAAACCACCGCACCCTGCAGGTAAGTATAGACACGTTTGGTATTTTACAAAAAAAAAAAAAAAAAACCCCTTTAGAATCGCTTTATAGATGAACTCCAAGAATTTGAGAAAATCTACCTGCTGAACATGTGACAAAGAACGATCAGGTCTCCCTGCCAGGGAGGACTGTGCTGTGGCAGAGCTGTATAAATCTTAGGATGGGGTGGACTGAAAAATATCCTTTGCCAGGTAAAAGAACACCCATCAGTTCTGTGACAACAATCATCAGACACACAAAAGTTCCAATCGGTCGTGCTGCAATGTAAGTATCATGCAGATAGGAGGAAAGACCAGAGAGATGAGCTCATCAGCCTCTCCTTTCAATGTCCAGTCACAGGGTGGGTGTGAGTAGGGGACCTATAAGTGAAAGTGAAACTGCAGCATATAAAAGGTCAGGTCTTCTCCCCTGCCGGACAGGGCTGTGCTGAGGGGCAGAAATGTATAAATCTCAGGACTGGGTGGACAGAAAGAAAATTTCTTTGGCAGGAAATAAAACTCTCCTATATGTATTTAATAGTTCAGCTCTAACAGAGGAAATTAACATTCAGGTATGGGTTCACTTTAATGAGCAGCTGTGTGAATTTAGACCTGCAGCTCCATTCAGGTGTCAGGTTCCTGCTAATGTTTTGCACGGCCAGGAAAAATGTCCTAATCACCAATCACAACATCCTTCATCCCCCTGAATCCTGTACTCCAGCTTATCTCTACATCCAAATTTCTCAGACGGTTCACTCAGACACAGACTTGCCCTGGAATTTAAAGCTGTGGAAAATCTGTCTTCACACCAATCCCAATGTCAAAATATTCTCCGTGTGTATTTATGTCTACAGATAAAGCAATGTATCCCTGAATTACTTATCATACACGACCATCAGCGACAAGCGCAAATCTCCTACACGACCATCAGCGACACGCGCAAATCTCCTACACGCGCAAATCTCCTACACGACCATCAGCGACACGCGCAAATCTCCTACACGCGCAAATCTCCTACACGACCATCAGCGACACGCGCAAATCTCCTACACGACCATCAGCGGCACGCGCAAATCTCCTACACTACCATTAGCGACACGCGCAAATCTCGTACACGACCATCAGCGACACGCGCAAATCTTCTACACGACCATCAGCGACACGCGCAAATCTCCTACACGACCATCAGCGACACGCGCAAATCTCCTACACGACCATCAGCGACACGCAGAAATCTCCTACACGACCATCAGCGACACGCGCAAATCTCCTACACGACCATCAGCGACACGCACAGAGCGCAGGTCTCCTACACGACCATCAGCGACACGCAGAAATCTCCTACACGACCATCAGCGACACGCACAGAGGACAGACCTACACAGGGCGCAGACCACCTACACAGGGCGCAGACCTCCTACACAGGGCGCAGACCTCCTACACAGGGCGCAGACCTCCTACACGGCGATCAGCGACACGCAGAAATCTCCTACACGACCATCAGCGACACGCACAGAGCGCAGGTCTCCTACACGACCATCAGCGACACGCACAGAGGACAGACCTACACAGGGCGCAGACGACCTACACAGGGCGCAAATCACACGGTGATCAGCGACACGCACAGAGGACAGACCTCCTACACAGGAGCACAGACCTCCTACACAGGAGCACAGACCTCCTACACAGGAGCACAGACCTCCTACACAGGAGCACAGACCTCCTACACAGGAGCACAGACCTCCTACCGGGCACTTGTACCCCATTCCTGCCCAGGCCAATTTTCAGCTTTCAGCGCTGTCATACTTTGAATGACAATTGCGCAGTCATGCAACACTGTACCCATATGACATTTTTACCATTTTGTTTCACACAAATAGAGCTTTCTTTTGGTGGTATTTACTTGCCGTGGGGTGTTTTCTTTTTTTTTTTTTGCTTTATAGTGCAAAAAAATATAAACGTTTTTCTTTGTTTCTATTATAAAATTTTGCAAACAGGTAATTTTTCTCCTATACTGATGTGCGTTGATGAGGCTACACTGATAGGCGGCACTGATAGGCACTGATAATCAGTGCCCTGATGATCGGTGCCGATCCCTCCTCTAACAACTGCCGGTTCTCAGCAGTACTTTCCTTAGGCTGTGACAGCGTGAGAAAAGTGCAGCCGATAACCGGCAATTGCATTTCCCAGTGATCAGTGTGTAATTGGACACGGCTGATCACGTGGTAACAGGGCGCTGTGATCGTCCGTTTACCATATCACGTGATCAGCTGTGTCCGTAGGACACAACAGAAAGTTAAAGTGCATAATCCTCCATATAAAATTGCAACCATTCAAGACACTAATCAGGTGTGGAGTACTGGGAACATTACAATTTTATATGGAGGATTATGCACTTTAATGCTGCTTGCCTGCTTTGCACTTTAACAAAGAGCTTGTACATTTTATCAGCTTTCTCAGGAATATCCTAAACAGCACATCGGATTACATAAAGACCCTCTGGATTACAGGCAACCTATATCGTAAAATATAAAAATCTACTGTTCACTGCTGGTGAATTTACTCCTTTAAAACACGTGCACCTGGACAATTCACCTGCACTGAATGTTCAGCGAATGCCAGATACAGTGCTTTATTGAAAAAATAAATATATATATATATATATATATATATATATATATATATATATATATATATATATAAATAACACTATATTGACAAGTATTGGGACACCCCTCGAAATCATTGGATTCAGGTGTTCCAATCACCTGAATGTGAATGGCCACAGTTGTAGAAAATCAATCATTTGTGAAAGAATGGGTCGCTCTCAGGAGCTCAGTGAATTCCAGTGTAGTACCGTGATAGGTTGCCACCTGTGTAATGAGTCCATCCGTGACATTTCCTGGCTACTAAATATTCCACACTCAACTGTTAGTGGGATTATAACAAAGTGGAAGCAACTGGGAACAGCAGCAACTCAGCCACCAACTGGTAGGCCACGTCACATGACAGAGCGGGGTCAGTGCATGCTGAAGAATACAGAACAGAAATCGCCAACTGTCTGCAGAGTCAATAGCTAAAGACCTCCAAACTTGGTGTGGCCTTCAGATTAGCACAACAGTATGTAGAGAGCTTCATGGAATGGGTTTCCATGCCGAGCAGCTGCATCCAAGCTTTACATCACCAAGTGCAATGCAATGCATCGGATGCAGTGGTGTAAAGCACGCTGCCACTGGACTCTAGAACAGTGGAGACATGTTCTCTGGAGTGAAGAATTGCTCTTCTCGGTCTGGCAATCTGATGGATGTGTCTGGGTTTGGCTGTTGCCAGGAGAATGGTACTTACCTGACTCCATTGTGCCAATTGTAAAGTTTATTTGAGGGGGGATTATGGTGTGGGGTTGTTTTTCAGGGGGTGTGATTAGTCCCCTAGTTCCAGTGAATGGAACGCTTAAGGCATCAGCATACCAAGACATTTTAGATAATTTCATGCTTCCAACTTTGTGGGAACAGTTTGGGGATGGCCCCTTCCTGGTCCAACATGACTGCGCACCAGTGCACAAAGCAAGGTCCATAAAGACATGGATGAGAAAGTTTGGGGTGGAGGAACTTGACTGGCCTGCACAGAGTCCTGACCTCAACCCCATAGAACACCTTTTGGGATGAATTAAAGAGGAGACTGCGAGCCAGGCCTTCTCGCCCAACAGCAGTGCCTGACCTCACAAATGTGCTTCTGGAAGAATGGTCAAACCTTCCCATAGACACCCTCCTAAACCTTGTGGATAGCCTGGGATGCCAGTTCATGTGCATGTGAAGGCAGGCGTATACTATATAGTATTGGCTCTATATTGCCAATATAGTGTATACAACATTGGCATAATTATTCAGACCTTTTGCAACAACACTTGAAATTATTCTCATGTGCCTCCCATTTCTCTTTTTCATTGCTGAGATATTTTGCGGAGATATTTCTACACCTCGATTGGAGGAGTCCACCTGTGGTAAATTAAATTGATTGGACATGAGTTGGAAAGGCACCCCCTCTCTACAAATGGTCTCATAGCGAACAATGCATACTGTATCAGAAAAGCCATGAAGTCAAAGCAACTTCCTGCAGTTCAGAGACAGGATTATTGCAAGGCACAGATCTGGAGGAAGGCTGCAAAAACAATTCTGCAGCACTGAAGGCTCCCCAGAGCACAGTGGCCTCCATAATTATCAAACGGAAGAAGTTTGCCACAACCAAAACTCTTTCAAGAGCTGGTCAGTTGGCCAAACTGAGCAATCGAGGGAGAAGGGCCTTAGTAAGGGAGGTGACCAAGAACTTGATGGTCACTCTGAGCTCCAGAGATCCTGTGTGGAGATGGGACAAAGTTTCAGAAGGACAACCATCACTGCAGCCCTCCACTGATCTAGGCTTTACAGCAGAGTGGCTAGATGGAAGCCTCCCCTCCGTGCAAAAAAAAGCACCTGAAGGACTCTCAGACTGAAAGGAACAAGATTGAACTGTTTGGCTTCAATTCTAAACGTTATATTTGGAGGAAACCAGGCAATGCTCATCACCTGCCTAATACCATCCCAACCGTGAAGTATGGTGGTGACAAGATCATGTTGTGGGGGTGTTTTTTAACAGCAAGGACTGGGAGACTGGTAAAGGTTGAGGGAAAGCTGAATGGAGCAAAGTGCAGAGATATCCTTAATGAAAACCTGTTTCACAGTGCTCAGGACCTCAAACTTCAACATGACACCGATCGTAAGCACACAGCCAAGAAAACACAGGAGTAGATTAGGGACACCTCTCTGAATGTCGTAGAGTGGCCCAGCCAGAGCCCTGACTTGAATGTCAATGACCATCTCTGGAGAGACTTGAAAATGGCTGTCCACCAACATCCAACCTAAGGATTTACAAAGAATGGCAGAAAATCCTCCAATCCAGGTGTGCAAAGCTTGTGCGTCATACCCAAAAAAAGACTGTAGACTGTAATTGCTGCCAAAGATGCTCCGACAAAGTACTGAGCAAAGGGTCTGAATACTTATGCCAATGTGATATTTCAGTTTTTACTTTTTAATAAATTCAGACATTTCTAAAATTCTGTTTTCATTTTGTCATTAGGAGAGTAGAGGGTATTGAGTAACATAACAAATATTGAAAGCAGTGAAGGGAATGTGAATACTTTACGAATTAACTGGTTGTGTATATGTGTGCATTACTAATGGAAAAAAACAAAACAAAATACGTTTATTACAGATGTTTCAGGTATTGAGCCTAATGGTTACAAAAGCTGATCATGGCTGAAATTAATTGGGAACTGTTCACTCCTCCGGCACCTTATACCAGCACTTGTAATCATGCCCAGTTCTCCTCCTCCGCTCTATTCCTGCTGCTCTTATCTCCCCTTAATGAGGAGAGGAGCTGTGAGCTGCACTTATCAGGACGGAGGTGAGTCTCTCCACTAACCTCTGACTGGAGGGCCAGCTGAGAAGATAAAATATATATAATCGACTAGATAAAGGCTATTATGTCATTCAGAGAGGAGCGGACAGATCAGAAAGGAAGACAAAAAGGGGGGAAACAGTGACAGAAAATGGCAGGAGTGAATAAAAGTCTGGAGTGAAAAGGTCATTAGAGTTTAACTCCAGCCTTCCCATCAATCTTGTAGAGCAAGGATAGGCAACCGTCAAGAGGTGGAGATCTACCTGAACAACATGGGAGAAGTCATAGATCACCGGGTACAGTGTCACCTCCTCACAACCAATTTAAACCTTTATTTGTTATACTACTGTCTCACAATCGCATGCATTTCACGGCAATCAAGGATTCAAATCAGGGGATGAGGAGGCCTCAACCACTTGAATGGTTCATGCTTGGCAGGTGCTACACCTACCAACCATGACAGGGCATACAACTCCTGCTGCAGCTGCGACATATGTACACCCCTGGCCACTGCAGCTAAAGGGGGTGTGCTTGGGGCGGGGTGGTAAAAACACATCTTAACTATGGGGCTTTACAACCCTTCAAACTGCAAATGTAAAACTGTTCTGAGCTCTCTATAAGGCTGCTTTTACACTGATATGCTGCGGTTTACCTGAAACACGGGTGTAGCCCAGAGCATCCGCACCATTCCCAAGTTAGCTGCGTTTTGATATAGTAATATTATTATACAGGATTTATATAGCGCCAACAGTTTACACAGGGCTTTACTAAATGAAGGCAGACATTACAGTTACAATGCAATTGGGTACAAGAGGAATCAGAGGGCCCTGCTCGTTAGAGCTATACATTTCTATTATATCCTGCAAGTGTGGTGCACTTTCTGAAAGCATACCAAACATGCAGGACATAATAGAAGTCTATGGCTAAGCACAGCAAACTCACAGGAAAGCTGCAGGTGCACTGCACCCGCAGTGTGGGGAAACCGCAGTGCATCAATGTAAGAACAGCCCTATACTACTATATGCCCAGTGTATTCCTTCACACTGACCTGAAGATCTCTTCTTTCCTGCTGCTGGCCCACTCTGGAGACTGCTAGCCGGGAACAGAGGTGGAGTGCAGCTGGAATCATTCCACATGGGACAGGAGCCAGCACTGGAGGAGGGATCGGCTTATGCGGCTCTTGCTCCCTACTACAGCAACAACTTTACAAGTAGTCTCTCTGCATTGCACTGTTTGATGCTCTGGGATAGCAGGTCAGCAAGCCCAGGCCACGATCTACCAGTCACCTGATCGCGATCTACAGGTTGCTGACCCGTTGTCGAAGCTCTTCTCCTGCACTCATTCCTTGGATGAAGAATGTCTAGCACTGCCTAGCTCTTTCCTCCCAAGCCCTACTGTCCCTGGCCTGCCCCTTTGATCCGGGATATATCAGTTCCTTCAATGCAGAGAAGAACAGGCACCAGGTAATGACAGGAGGTTGGATGCAGGGTAAGTTTTACACCCTATAATTTATTGTCATGCCCTGTAGTGACATACAAGCCAGCAGGATCCACTCTCCCTCCATTTGACTTGTCTATCAGTGGAATTTGAACCGCCGCTGGAAAGGTAAGTAAATCAATGCTTCTTCTACAAGGTGTGCTTTCCTTTTTTTTTTGTAGAAGTGGCCTTGTGCTGACAGAGTCAAAATAAATAGAAAAATAACCCTGTAAAAGCTATTTGTAGACAAACTATGATTTATAAACACTTTTTTTTCTAAACATTTTTTGCTAGTGTGTACCTAAGCCAGGTGTACACCAATAATTTCCACATAGAATGTATTAAAGTGGTTGCAAAGGCTCAAGGTTACCGTCATGCATTCTACACATAAAGGTAAAAAAAAACCAAACAATCTGTGTGCAGTAGTGCCCCCAGCCCCCCTAATACTTAACTGAGGCCCGCTGCTATCCAGCGATGTGCATGAGAGCTTTTGCTCTCTGGGGTCTCTCCCTCCTCATTGGCTGAGACAGCCGCGAGAGCCATTGGCCAATGAGGAGAGAGGGAGCAGGACCGAGCAGCAGCTCTGTGTGTGAATGGACACGGACAAGCAGCAGTTCGGGAGCGAGCAAGCTTCTTGCTCTAGGGGCACTCGGCAGGAGAGAGGATCCAGGAGCATTGCTGGGGGACCTGAGAAGAGGATGGTCAGGACTGCTCTGTGCAAAACCATTACACAGAGCAGGTAACTGTGACATTTTATATAAAAATTATTCCTGCGCCAAAAAACTACAAAATCTAAACTGCTGCTGTGCAAATGTGAAAAACACAAACAATATGAAACATAAATAAACAGCGCAAAAATAGATCTCTAAAGCCAATCAAAAAAAATTATTATATAAAGTGCAAAATAAATATCATAAACCATGAATTAATAGTGAATATCCCCAGTAGTATTAATATTAAACACCAAAAGTCCGTGCATAATAAAAATCAGAGGTTCCAAAAATTCTTCAAATACAAGGGCAACTTCCACCTTCTACCCGTGCAAACCAACATCAAATGCATTCACCAAAACTTAGTGAGTGAGAAGCCTTTAGGGATTTTAAAGGGATCCTAAACCCTCTTTAGCATCCACTCCATAGAATTCTTCACCGTCCTAATAGGCTCCACCGTTCAACCAGCATTTCACAGCCTCCTCTTTCAGGAATCTCACATCAGCCACAGGATAAAGCAGAGAATCCACAAAACAGACCAACACAGCTCCCAAAGATGGCTGATGTTGGTTTGCATGGGTGGAAGGTGGAAGTTGTCCTTGTATTTGAAGAATTTTTGGAACCTCTAATTTTTATTATGCACAGACTTTTGGTGTTTAATATTACTACTGGAGATATTCACAATCGATTCATGTTTTATGATATATTTATTTTGCACTTTATATAATATTTTTTTTTGATTGGATTTAGAGATCTATTTTTGCGCTGTTTATTTATGTTTCAAGTGTGACATTTGTTTTTTTATTGCCTTTATTATCACTTTACATTTTAAACCTCAAGTTTAGCCAAACTGGTCTTTGTTTTTTTTTTTTTAAGGTTAGGATAGACTTAAGAAGAGTAAAACTGGCCATACGCATTACAATTTGCTTTTACAATCTCCTCCCCTACATTAAAGATGAACTCTGAGATGAGCAAACATTGTCTAAATCCAGTCATGTGACCCATTCTTTTACAAATGTTTGTAGAAGCAGTCTGCATGCCTAGGTGCTTGATTTCATACACATGATTTTATAACCATGGAGGTGGTTGGAACACCTGAATGATTTATAATATATATATATATATATATATATATATATATACATATATATATACACATACATACATACATACATATACACACACACACATATATACACACACATACACACACACACACACACACACATACCTACACACACACAATTTGCGCCTATTGAGAAATATGTTTAAATTAAGGCTTTTGTCTCTGGAGTTCACTTTTTTACCTACTAGGTCATATCTACCTGACTGGATATAAATTGAATGGGTTGTTCAGTCAGGCTCTTGCACTACAGAGCTTTTATTAAATTGCTATCTTAAAGTGAACTTGTGTCATGTAAACTCTCCCAATACTTGGGTAGCTGGCCACCCTCTGGTTTTTAAATTTGTCAGATTACCCTTTACCTAGAACCTTGTTGCCCAGCATGTGGCCCTTTGGGGGTTTTTGCACAGGCAATTGTAGGAACATGGATTTAAAAAAAAGAGGTTATAATGGCAGCGATCTTTAGCAGTTCTGTTCTCTTGCAGCTTATCTCCATTCTCCAACCACACCTGTAGCCTGTTTACAGTCTCTGACCGATTCCAGCAGTATGTCATATTTTGTGACAACCTTCTGTAGCATTATATATTATTATGTGCTGTCCCCTGGAGATGTCAGGGGCCACAGTTGAGGTCCCCTCTATCTATTGTTGATCACTACTAGTATAGAATAGGTAGTATAATATGCAGTCGATCCTTCTCTTCCCTTGCTCCTCAGCTACTTGATTCAGCTGCCAGAAGCAAAGAGAAATAACCAATACTAACTGGTTAGAGGCATGTGAACGCCTTGGTGCTTGGCAAGGAGCAGCTCAGGCACCCAGTGCTGCCACACGGAGATGGGGAGAGAATCCTACTTAAAAAAAAAAAAAAAAAAAGTGGCGAGGAACCAAAGGAAATGTAAGTATGTCGCCATTAAAGTGAACCTGTTGTCTGCAGTGCATGGGTAAAGCACATGATCACTTAAGAGGAAACCTAGACTGAGAGAATATATAGGTTACCAGTGGCAACCTTTCCTTTAAAAAAAAAAAAGAAAGCTTATTGTCTGGCTGTCACGTTCAGGGACTTCAATACTTTCTAATGTAAGAACAAAAAAACTTTAATAACGATTTCAGTTTGAAATTCTAATCTGCATCGCTGCTCCAGGTGGTTACTGAAGCCAGAGTCAGCCAGGCAATTAGTAGTTGGAGAAGGTCAGCAGTGGTAGCTACCAGAACTCTCAGTACAGGTTTCCTTTAAAACTCTGATAGTATGAGGACATATGAATGTTTTTTTGTTTCCGGGAGCCAATGCTTTGCGCTATAGATCTCAGTTTGTGTCTGTGGGCCCCATACCTCATTATAAAGCTGGATGCGGAGATGCAGTGTTGCAGAGCTGTACAGATGCACAGAGCTGATGCTGCTAATGGGCTGCTTTTCCTTGACCTGAACCCTGTCCACGGGCTCCTGATCGGTGTCTTCTCCGGCAGGCGATGGATTGTGAAGCCACTGATGGGTCTCCTCCAGGATGTACATATGATTATGGGTGAGCAGCAAAGTGACCGCTGTAGCATTCGCAGCGCCTTGTGCCTTTGCTGCAGGTGATGATGTATTATGTGGAACCATGGTGTCATTCGCACACAAATTTGCTGGTTTATCAGTTGACGCATCCTCTGAAAGACAAAGTGCAGCTGGTTAGATACACAAGGTTATACAAGGTGCAAAAAGCAATGTACAAAGTGTCAACTGATCAATAATGCATTTTTTTTTCTATTGTTATGTTTCTAACTAATGAATTTGGTTCAAATTGGATAGTGCAGTATGCATACCACCGTTTCATTGGCCTTCTGTGCAAAATAAGGGAACCCCCCCCCCCCCCCCACAATGAGCTACCTTGAATAGGATCTATTTAATAATGACAGGTGTATCTTCCTGATACTGCTATCCCCAGATAAGTGGGACGCCATCATTTTGTTTTAAGAGGAATTTGAGGGTTTTAGCTGTAAATACTGTAGTTGCTGACTTTTAAAAACCATGTACCTACCAGAACCTGGGATCCAGCAATATTTTCCTGCAATCAGTTCTCCTTACAGTTCCGGGCTCCTGGCGCCACCATTTTGGATATGGGAGCCACCTATGGCTACCTAAGGAACCACAGCCAGCTCCCACTGCACAAGTGCGAGCTCACATGGCACTTTAAGAAAGGTCCTGCAGCCTCTTGGGACACGTGTTGTGTCCCAGGAGGCTGCAAGATGGGAGAGGGGAAGGGGCAAGGGATGCCATCTCCACCTAGGTGAGAACTGCAGAAGTGGGAGCTGGTTCAGACAAAAATTTATACTGCCTTCCCTCCACCCCCCACAAAAAAAAAAAAAACAACCTGGGAGGTCACTTACAGGCTGGGGGGAGGAAGTGAACCAATGGGACTTCACTTTTTGAGTGAAGTTCAACTTCAAGCTCCTCCTCACCCTTTTAATCTAAATCAGAAGACAAGAGCTCATATGGTTGTTAAAGTGATACTAAAGTATTGGGGTTTTTTTTTTCTTTTAAAATAACAAACATGTCATACTTACCTGCTCTGTGCAGTGGTTTTGCACAGAGTAGCCCAGATCCTCATTTACGCGGGTCCCCCTGCCGACGCTCCTGGCCCCTCCCTCCTGTTGGATGCCTTCCCACAGCAAGCAGCTTGCTATGGGGGCAACCGAGCAGGCACGCTCCCTGAGCCACAGCTCTGTGTAACCATTCACACACAGAGCTGTGACTCGGCCCTGCCCCCTCCCTCTCTTGATTGTCTCACTGGCTGTAATTGAACCAATGGCTCCCGCTGCTGCCTCAGCCAATCAGGAGAGAGTGTCCCCGGAAAGCTGAGGCTCTCAAATCGCTGGATCGAGAGGGGGCTCAGGTAAATGTTAGAGGGGCTGCTACACACAGAAGGTTTTTTACCTTCATACATAGAATGCATAAACGTAAAATACCTTGAGCCTTTAGAACCACCTTAAGGTGCATGTCCAACCAATTTTAAAGTCTTGGATACAGTGGGGAAGGTTTGAAACCCTGACCAATCTTTTTTTCTGCTATCCGGGAGAGAGAATTCCCGACTTACTGTCCCAGTGAAAACAGCTTCACTAAACAGCAACACAGATAGAAATAAAAACATTTCTTTTTAATAAATTAGGGAAAGGCTAGACCTGCCTCCACACACCCCAGCTCATAATGTGGTCCTTGTCTTACTGAGATAAAAAGAGTAAGAGGGAATATCTGTAACAGAAAATATCAGTTAAACCTGACAGGGGTAACAATCAAAAACATAAAAGAAAAAAAAAAAAAAAAGCTGGCTGAATATATACGAGTATGCAAACTCGCATTATCGGCAATGTTTACTCTGAACACTCTCCCTTCTGTATGCCCACAGAAGTGTGAGGGGAGCCCCCCCACCCAAAAAAAGGCTTAAAGTGGAACTAAAGTCCACAAATACTTACCTCTGCTTCAAGTCTGATGAACTCGCTGGCATCTTCGCCACTGCCTCAGCTGGGTGCCAGTCTTTGGCCACCTAGAATTGGCTAGTGTGGGATGAAGTCACTGCAGCAAAGGAATTCCATCATTCCACAACGCAAGAACTGTACTGCAGGCGCAGCTCAGTGTACATTTTAACCCCTTCACGCCGGCGCCCCCCGGCCCCTTAAGAGTTTCAGAAGACGGGGCAGGGTTTAGGGCAGGGGTGGGCAAACTTTTTGACTTGAGGGCCGCAATGGGTTCATATATTGGACCCGGGGGCCGGACCAAGAGTAGATGAATGATGTGTATGTGTCATCCATAGTAAGTATAGTAATATTCCCCCATAGTAAGCATAGTAATTCATCCCCCATATAGTAATTAATCCCCCCTATAGTAATTCATCGCCCCTATAGTAATTCATTCCCCATAGTACTATCCCCCCCCCCCCCCCCCAAGTAGTAAGCCAAGTCCCCCCGTGTCAATTTACTTACCTTTGCTTCGCGCATTCCTCTCGCCGTGTTCGTGCGCCGTTCCTGTCTTCAGGGCGGACTGAGAGAGGAGCCTAGCTCTCCTCACGTTCGTCACGCTGCCCCGCCTACACACATCCTGACAGCCAATGTATCACGCTCCGCGGGCCGGATTAAAAGGTCCGCCGGGCCGTAGTTTGCCCATTGCTGGTTTAGGGTCATGTGACCGCCGTGACGGTCATGATCGGGAAAGGTCCCGATGGAAAGAGGAGATCGGGACCTTTCCGTGAGTACTGGACATGTGCGCTGGGAGCGCGCACTCTCGGCACACATGTCCTTTTTTTAATAGAATGCAAACGTGCTCGGCGTCTAGGGAGGCCACACATTTGTGTTCGGCCGGTGTGAAGAGGTTAAAGAAGACTGCGAGCAAGCAGATAGGTTTATTTTATTGCAGAAGAAACATTGCATGTCTCTTGTACAATAGAAAGCCTGCCTGCTCGCATCCTTTTAATTTTACACTTTAGTTCCGCTTTAAACTAAAAAATGGTTACAGAGTGAAGCTGGAGTTTTAACAGCGTAAGCTTTATTATTACAAATCAGAAAGCTTTATTTAAATATAAATCTCCCATTTACTCTGTAGTGAGAGAGGCAGAAGTGACCATGAAGAGGTTATGGATGGAACCTCACAGGTGTAGAGACCTTGTATGATAAAACATTTACCTTGCATGAAATACGCCAGCGCATAGTGATATTCACTCGGGCCGCTGCCTTCTTCAAGGTTATCATGTAGGAGATGCCTGCAGCAGAGACAAGATACAAGGAAAGGGCTGTAAGGCAGGTGCACTTCAGATAACAAGTAGAGGGGACAATAAAAGGAGTCAACTCTGCTATAACATCAATCTACAGTTAGAGGTGTTCCAAACAATGCTCATGCGCTACTGGACGTGCGATACGTAATATTTAAAAAAATATTTTTTTCATTTCTTTAACAGTAATTGATCAGATCATGTACACAAGAGGGTGATCATTTTTATCTTGCGGTCTGTAAATAATGAATAGGACTATAGTTCACCTTTAATTGTATAATAAAAATGGAAAAGAATATTTGTAAAAAACTAAACTATTGCAGCAATCCCATACGTGTGCAATGTACCACAATTCACGTATAACATTTAAACAGACCGCGGGTCAATATTGGACATATAATAATGAGCATGCATATCAAACCATAACATACAGCATAAATTGTCTTTAAAAAAGTTTCTTCAGTTAAATCAAAGTGCTCCATCCTAGGTTGTAAGCTCCGAGGATCAGGCCCTCCTATCCCTCTTGCATTGAACTGTATTGTTGCTGTATTGTCTCCCGTTATATTGTAAAGTGCTGAGCAAACTGTTGGCGCTATATAAATCCTGTATAATAATAATAATTGTGCTCAACAAGGTGCCCCACATGGACTAGAAATCATAACTATCTATTTCTAGAGTGGTCTAAAACACTTGTGGGGCCATTCCCCAATGGAACAGTGGTCTCCATATCTCCGCAAGTATTAGCACAGAAATGGGGGGGGGGGGGGGGTAAATGTGAAAAAAAAAAAAAATCTCACTCACAAATAAAGTGCCTATGCCCGGCATCTGGTGTACTTAGCCTTATTGTTCTCACAGCCTAATGCCCCACAAGCATTTTAGACCACTCTAGAAATAGATGGTTATGATTTCTAGTCCATGTGGGGCACCTTGTTGAGCACAATTATTATTATTATACAGGATTTATATAGTGCCAACACTTTGCTCAGCGCTTTACAATATAACGGGAGACAATACAGCAACAATACAGTTCAATGCAAGAGGGATAGGAGGGCCCTGATCCTCGGAGCTTACAACCTAGGATGGAGCACTTTGATTTAACTGAAGAAATTAAGCACTTCAATTAAGTGGAGCACAAGCACTCGTTGCACTATTTGGGACTTTGTTAAAGGCAATTTATGTTGTATGTTATTGTTTGATATATGTGCACATTATTATATGTTAAATATTGATGCGTGGTCCGTTTACATTTTATTATACATGAATTGTGGTACATTGTACAAGTATCGGACTGCTGCAATAGTTTAATGTATACAAATTTGTTTTACATTTTTTATTATACAGTTAAAGGTTAACTATAGTCCTATTCATTATTTACAGACAGCAATATAAAAATGATCACCCTCTTGTGTACATGATCTGATCAATTACTGTTAATATTTTAAAAAGTGTATCCAAACCCTAACAAAAAATAAATAAAAAAAAAAAATTTGATATATATATATCAATCAGCTAACCAGTCCTTAGATGTGGTAGCTGCATTTGTTTTCTTCCCCCCACCCCCCTTTATTTTCACCTGGCAATCCTGTGAATAAGATTTTTGTCCTAGGGCAACAACGCTCACTGACTGTATTTTATCTGTGGAGGAGGAGCAGCCTTGTAACCCGAGGACAAGACCAAATAACTCTCCCATTCCTCAGGTGTTCTGTAGTTCCAAGAAGAAAACTGGAATGGATGAGAACAATGTTTGATATTTCAGTTCAGTGCACAGGAAGTTTGAAAGAACATAGGAGCTCTGGCAGGATCAACAGATATTTTCCTATATGTAAAATAAGAAAAAGCACAGCTATGGACTGGTAAACTGCAATAGAGCATTTTTTTCTTCTTGGGTTTAGAGATCCATCAAAAAATGTGTGATTGTCTATAGACTCCATAAGTTTAGACAACATGAATAGTTTACTTACCAAAGATGATGCCCCTGCATGATTCCCTCATTGACGCTGTGGTCCAGAGCACTGCGATAACGTGGGGGAAGCTCAAACATTGAATCTGCAATTCAGAAACAAATTTAGATTTCTTCAGGTTTTTAAAATGAATGTTTAGTTATTTGTGTGTTTTTTTTTTTAAGATATGCATATAAAAGAGATCCATTTGCCAACCTTATCAATGTGTGTTAAAGAGAACCTGTCACAAACTTAAAACACTGCAAATACAGTTTTCTAAATGCTTGCGTGCAGGGTTTTTCCTTTCCATAAATTATTTTTATTCACTTGTCTTTGAGTGAATAGAAAATGTGCCTGGACCAGGAAAAGTCAATCCCCAGCACAGCCCCTCCCTATTTACATCTTATAGCCCTTTCCTCTTCTGGGAGTGTCTAATTACTGTCTGTGCCGTCCCAGCTCCACTCGTCACCTCCATATATGTAACCTTTTATATTGAAGTTTGGGGGAGAAACAAAGGGGAATACTATGGTGTTAATGGGCAGCACAGTGGCTAAATGGTTAGCACTTCTGCCTGGTAGTACTAGGGTCACTGGTTCGAATCCCAACCATGGCACCACCTGCCTGGAGTTTCTCCCTGTGCCTGCGTGGGTTTCCTCTGGGTACTCCGGTTTCCTCCCACACTCCAAAGACATGCTGGTAGGTGAATTGGCTCCTGTCTAAATTGTCCCTAGTATGTATGTATGAATGTGAGTTAGGGACCTTAGATTGTACTCCCCTTGAGGGTTAGGGACTGATGTGAATGTACAATATATATGTAAAGTGCTGCGTACACTGACAGTGCTATATAAGTACCTGAAATAAATAAATAAATGAGTCTGCTGGCATCACATCCAAGATGGCGTCACCCAGTAGCAGTCTTGGGCTTTTGAATGTCTGCACAGGTGAGGCTTTTACAAGGAAATAGCATGCATAAAATACATTAAATATTTTTACCTTTAGCTCCCCTGTAAAGAGACAGTTACCAGACGAATTGTAACAAAAATCCTGCATCAAGATCCTGTGGGAGGATTTTTGTTGAAATGAATCTTCCGGAGACAGTATATTTAAAGCAGAACTAGAAGGTAAAAACTAAAAAACTAAAAGCAGGCAGGATCTTCATTGCAGAAGAGAAATGCTATGTCTCCTCTGCAAGAAAATAAACCTACTGGTATGTTTGCATCTTCTTTAGAATGTACACTGAGCTGCGCATGTGCAGCTCATAGATTCTAGGCACAGTCCCTTGTTGCAGGGATGATGAACTTCTGCACGTGCACGGAAGTTAATGTCAGCCTACACTGGCCAATCAAGACAGACAGAGCCCTGGCACCCAAAAGAAGCACATTATTTTGCTGATATCAGAACATTGGAGCAGAAGTATTTGCAAACCTCAATTCCAATTTCAAGATCCACTGTGGCTAGTGCAAGGTCTGCTTTAATAAGGATGCAGCTAAATTTGGTCTGGACGTCTCAGCTTCCATTATCTCTAGTCAAGGTTTCAAAATTATCATCACTTTCAAAAGATTTAAACTAAAAACATAAAAACCAAGAATTTCCTGGTTGTCCCACCCAGAATGTTCTCTGCGAATATTGTGCTGAAGTGGCAGTTCCGGGTGAGCAGGGTGTAGGCCGCCTCAGGGGTGTTGAATCCAAGATGTAAGGTTTGTTTCTGCAGTCCAATGTGCAGGTGGGTGAGAGAAGTCAGGTTCTGTTCCTCTCCAGGACTCAGCCAATCAGAGGGAGGACCACTGTAGCAAAACATATCAGTGTCAGTCTATCATATAATCGGCACCATAAAAGAGGGACAATATCCCACCACGCCCTCCTCGTGAATTCAGGTAGGTACCTAGTTTCTCCGGTTATCTCCAGAAAGTAGATTTTCTGATTAGAAACCACTACAAGTGCCCAAAACGCCCCCTCTTTCCCAAAACGAACCACAGGTACCTAAGCCAAACACAAAGATGAGAAACGATGGATTCATTGAAAAAAAATTAATTAATTAAAAATTAATTGAAAGAGAAACCACAACTGATCACCCACTAGTATAAAGAGGGTAAAGACGTATTTGAAAATTAGATTTAACAGGCTTGATCTGTATACCCAGAAGAAAGTGTATTGGTAAGCGGATACATAAACATGTACATTCAGCATGCTCCAGTGTACATGTTCAAGCAAAAAAGAGTGAAGGGAGGTGCAGTCAGACAACTCCAAATGCCAACTTAAGAGTAGAAATACAGGAAAGGTTTTCAAACCTGTAATATCAATCAGAACCATTACAGCTGAGCTGTTTATTAACCTCCCTAGTGGTCTGATTATGTCCATATTTCTGTGCTCAAAGCGGTACTTTTTTTGCATGGAAATATGTATTTTTTGTATTGTAGACCTGTAATTTTTAGGAATAACTCACTGAAATCTGTCCGAACAAGAGTCTAGTAAACATCCCGGGTATGTTAAAATTTGAAACACGAAATCATAAATAATAATTTAATAATCATAAAAAATAAATATAATAATAAATTTAATTCAATAATATAATCAAACCAAAAACACTGAATTTTGAAATATAGCTCCAAGTTCGCACATCACTGAGCAAAGTCGCAAAATCATTTTCAGTGTCTGATGGCGAATTTCCCCCACGAATCATTATCACTCAATTCTGCAAGTGGTTCTAATTTACTATCGCTGTTCTCTAGCCGGTCTAAAACCGCTTTTGACCTAAAGGGACGCTTTTTGGACGCCATGGACGTTTCTCAGCTTCCAGGCAGAAAGAACAGTAAAAATGCAGGCAGGGCGCAGGACAAAGCACTCGGGACAAAATGCATGTGAAATGGTTTGATACAGTAATGTTTTACTATGTGATTTTAGTGAATTTAGTGAATGTCACTTTTTGTCATTTTCAAATTTCCCGCCACTCCGTCCCCGTACATCCTGACGTCGCAGGGAATGGAACCCAGAAGACAGATGCCGGTATCGGCCGGAGGACATTACAGGGGACACTGCAGGAGGGACATCGCGGGAGAGCAGGACAAGGTAAGAGAAGAACAGATCCCAGAGCAGCGCCGCATGGTAAGCCCGAGTGTAGCTCGGGGTTATCGCTTGTGATACTGAAACTTTACCCCGAGCTACACTCGGGAATACCGCCAGGGAGGCTACTAGTTAAGTTCACCTTTAGTAAAATAAATGCACATCTTTTTTGCAGGTAAATAAATGTGCATTCATAACTTTTTTTTTTACATTGCAGCCTGTATAGCAATTCACGTGTAATCAGCAGATCGCAGGTGCAATGCCAGTATCCTGCAGACTGTTAGTACACCATCTGCTCGTATCTCCCGTTACAGTCACCGAATGGCCCACCAGCACCCTCACAGTTCATTGAGAACTAAAAGCCGTCAGCTGCAAAGGCTGACGGTACTTGTAGTTTATTAATTCACAGGAAACTGTGAATGAATGATGGAGCCGTGTGGGTGGAGCCCTGCATGGCCACGCTGTTTTCAAATTGTGACAGTGGGTACAGGGAGAAGAAACCCCACTGTCACAGGTGCATAGGAGCCTGTTGCATGTTACGCACCAAATATAGATTTAACATGCTCCAAAAGGTAAACTTAGCCTTTAAAATATTTACACTGGTCCAGTGTGGCATAATGTAAAAATGCGTATCATATACCTGAGGGTCCGCTGGGGAAGCGGACAATCCGTATAGTAGTCAGGACCAGGGTGGATAAAAATCAATGATTTAAAAAAAAAAAAAAAAAAAAAAAAAAAAAAATCAGATTTTTTTAAATAAAATGCTTTTTGAGGAAAATATATTACCATCCAAAGGTTATTCCATCATGAAATAAAGATTTGTTTTTTAATTATGTAGAATAAGGCTGTATATGTGTAATTTTTTTGGTAAATAAATTCCATGAATCCATTCACAATGTCATGCTCTTCCAGAGGTTTTTGTAAGATTATTGGGCAGTTTCTCTGCCTACAAGATATTATCACAGATGATTGGTTTACTTTTGCAGTTCTCAAAACTGAATTTGACTCAGCGGAGATCACATGCCTCTTCTTCACAGCAAAAATGTTATAACATGAACAGAGTTAAGAAAAAGACCTTCATCCTAACTTCTACAAACCTATGAATACAGAATCAACCCCTTCACTGCTAAGTTTCAAGAAGTTCAGTGAATAGAATAGAAACAATATTTTTCTGATTGTTTGGAGTGGAATAGATCTGCACAAGAAGAAAGTGAAACTAAGTGTGAGGAGGAAGGGGCTGACAGTCTACGTTTCTTAAAATATATATATTTTGTTTAGCCAAATTAGTTACCAAACATGGATGTTTAAGCAAATCACATATGCTGGAATGTTATTGTTTCAGTTGAATAAATCTATTTAAATTGTTATTAAGGTAATGATTATTTAGTTGTCCAAATATGAATGATTAACCTATTAAACTGGGGATAAAAAAACTAATATGGAAAGTTGTTATTCTAAAAATCTTCATCTACTTGCATATTAAAGTTATACCGGCAAGAATTAGTCTTTATGTAGAAAACTAGGATTTAAATCAAGCCTTACCGACTAGTGATTTAAATCATGATTTAAATTGTGATTTAAATCAGTTTGATTTAAATCAAATCCACCCTGGTCAGGACTACAACAGCAATAGCCGCAATCGGGTACTCTGCCTAAGATGTATTGTCATCACCCCTCCTTTCCACTACATCCAATCAGAGATTGCCTGTATTCACTAAAAAAAAATGCAAGACGCTCTACGAATGGCAGCTTTTGCAAAGCGATTTACCCCCTTTGGGTAGCTGCTCAGCACAGGACCTAGAAGATCGCTGCTATAGTCTCTAAAGTAGGAGTACAGTTATTGCCAGATTCCCCAGCACCCGAAACCCCCCCCCCCCCCCCGGTATGAGATATGCATTCAATGTGCAATAAATATCATACCTAGAGTTCAGCTTTAAGGGCTGCTGGATGGGCATGTTTACATTAAGTTCCAAAGCAACTGGAGGCCACTAAGCCATTGACACCATATTTAGCACAATTGTTTGTGTAGAACCTGACCTCACCTCCCCGAAGCAGGGTCTCACCTTCATATAACATTGGAATTCCTCCATCTCCCCCACTAGGATCTCCATATCGAGATATAACTTTAGACGGTGATCCACTAGCCGGAAATCCAGAGTCTGGTGTGGGCTGAGGGAATCTAGGGAGACACACAGGGAAGTGAGAAAGTATCCAGTACACAAATAAATACAATATTACTACTTTCCCAAGCAAGCAAGACTTGCAATAATGACAGTGACAATGACAATAAAAACAGGCAGAAATATAGATAGGCCAAACACAAACACAGAAAACCACCACAACCAATTAAAAATCCCCCCTCACCTAGTCAACTATAATAAACTGAAATTTCATTTCTACAAGAGACCACCATACAGGTGGCAGAAACCCAGACTCACTAGACTGGTACAGCAATTGCTCCAGCTGCAGAAATCACTAAAGTAAATGTATGTTTAGCTGCACACTCATCAGTCTGGCCTGGAGTTAAACGTTTAATATTCGGTGCATTCTGGAATCCATAAAAGAATCCTCTCATGAAGTCCACAGAAAATGTGCTCAGCAGTCGAAGCACATCACATATTTTTCCTATTTAGGAGCTTCAAACTGGTGTCTTCAGGTCACAAACAGCCCTCTCTTTCCGTGTTTGCAACCCTTAGTTGGTCATTACATCATAAATTTATTTATTTCAGGTACTTCTATAGCGCCATCAATTTTATGCAGCGCTTTACACATATATATTGTACATTCACATCAGTCCCTAACCCTCAAGGGGCGTACAATCTAAGGTAAATGATTGAACACAATGATTAGTGCTAGCGGTTATAGCCGCTGGCAATAATCGCATGCTGGTTGCACCCAAGTCAATCAATGGGTCAACTTGGTACAATCAACCTGCCCACAGGTGGATCAAATCTCGGCCGGTCACTGCTGAAACAGCCAAGATTTGATCCATCTATGGCTGGCTTAAGTGTTGAATATGATGATAAAGTCATGCTGGATCAAAGGCTGGAATTTGACCATTATCACAATTACTTACCTGCGATGGGATGCTACACTTTTCACATCCTTACTGCTCTTGCACTGTTTTATATTCCCACAATAAAAAAACAAAACCCCTCTAAAGTTCGGTATAACTCACTTGGACTAACTTGCCAGTTGTCCTGGAGCACCATGCTATCATGCCTGGCTGGAGGGGTCGTAGTGAAAGATCTATAACTTCCAGTCAGGCCGGTAATGTTGGCATCTGATGTGGTTGTGCCATTCAATATGCTGTCAGTACCACCCAGACAGCTGCTGCTGCTGGTTTCTGAACTATCTCTGTCATCTCCACCCAGAAAGAACTTTTGTCCCTTGCTCTCAGTGCCTTCAGGTGGAGAGGACTGCGTTGGCGTGCTGGAGCTGCTGTTCTGGTCTACCGGGGCCAAGATGACGTGGAAGCTCCCGCAGGATGGGCAGCCAGTATGATCTGTAGATGCACAGAGAACAATGCAGTCAGTCTCATATAAAAATGACAGTTTTGCACAACCTGTAATTTCCAAGCCTGCAGATAAATGGCAGATTATGTTATTTTTTTACAAAGGCGGATCCATAGTCACATGTGATAGAAAGCTGGAACCATAGCAATTATATGACACAGTGATAGAAGATGAGAAATGTAAAGATCACAATGCACAGTATTATCTAGTGGATCATTGCTATTAATTACTGGTTCATCAGATGAATTCAGAACTGAACATACTTGCTTAGTGCAATGAAGCAACAGTGAATAACACATCTGTAAAAGCTGAGCATCCGGATCCAAACCTCTTCGCACTCTTATCTCCCTATCCTCATACAAATTAAAAAAAAAAAACCTTCAACATTTTTTAAATTAAAAGGATAAGTTCACCTTTGGTAAAATGTTACACCTGTATTTAGGGTGTAACATGTTACCAAAAAGCACCTGCCTGCA
The DNA here is from genome assembly GCF_062004578.1 of Staurois parvus. NCBI lineage: Eukaryota > Metazoa > Chordata > Amphibia > Anura > Ranidae > Staurois > Staurois parvus. The sequence continues at coordinate 938,641 of NW_028319051.1, forward strand.
CCCCATTGATCCCCCATGTGCCACCGATATGGCCGTGTCATTCATTTGCAATGATCCCTGAATGAATAATTACAACTACCATCTGCTACTGCAGCAGACAGTTTGTAGTTCTCAATAACCTGCAAGCATAAGCGCGCTCATAGTTCATCGAACTTCCTGCTCTCCAGTAACTGTCTGTCTGTATGGGAGGTACGGGCAGACAGCTATACTGAGATTCTGTAGGAGCCTGACATTGCACCCATGATCTGCTGATTGTGGGTGCAATGCTCTGTGGGTGGGCGCACAAAAAAAAAAAAAAAAATTATAAAAATGCATACTTTTTTTTTACCTGCAAATATATGTGGATTTATTATTGTTTTTTAAAAAGTGAACTAAAGCCTGGTACACACGATGAGAATATTGGACAAATGATCGTCTGTTTTAGTCTCATATTGAAAACTAAGATTACTAAAGTTCTGAAAATTCTCGTATGACAGAATACAACTTCGGAAGTGATGGAATATGTTGTATTGTAATGTATTCTTTCGTTTCTGAGCATGCGTGGTCTTGTTCTTCAAATTATTTCAGACGAATACTGTACCGATTAAAGGAAAATCACACGATCTGGAATCATACGAAAAAATTTTTTGTGTTTATTCCTTCAAATCATTTTGGACGAAAACTGTGTACTAACAATCAGATTATTGTAAATTCCTGGTCGAAAATGGTATTTTTCATCTGATCATGTGTACTAAACTTTATACTTTAAGTCTTAATTTGAAATTATTCTGCATTTTCTGCCTTATGAAGTCTCTCTGTTCTTCCGGTAACTGTGCGGCGTCGGGGCACCTGGTGGAAAACCTACATCAATCAGCCATAACAATATGACCACTGAAAGGTAAACTGAATAATATTGATTAACAATGAACAAGGGCCAAACTAATGGCTAGATGACTGGGTCAGCTCTTGTGGGATGTTCGCGGTCTGCAGTGGTCAGGATCGACCAAAAGTGGTACAAGGAAGGAAACCCAGCAAACCAGTAACACTGCCATGAGTGGCTGTGGCTCACTGATGCACTTGGGGAGCTGGCCCATGTAGTCCAATGCAATGGAAGAGCTACTGTAGCTCAATTTGCTAAAAAATGCAATGTTGGTTCTGACAGAAAGGTGTCATACACAGTGCATCGCAGTTTATTTGTTCGGTGGGTGTCACCCAGACCAATCAAGCTGCCCATGTTGGCCCCTGCTGCAGCAATAAGAGTCTATAATGAGCACATGAGCTTCAGAACTCGACCATGGAGCAATGGAAGAAGGTGACTTCAGTGTGTTGACTGTCACCAAATTCTACAGATCCCAATCCAATCGAGCATCTGTGGGATGTGCTGGAAAAAAGTCTGATGCATGGAGGTACCACCTTGCAAATTACAGGACTTAAAAGTGTTTCTAAAGCCTAAACATTATTTACCCCTACTGAATACCTTACATTAAAAAAATGTTTAGATAGTATGCCTGCTCAGCCCCCCCCCTCCCACTTATACTTACCTGACCTCTCTCTTGATCCAGCGCTATGCCCATCTGTAGCAGCTCTCTTCCTCTTCGCCGGTCTCACAGGCTTGTCTCCTGCTGCTATTAGTTAAATCCTATGATGAGGGAGTGGGGGCGGGGCAGATCCACACTGTCTGTGACTATGGACACAGGCAGCATGGCTCAGGATCGAGCCCACAGGTGTGCCGTGATAGGATGCGACTTCATATGGTGGCATACCGAGAAGAGGAGGAGCCAGGAACGCTGGTGGGGGACCTAAGAAGAGGAGGGTTGGGGCTGCTCTGTGCAATTCCATTGAAGAAAGCATGCAAGTTTAAACCAGTTTGAAGTGATTGTAAATGCAATTTTTTTTTGTAATAACAAAGGATTTGCTAAAGACAGCTTGGTGCCAGATACCACGGCATACATTCAGAGGTCTAGTGGAGCCCATGCCTCAACGGGTCAGGGATGTTTTGGCAGAAAAAGGGGCACCTATTTAATATTAGGTAGGTGGTCATAATGTTATGGCTGATCGGGTGTATACTGGGACATATCTGATGTCTTTACTTGGGGGAAATAAAAACTATGATTCCCAATAATCAATTGGGAAACAGTGATATTGTAGGGGTGCATGTGGGCGGTACTAAGAGGTGTTCCTTACTTCCTAGTAAACATCCACATAGTCACCTCTACAACCCCAAGCTGCCAATTACTGCCTGTAGGCAGGTCACAAAGGGCTGCTGTACCTACCCACAGAAGGCAGCAAGATGCAAGTCTGTCACTGCTACCTTCTCAAAATTAAAGAGAAAGACCGGGAGCCTTCAGAGAGATCACAGCATCACCCAGTCACAGAAAACGAAACTTGCCCTGCACAGGCTTAAAGCATATTTCCACATTTGCAGTCAAACTTGGAAAAACCACACTATGTGTTTGTTATGTGTTCCCATTCACACAGCATGTGTAAACAGTTTAAAAAAAAAAAAAAAACGCTTATGTTTTTATTTATTTAGCAGAGGAAGGCGTCATGGCTGACAGCAAAGTTTTTGTGAACAATGTCAGAGTGAGTCTCTATAATAGAGCCCATACAGTTTTATCCGTCCAACCAGTAGGCTGCATGATGTGAGCAGATAGCACAGCGGTCCTATAATTACCTGAGTGATTATTGTGCAGACCATGCGACATCTTGTCCTGTGATTGCCCTTCTCCCTCGCAACTGAAAACAACGCCGCTGTCGTCCTGGTGGGTGAATTCACTTTTGCACTTGAGGCACTGCAGTTTGGGAGGACCTTCTTCCCCCTCAGCGATCAGTCTCAGATTCTCTTCTAGAATGGGATTCAACACATCCAGCAGTGTCTAGGGGAGCAAAAGTACAACATATGATTTAATGAAAACAATGCAAGTCTTAGAAAAGAACACACTTCCTGCATATATCCCATATAAAAGTCACTACGGGGTCCCCACACTTATAAACAGCCATATGTGTGGCTGAACTTCAAAATGAGGACCTGTGTTTGGCTAATACACCTACCCATCTTGCTGTATAGGCCTCAATCAGGAACATGCCTGTGTGGGTGTGTGTTTAAATTAACACGATCTACTATATTCCTGAATATTGCATTCACCTAGATGTCTATCTAAGAGTTTTGTTAAATTATTAACAACTTCAATGAGTGGGTTACACTTCGCATAACACCAAAGGCAAAGAAGATGACAAAAGGCTGGACATCAATGAAAACATTACATATTAATAGTTCTTTTAGAAAAATGTCAAATGTATAGTTCCTTGAAAAAAAAAAGTATCCATACCCCTTGAAATTTTCCACATTTTGTCATGTTACAACCAAAACGGTACATGTATTTTATTGGGATTTGATGTGATAGACCAACACAAAGTGGCACATAATTGTGAAGTGGAAGGAAAATGATAAATGGTTTTCAAAATTTTTTACAAATAAATATCTGAAATGTGTGGCATGCATTTGTATTCAGCCCCCTTTACTCTGATACCCCTAACTAAAATCTAGTAGAACCAATTGCCTTCAGAAGTCACCTAATTAGTAAACAGAGTCCACCTGTGTGTAATTTAATCTCAGTATAAATACAGCTGTTCTGTGAAGCCCTCAGAGGTTTTTTAGAGAACATTAGTGAACAAACGGCATCATGAAGGCCAAGGAACACACTAGACAGGTCAGGGATAAAATTGTGGAGAAGGTTAAAGCAGGGTTAGGTTATAAAAAAATATCCCAAGCTTGGAATATCTCACGGAGCACTGTTCAATCCATCATCCAAAAATGGAAAGAGTATGGTACAACTGCAAACCTACCAAGACATGGCCGTCCACCTAAACTGACAGGCCGGGCAAGAAGAGCATTAATCAGAGAAGCAGCCAAGAGGCAAATGGGAACTCTGGAGGAACTGCAGAGATCCACAGCTCAGGTGGGAGAATCTGTCCACAGGACAACTATTAGTCATGCACTCCACAAATCTGCCCTTTATGGAAGAAAGGGAGGGACCAAGAAGAAAGCCATTGTTGAAAGAAAGCCATAAGAAGTCCTGTTTGCAGTTTGTGAGAAGCCATGTGGGGGACACAGCAAACATGTGGAAGAAGGTGCTCTGGTCAGATGAGACCAAAATTTGAACTTTTTGGCTTAAAAGCAAAACGTTGTGCGTGGTGGAAAACTAACACTGTACATCACCCTGAACACATCCATTTCTTCAGCAGGGACAGGGAAGCTGGTCAAAGTTGATGGGAAGATGGATGGAGCCAAATACAGGGAAATCTTAGAAGAAAACCTGTTGAAGTCTGCAAAAGACCTGAGACTGGGGCGGAGGTTCACCTTCCAGCAGGACAACGACCCGAAACATCCAGCCAGACCTACAATGGAATGGTTTATATCAAACCATATTCATGTGTTAGAATGGCCCAGTCACAGTCCAGACCTAAATCCAATGGAGAATCTGTGGCAAGACTTGAAAATTGCTGTTCCCAGACGCTCTCCATCCAATCTGACAGCTTGAGCGATTCTGCAAAGAAGAATGGGCTGAAATGTCCATCTCTAGATGTGCAAACCTGGTAGAGACATCCCCAAAAAGACTTGCAGCTGGAATTGCAGCTAAAGAGGGTCCTACAAAGTATTGACTGCGGGGGCTGATTACAAACGCTGCCACACTTTTCAGATATTCGTAAAAAAATTTTAAAACCATTTATCATTTTTTTACTGAACAAGAAGAAAGTAAAATCAGGGCTTTTGCCCTGCTAGATAGGACTGTACAGTGTGACAGAGCTGTGGAAATCTTTGAACTGGATGGACAGGAATACAATTCTTTTTTCCTATATTTTTCCTTTACACTACCGGTCAAAAGTTTTAGGACACCCCTATTTTTCCAATTTTTATTGAAATTTAAACATTTCTAGTCCCATTATTAACCTGAAATGGTAAAAAAGGTAAGCAATCAACTGCCAAATGTTGGAAAAAAAAAAGGTTTATGTTAACAAAAACTGAAAAATAATATACATTGCAGAGTTGCACAAAAGGCCTTTTTTAGAGAAGAAGTAATGGGTTAACAACTCCCAGGTGTTCTGCAGCAATATAAAATTAGGCATTGAAAGTTTATGCCAACCATTCCAACAGGTATCCCAATGATGTTTGTTTTTATACAGACAGCTTGTAAGTAATCGGCAGTGTTGAAACAGACTGTGTTACTACACCAGCAATGGGCAAACTACGGCCCGCATACGGCCCGGCGGACCTTTTAATCCGGCCCGCGGAGCGCGATACTGTCAGGATGGCTGTCAGAATGTGTGTAGGCGGGGCAGCGTGACGAACGTGAGGGGAGCTAGGCTCCCCTCACAGTCCGCCCTGAAGACCGGAACGGCGCGGGAACACGGCGAGAGGAACGCGCGGAGCAAAGGTAAGTAAATTGACACAGGGGGGACTTGGGGACTTAATATGGGGGATGAATTAATATGGGGAATGAATTACTATAGGGGGGATGAATTACTATATGGGGGATGAATTACTATGGGGGAATATTACTATACTTACTATGGATGACACATACACATCATTCATCTACTCTTGGTCCGGCCCCCGGATCCAATATATGAACCCATTGCGGCCCTCAAGTCAAAAAGTTTGCCCACCCCTGTACTACACCCTCCTAAGCAATATTTGGACAGTATTGTACTGCAGGGAGTAATATTGCTCTCAAAATGGCAAGAAAAAGGCAATTAACAAAAGGAAGGCAGACAGACCGATATAAAACTCTTAAAAGTGCAGGTCTTTCCTTTACAGAAATTGCAATGAAAGCCAACGTGTCAGTGAGTACAGTTTCCTACACCATCAAAAGGCACTCGGAAACTGAAGGAAACTCTGACAGCAGGAGGTCTGGCAGACCCAAATCCAGAGCAGAATCAGTACACAAGTTTCTGAGAGTCAACAGCTTGCGTGACAAGCGGCTCAAAAGGACAGCAGCTTCAAGCACAGCTTTACACTGATCCAAGTAAGAAATCTTACTTTCAACTGCTCAGGTTTGACAGGTCAAGTCGATGTAAGAAAGCCATTGCTAAGATGACAAAATGAGAAAATGAGGCTTGCCTGGGCCATGAAGCACTGCCAGTGGACTAACGAAGACTAGAAGAAGGTCTTACAGACAAATGAATTAAAAATCCAGATCTTTGGTTCATCACACAGGGTTTTTGTACACCATGGAGTAGGTGAAAGGATGGTTCCTCGGTGTGACACCAACTGTCAAACATGGAGGTGGAAACATGATGGCCTGGGGCTCTTTTGCTGGAGTAAGTGGCATCCTGAACCAAAAGTACTACCACATTTTGCAGCGCCATGTGATACCCTCTGGAATACGCCTAGTTGGACAGGGGTTCTTCCTACTGCAAAATAATGACCCAAAACATACCTCCAGGCTGTGTCAGAACTACCTTAGAAGAAAAGAACAAGACAGTAGATTTCAAATCATGAAATGGCCAGCACAGTCTCACACTTCAACCCCATTGAGCTGGTTTAGAATGAACTGCACACAAATGTGAAAGCAAAGCAACCTACAAGTGCAATACATTTGTGGGAACTCCTGCAACAGTGTTGGGAAGAACTTTGCAAACAATATTTGATGTTCGTTGTAGAAAAAATGCCACAAGTGTGATCGGCTGTAATATCTACTAAAGATAGCTTCTTTGATGACACAAATTTAAAATGACATTTTATTAACCATTTCCCTCTGGCCTATGTATATAAACTACGATTCCTCCTGCGCTCCAGGACCCAGGCCAGTGGCGAGTAGGTGAAATCAAACCCAAACGAAACGACCACCAGAGCATGAAAGGTCGTGCAGCTCCAAAGCAAGGCTGGGGAAGCCTGAACAATACTGCAAAGTGAAAAAAAAACAAGAAGCGCACCAACCTTGCGCATTACCTCAGTAACCAAAATTTATTAGTAAAGGAATGGTACTCACAAACAGCGAATAAAAACAGGCATGTAAGTCCTCCAAGGGACTTCAGAGACAAGAGGCCAGCGCGAATCCCATCATGGGGGTAGACAGTACAGCTGACGCATTTTGAAGGTTGTACCTTCTTCCTCAGAGTCCTCTCAGTACCTCTGACGCGTTTCGAAGGTCATACCTTCTTCCTCAGAGCTCTGATGAAGAAGGTACGACCTTCGAAACGCGTCAGCTGTACTGAGTGTCTACCCCCATGATGGGATTCGCGCTGGCCTCTTGTCTCTGAAGTCCCTTGGAGGACTTACATGCCGGTTTTTATTCGCTGTTTGTGAGTACCATTCCTTTACTAATAAATTTTGGTTACTGAGGTAATGCGCAAGGTTGGTGCGCTTCTTAGTTTTTTTTTTTCACTTTGCACTATGTATGTAAACGGCCGGACGGGAGCAGCGCAGGGGCGGGTGGCCTCCTCGCTCCCTGCTTGTGCGCGCTCCCTGGGAGCTCACAGCACCGTGATCCGGTGCCCGCTGCGTCCTCCAGACACAGTGGAACACCGATCATTGTACGGGACCTCAATGTGAGGTCCCGATCATGTAGTCAGTGATCACATGGCCAATCAGTGATCACATGGAGTAGTAAGCAAGATGTCACTTCCGACATCATTGCTTACTACGTGTGAAGGAAAGGGGTGAAAGTGTCCGGACTTGAAGTGGTTAAAGAAAACAATTCCATGATTTCTTTTTTATGTCTTTGTTCTAAGTTTTATTTTCAGAGTACACAGAGACATTAAACTACGTAAATTTGAATACAAACTGGAAAACCATTTGACCGGTAGTGTACATCAAGAAAATCAACATACTGCCTTTAGCAAACCTTCTAAAAATGTAGATATATTTTAAAACTGTTTTCAAGGCAAGGTTGTAAGGTCAGAATTTAGGAATATAAATTTTGCAGAGGATGACATGTCCGGACAGGTCATCGGGATAGAAGAATGTATGCCAGTAAAGAGGAATGTGCAGCTTTGAACTTCATATACTGCTGTGTCTATTCTTCCAGCGGAGGACGGACATGTAGCTGCTTGTGCGGCATAGTTTGGTGCCTCTACATCAAAGTACAAAGGTCACCAGCTTTCTTCTGCCAGCTGAACACAGCTTCACACTTCATAGATTTATTGAGTGACAACATCAAGTTTAAACAGGACTTATCTGGAGATCTTCATTGACTGGCCCAGATGTTTATTGTGTATTGGAGTGTAAGGAATTATGAAAATATGAACTGACAAAGGAGGACTGAGCCAGGAAATTGTGGAAGGTTAGGTCTGCAAAACACATGATTTAGTTCTTCTCCAAAAAAAATCCAAGTTTTGGAGAACATCATAAAGATAATGACAGCACGCAACTCCTATACCTAGACAGGATGGATTGTAGAACACTTTAGTGAAATGCAGACCAGTCTATACAAGTTTTACAGGGCACCATCTAGACGTGGTGAATACGACTTGATGACATTGAAACCGAGCATCAGAATGGAGAAGAAAGGGGATTTGAGTGACTTTGACGGTGGCATGGTTGTTGGTGCCAGACAGGCTGGTCTGCATATTTCAAAAACTGCTGATCTACTGGGATTTTCACAAACAACCATGCCGTGTTTTTTTTGCCTTCCTCTGAATCAACTGTGGGTATAGGATTATAACTTTTTTTTTTTCTATGGTTGGACTGGATGGACTTTTGTCTTTTTTCAGCCAGACTAATTATGTAACCATCTCTAGGGTTTAGAGAATGGTCCAAAAAAAGAGAAAATATCCAGAGAGCGGCAGTTGTGTGGTCAGAGAAGAACGGGCAGACTGGTTGGAGATGATAGAAAGGCAACAGTAACTCAAATAACCGCTCGTTACAACCAAGTTATGC